>NW_008237619.1:10079673-10095492 GCF_000691975.1 Corvus brachyrhynchos | reverse complement strand
AGGAATGGGAAATGCAAGAGAGGAGGAAACAGCCTGTGGGACTGCAGGGAAAAGGTCTGCCTGCCTCTCTTTTGAGGACCCCATGCATCTCATAAGGCCAGCTTACCTAGCTGAAAGACAACTGAAGCTTGTTGGAAAATAAACACCACAGAAACAGAAAGGACTGCAACACTATGAACTCTTCAACTTCCACGTAGAGCACTCGGGGCTGGGGGTGGGGAGGCTTCTCAGAACATACATGGCTGTCACTGACAATAAAGTCAGTCACGTTTTTAAAACACTGGGGATGGAATTCAAATGTGCCCCATTATGTCTTGAGATGTACTCCCTGGGTACAAAAGGTGCGTGGGTTACGCTAAGCTCGTGTGTTCCTTTGCTGAGACTGTGAAAGGCAGCGCAAAGTGCAGACTGAGAAGGAAGGAACTGTGGAGCACATGGGGCCATAATTCCCACCCAAAGGGGCCTGATCATGGGTGCCCCCAGCGTCCTGGAGTCCCATGGCAGCTTTAGCCTCATGCTAGTTTTCTCCATCCCTGAGACTGCTGCCCAGCTCCAGGAGACCCCACTGCTCTTTCCCAGCCCTGTGGCTGCGCCTCAGCCACGGCTCCTGTGAGAGGCTGTGAGAGGGAACAGCCCGAGCCAGGTGTGCCAAGCAGTCCTGCTCTGGCCAAGGGCAGCACTTGCAGTTGGCCATTCCCCTCAACACACACGTGCCCCCACACCACGCTAAAGGAGCAATTACTATAATTAAAAATAAATCATCCTCCCTGTCCTTTGACTGTACTTATTGGCCATTGCTGCCATCTAGCCAGACGCATCTCCAGCATTCACAGAAGCCTTGAGCCTGTTTATTTTCTCACTGCTGCTCAGCCTGAAGCAGGGACACATGCATTCCTTGTTACTCACTGCGTCTGCAGAGACATTTGTAAACTTTCACAAGGTTTTCCTTTTTTTTCAACAGGTGACAAAATACTCTATAACTGCAGGTGCTCTGGGACACAAACAGGAAAATGGAGATCAGATGCAGCTGTAGTTGGAGTAAGGGAAAAATCAAGATAAAGGCAGCAGACGAGAGAGTGCTAAAACAAGCAAAGAAATGATTGAGAAATGGTAGTTAGCTATTTTTGTTGCTAGCTTACTCTTGCAAGGTAGCTGTAACACAATAATTTTGTCTATTTTGTTATCATGCAAATTTTTGCAGGTGCTACCAAGGGAAGTTTGTTGAAAAAAAGTTTCTGAACATTATTGGAAAAGGATGAAGAAGCTGTCGACTCAAGCTAGCACTGAAGGATGTGCTGGAGGTCACAGATGAGGAGCACTGGCTGGTGTTACTGGACTCGCAAAGTAGGAATGATAAGGAAGTGTTTTCAGAGAACTTCTAAGTTCAGATTTATTTGTCTAAGAATTTGGTCCCAAAATTCAGTCAGGAAAACATTCATAATGTGGGGGGCTGACTTTGCCCCATCCCTTCATCTCCTTTTGGTATGTATGGCATGAAATAGGTTCCAAAAAATAGTATGCTAAGGAGACTTAGAAACTGAAAGATTCAGACAGAGTTTCATGGCCTAATTTCTGTCCACAGTTCAGCTCTAAAAAACCAATGCAAACTTCCAGACACTGTGGCCTTTCACTTCTCTAGACAACCTGGTTTCAGAGCCATATCCAGCAACATAATAAGCAAAAGATGAAGCACAATGAGTAAAGAGAAAATAAACATGGCTGTATCATAAAATACAGTGATTGTTCTCTAGCTATAATGTTCCAACCAAACAAAAAAGGGAAGGAGGACATCAATAAACATCTGTGAATTCAAATTTATTTTACTGTACTTCCCATTCCACCAGAGAAATGAAGAAAATTTTGCATTTTGCTTCCCTGTTTTTTTTAACTCTGAAAAGGGAAGTTTCATGGATAATCCAGAGTAATATTCAGCTGTGAATCCAATTTATGCAGTGGGATGGGATTAAAAACGGAACAGAAGGTCTGGATTCTGAACCTGCTGTAACAGTTTTGATTTGAATAGAACCCAAGTCTTGAAATGGCTTGTTTTCCACTTCTGGTTTGGAGCTGGTTGAAATACTGCCACAGTAGCACTTCCTGTAATATTTTAGTCCAATATCCTCATTATTTGGAACTGAACTCTAAAGATTTTGGCACCATGAAATCCAAACAAAACTCTGTTCCTGACTCAACTGGCCCAGAAGTCAACCCAGGCTTAATCTGGTTCTGGGTCCAAATCCAGCTTCAGCCCATTTCCATTGTTACATAGATTATGCCATAATACCACCTCTAGCCTCAGGATTTATGATGCCTCCTCACAGGATGCATATTTGTGTGTAAATACATAAATCACATCAGATAAACAAAGCAGACATGCCAGAAAACAGGAGGGAAGGGAAGAGGAGAGATACCTACCGAGCAGTTTGTCTCTAAAGTGCTGCCAGTTGTGAAAGGACTCGTCGTGCTCATATCCCCTCATTCAGACTCTTACAGACACGCTAAGAGCGTGACGGCTGGCAGGCAGTGCATTTAAGTGCTGTTACTGAGGCCCCCAAATATTGACAGAGTGCCAGACTCTGAGAAACTATTGATGTATGCAGCCGGCCACTGCTCCAGACACCTCTCAGACAGAGTCTTTAAATGTCACAGATTAATGAATTTTCATGAAATGGAGAATGAGAGAAAGAATTAAGAAAAGAAAAAAAAACAAAAAAACCCCATAGCACCAACATGAAAGCATCTTTTATCCCTACACAAAATTCTGCCCTCAAGCCTCAAGATTCCTAATAGATTATAACAGATTGTAAGTCGGCATGAGATACGGGATGGAGGAGGTTAGACCCTCTGGATCACGCAGAGCATCCCCAAACAAAGCCAATATGCGAGGCGTTCATTTAAAAAAACAACGAGAGTCAAGGACCACTCAGACCTCTGTTTCATTTTAACCTAAACCACAAGTTACAAAGCTTAAGGGGTAGAGCTGGTTAAATTTTTTTTTTTATCTGAGGTAAAAATGGTGCCAAACTGAAAAATTCAGCTGTTGACTTTGAACAACCCTAACTGTAGAGACATTGAGATAGACAGATGTACTTGGATCCTCTCTTAGTATTTGATCTTGTGCTTGATCTTACTCAAGAAATTGCCAAAGTTATGATAGAACATTTTTATGCCATCAGATAAACCAAGTATGCTGATTATTTCTCTTTTTTCATTTATATCAGGAACTCAAATATGTATGCAAGAACTTCAAATATCATTAAAATGTAATAATGCAAAATGCAGTTGGAGTGTAAATGACAAATCTATGCATAACACATCACTTAAAGAGGAAGGAAGTGAAGGGATGATGCAGATGATGTATGCAGAGGTAAAAATGGGTCATTTATACCCAACCATGTTAAAGATACAGCTTCAGTGAGTCCCTCTGCACAGAGCCACTTGGAAGTGGGGCTCCATGAGCCATTTTTTCCCCTGTTTCCCCAGGCACAGATTCCTGCAAGGCTCTACTGCCCCCACTGCCCCTGGGATGTCCCACAGGATTCATCTTCAATGCAATGACAGGAAGTGGGGTGAGCACCAACACACCCAGCTCCTTGCTGGCTGCCTCCTTCCCCCTCAGAAGCACAGCTGTCTGACACCATTGACTGGGAAATGGAAGCTGGTGCCACCACAACAGCCAGGCCTGTTGCAGGAAAATCCAGGGAAGCTGAGAGCACCCTGACGAGCAAAGGGAGTGCTCTAAGAAAAGCCAAGCAGCAAGACCCTGTGGTGTTCCACTCCATTGGAACAAGTCAAGAGGAGGGCCATGAAGATGCTCAGAGGGCTGGAGCACTTCTACGATGGCAGACTGAGAGAGCTGGGGTTGTTCAGCCTGGAGAAAAGGAAGCTCTGTGGAGACCTTAGAGCAGCCTTCCAGTACCTAAATGGGGCTGACCAAAAGGTGGTGAGGGACTTTTTACAAGGGCATAAAGTGATAGGACAAAGGTTAATGGACTTAAGTTCAGAGAGCACAGATTTAAATTGGATATAAGGAAGAATTCTCTATGATGAGGCTGGTAATGCACTGGCACAGTTTGCCCAGAGATGGTGTGGATACTCCATCCCTGAAGGAGTTCATGGTTGGATGGGGCTTTGAGCAACCTGATCCAGTAGAAAGTGTCCCTGCCTATGGCAAGAGTGTTGGAATTAGGTGATCTAAAGATCCCTTCAAACCCAAGCCATTCTATGATTCTGTGATTATCATTGCAGAAGTGTCAATATTCTTCACTGAAAACTGTTCTCCTAAGTTCCCTCTGTCTCTGGCCACACGAGGCTTTGCTCTCCACAGCACCTATAAAATCTTACTATAAGAACAGGGACTAACATGTGCAGTGTTCAAGAGGTGCTTGTTTTCAGATCATCTTATCAGTCAGATTATTTGTGGCAACCTTTGCCAAAGCAAAAAAGAAAAAAAAGTTTTTTTCTATAAACAAAGCTACATTTCTGTGTGTGAAGCCAAGTGGAAACAACCACAACAACTCCAATGGCAACCTCCAGCTCGTGATGACAGAGGAATCTTTGGTTTTCCAAAGCCAATACACTTCTGTAGGTTGGCACACCTGGTAATTAACTGTATCAGGGACTACAACAGCCATTTGTGTTAGCCACTCTTGTCACCACCCAAAGCATGTCCTCCCTCCCACCACAGACCCCACAACCACCAGAGTTGCAGCAGGGTCTCCAACACCATTATCCATTACCTGCAGCTCTACAAATGGTCTGGATGAAGTAGCAAGTAGCCATCTTTTCCCAAAAGCCAGAGAGAAGACAGAGCATATGTGTGTGTAGGAGGGGATGACACAAATGACTTATTAAGTACAGGAGAAGGCAAAATGTCAAAGCCTTTTTATTCGGAGAACAATTTCTATACAAACAAAGCAAAAGAAAATCAATATAGATTTTCACACAGAGAACTATTTTACACATCATTGCAAACTTACTTTAAAGCACTCAGTACTTTTTCTTAAGGACTTGTAAAGAGCCTGTCTAATGTTACTGCCTATTCTGGTCTGTTATTTCTCCTCACATAGCCCTTTTCCTTTCTCCTTTCTTCCTATCTCTTTTTAAAAACTAATAACTGAGGAGCCATCACAAAACACTAACCCAGCATTTCATTCATTCCAGTATCACATCTTCAGCAAAGGCCAGCACTGATTAAACTGAAGGAAGATGTAAAAAACATCAGCATTGCCCTGCTACAAAAGCCTTCACATACCTCAGCAGAGATCAGCTTCAGTATGAAGACTGAAGTTGAGCGTTGGTTGGGATGATCCCTGAAGCACACAGAGAGGCCCAAGTGCCCAAGCTGTGAAGTTGCTATGAACTTATGCAACAGCCTTCTCCCCCGTTTTGTTTTGCAAATACTAGAATACCTAATAAGCCTTGTCCCTGTTCCCTATGCATGCCAACATGTGAACAGCCGTTCCAGTTCCATAAACTCTGCACCATCTCAAAGACTGGGATAGCAGAGGTAGGCAAAAATCTAGAACTGAAAGTACTCATGATTGCACAAAATATATCATAGAACAGAAAAAAGTAGAATATAATATGCACAGAAAAGAGCAGTTGCAAAGTAATGAATAGGAACAAATGTGTTACAGAATTAAAATTATTAGGTCTTAAGGAGACCTTGGAAGTTCCTAAGTTCAACCTCCCTCACCAGGTTTAGGATAGTACCACAGGCCATCTTCCTTTGTCTCATCTTTTCTCTTTGATTGTCACCATAAACTTTCCATCAATCAGTTAATTTCTGGTAGTAACTTCTGATTGTCTACCTTCAGTCTTTTTCTTTCCTGTCCTCAGTGTGCATGTCTGTGCATACATCACAGATCACAACCAGCTTACACCCCCCTCCTTGTTAAAAGTCCCACCTCTTCTGCTGACTTACTGCACTCTTAATCAAAAGGGCAGGAGGAAGCCGCCAGGATTCATTCTTCCCCCTCTCTCCTCCTCTCTCCCTCCCTTTTTTCAAATGGCACAAATGTCAAACTTTCTAAAAGGATGTTTGGCATAGCTGAGTTCAGTCATGTAACGTACAAAGTCGGTATGATCAAAAGGTTGCGGGGCTGCCCACTGCTAAAGAAGAGTGGGAAAAAAGGAAACGGGGATCTTTTCTAAAGTGTGAAAGAATGCATGAGACAACTGTTGCCACTGGAAACACCATGTCTATTAGCAGCAGCGGTGGGTCTGAAACACGACAACCTAGGTCCAGAGTCCAGATTCTGTGCAAAACAGGGCTGTTCTGATCTAATTTTCTGCCCGTGAAGAAACAGGGACAGACACAGCTATGGAACCGAAGAATTTTTTTTTTTTTTTTTCTGTGTGCTTTGCATCATTTTATGGAAAATAACTGAATCTATGTGGAAATAACAGCAGTTAGTTTTGTAGTCAAAGTTGCTGAAACTAATCAGGTGGAACACAGATTCGCATATCAAAAATATATTGTCTCTCTGGTATTTTTATACTTCTACCTTTCACCACAGTATTTTCATTCTTATTCTACCCACTCCTGAAAAGGAGAGCAAATTATTCCTCCCTTCTACATATCTAAGATTGTTATGATTTTGTAAGGCAACTGGTTTGCAATTGTGGAGCACTTCACAATTGCATGCTCGCATCTTCCTCTACATTTCTGATGCAACTCTGCTGTTTTTTTTCATCTGTTTATTTGCTCCACTTTGCTGAGCCCTTGTGAAAATGTTTGCATCTCCTTACCCAACACCAACATTAGAGAACAGTCCAGTTATGCCACTGGCTCCTGCAACACGTCTGCACCACAGTGGCATGAAAATTGGTCATTTCTGACTGGTCAGAATATTCAGCACGAACAATCTCTCCACTAACTCAGATGGAGTTTCCTTGCCAGAAGATAACCCCAAAAATGTAGATGAAAAAGCTCATCGTCAATATCCATTTAATAGAAAAATCTTAATTATAGATAGCTTTCAGTCCCAGAACAGTCGACGGGAACTTGAGATTAATTCCCCTTATGACAAAGTATGTGAACAATAACCAGAATTTGTAATCAATACCCAGAGGAGAGAGCATCCAAATTGTAACGGGGATTTGGGATTCATTCCCAGAGGGCATAATATATGATTTGGAACAGGTAGACTGGGATTAATTTTTGATTATGAAATATTTGAACAGCAATTTTCAACTTCTAATGAACAGAGGATGTGGACACCACAATTAATATAATTTCTAAGTCTCTCCATCATATTTCAGGAGACACATGATAGATCACAAACAGCTGCTCGGGTCATACACAAGTTAATGTGGGAGTGCCACCTAAAGGAAAGTGCACTAGGATGGGACTCTGGAGAAAGGCAGGCAAAGACCAGAGTTGCACTTTCCCCATTTCTAATAAAACTTGCTTATTACGAAGTCTGCATTAGAAGTAATTATTCCATGTTTGCTGACTTTACATGGATAATTGTAAGTCAGAAAACATCAGTATGGGAACATGGCTTTTCTCTTACACAGGGAAAAAATATAAAGGTGTTCACAGGAGAAATAATTCTCACTCTGAAGGAAAATTTCAAAACAGGAGTGTACAAGGTAAAATATATAGAACCTCACCATATCCTGGGGGGAGAATACAACCCAAATTTCTAAATTTCCTTAGAATATAATAAAGCAGTTAATTGTTTGCCTAGAATGAAGATAATGACTGAGCTGTGAATCTTACCCTTTTCTGTTAGTTTCCACAAAATAATTTTCTTTATGTTTTCCTCATCAGGCCAATGAGTAATTTTAATGACTATGATCTGCATCTGTAGCCATGTAAGAAAAGACAAATTTTGTTTATCTGCATATCTTGCCATTTATGAATGACTGTAACAAAGTGATTTTTCAGGACACAGGTTTATTGTCACAGGGGTAAGAAAACCTAGCTCCATGTCCAGCATTCTGTACTGCTCAGTTGGAAGAGAAGCATCCAGAAGGAAACTGTCTTGCCCTGAAACAACTGATGTTAGTTGCTTCAGAAGCAGGAATAAAGATGAGACGAACCAAAATCCTGTTTCAGCTCCACACATACTTTATTCCTAATATATCTTTTCAACCTTGTAAGGTATTTTAAAAGATACTCTGAATTTCTGAAATCGAAGATTTACCTCTTCCATTTTATGCCAGTTTTGTTAAACTTTTGGGTCTTTCACTGAAAAGACATGAGACAACTGGGGTTCCCTGTGGGGCCACTCCTCTCCTCTCCTCTCCTCTCCTCTTAAGCCTTCAGACCCACATCTATCCAAGGATCATTTCCTAAGTCTCCAAAATTATGTGTAAGTATGCTGTCTCTGCCAGATCCTATTAATCATAAACTTCTTCTCATTTCATTTCAGTATTAAACTCATCTTGTTCAAATCTCTAATTTTCCACACTGACAGAGAAGTTCTCTATACATCATTCAGTTCTATTTCCTAGATACGTTCAGAATTACAAAATTCATTCAAGCCCATCTGATCTCTTCTCACTAAACCTTCTGCCTTGCACTGACTGACAGAGAAGAATTAGCCTTCCTCCTGTCAGGTATACATCTTTTCCCCATAAAAGTATGTGAAAACACCCAAATACAGCCAGTGACTCAGCTTGCCCTTGTACTTATGTTTTCCTCTACAAAGCAGCCAATTTTATGGAGCAGCAAGTCCCATTGATATAATATCAGAGGGACTACTAATATTTCTAAAGTAAAAACAGCTGTAGCTGCACGGCAAGCTACCACACACTGAAAGCAGCAATAGGGATGAAGTGGTACCATCAGCACCCCTCATTCCAGTGGAAGCAGGAAGTCTCACAATGAAGTCATGATACAGAGTGACACTGCTGAGCCTAATACACCACAGGTCATTTTAAGTCATTAAAAAGTAAAAATTGCCAACCACAATTTTCCTCATTGATCATATCTAATATTAAACCCAGGTGCAGATCTTAGGGTTGGGAAGAAAACGCATGTTAGGTATTTTCTGCTCTTTCACTGCTGCAGCAATGTCATCTATCTCATTTCTAACCCAGTGCCACAGCTTCTCTCTGGTTTTACAAAGACGCTGCAGCACTGTGCCAGCAGAACAAACGATGGTATTGCTCTATAGCAAACAGGAGATGGGACTAGAAGAGCACTCAAGCCTCTCTCTGTGGTTTTCTGCTTGGGTTTTTTTTTTTTTTTTTGTTTAGCCAGACATTCAGCAGAAATGATTATGCTTTCCCTAGAAGATACATGCAACAGTAAGTTCGGTTGCTCCAGAGGTGGCACCAGCCTCTGTTCTCCCCTAGGGCCAGCTATCCTTGCTCTGAGAGGCTCTGGTTCCCAACAACAAGTTGCAACCCACAACGTGTGTGGGGACCTGCAGAGTCCTCCACTCACACATCCACACACAGGCTCCAGCAGCCCTTCTGGTGAGTTAACCAAAGCAGCTATGGCAGGGGACTCAGAGTCAGATGGGCTCCACGAGGACATGGTGTTAGATTAGTCACATCACCAATCTCTGCCTCAGTATCCCCAAGTGTGAATTAGTTTTTGGCACCTACAAGTTAAGAGGGCAGCAGCTTTAGAAGCAGTGTATGTTAGACAGACAGATCGATATCTCATTTTAAAGAACAGTTTCTATTCTACCATACTTTTGCTGGTTTGAAAGAAAACAGACTGTTGCAGTATTTTTTGACTAAAAACCTGTAGAAGAAATCGTTACAGTCTTTTACAACCAGAATCTGGAAGGGTGTCCCATTGTAATATTTTCAAAGAGAAGTTGTGCATGCAGTATGTATGTGCATATGGTGTTTATGAATTGTTTTTTAACTTTAGATATTTTATTCATTTTTCCACATGGTACAAGTAGAACACACATCTTTGTTGGACAGACACCAACACAGTAACATAGCTTTAGATTTCAGGCACTCAAGACTCAGTGGGACAATAGGCTACTCTATCTTCATGCCAGGACATCACGTCCTGAAATTAGGATGCATGCCATCAGGCAGTTAATATCTCACTGAAGATACTCAGCCCTCAATACATTCAGTTATACTAAGTGAAGGAAACTGTAACCACTTCCAGTTATTTCATACAGAGATAAGGACCATGAGAACTTTGTGTCTTGGCATACAACACCCTATTTTGATTTCGCTGTACTGTGGGATCTGCTGTTATCCACAGTTTGCGGACTTCATTTTTTTTCTTACTTGGAGCATGCACTTCAGTCAAAACAAGGTTCAGAAGTCCCTAAAGCAAAGGGAAGGCAGTAAGGAATGGCACAAAAAGCCCTGACTAGAGTTTCTCAGGACAGCAACAGAAGAGCACAGATGCTACTGGTCCCTGCATCCCTACCCCCAGAGCCAGCAACACAGAGTTCAAAATTCACTTCTCCTGCTTGCACTGTGTGTGTGCGCATGAGCTGCTCTTGCAGACTCATGGAGAACATCGGAAGGATATTCTCCAGGATAACTGCCTATCCAGACTCATCAGTGCTCAAAGTCAGATGAAATGCAAGTGTGAACAGCTTACCTCCAGACCAGAAAAGTCTGCCCTGCTGCTGCAGACTGCCATGTCCAACAACTATATGAACCTTGTTTATTTAATTTCAAAGCTGCTGTTTCCCTTAAGCTGTACCACAGTCTCAGGAATCACAAGATGGTGGCATTTAAGAAGTAGAGCCAATTATTTAATTGCTTTTCAGGAAAAAACTAGGTGCAAAAGCAAAATAAAGTTTCCTTCATAAAGAATGGAAATACTAAAATTATAACTGAATGCTTTTTATAATTTAACATTGTGAACCATCATTCTGTTAAATAAAATGTAAGAAGGGACAAACGAGTTCAGAGAAAATACATAAATATTAATTCTGTTCCCACTGGTAATTTAACACCTATCTGGTACCCCAAGGTCTTGAAAACACTGACTACGAAAAATAGTTCTTTCCCACTATCTGGAAAAAAGATGAGGATAAGGGAAATTAAACATTTACATTAACTTGAGACGCATTGGTTTTCAGATAGGCAAACTAAAATGCCTGTGCTGGGTACCTGTAATGATTCTTATCCATTGTCCTACTGAAAGTTTTTTCCTGTGCCTGGCTTAAATTTGAGGTTTCTCGACAAGCTCTAATGAATGGTTAACCTCGCTTTCCTGATAAAAAGCAAATGCTCCCTGACTTCACTCTTCTCTTGAAACAAGTCCATATGGATGAAATATACAGACTTCTGTCAACGCGACTGCTGCCTGCGTATTATTTACACGCTAAAATAATAAAAGGGGGATTTTTTTTTCCCCGCCCAGGAGCAGCAGGTCCTACCACGGGGAAGTTTAGCCCTGCTCTCCCAGGCACAGACCTGGGGCAGTGCCAAGTCCTCTCCCCCTCACTCATGCCCTCTCCCGCTCCCCCAGCAGCAGCGGCGCTGCCCCGGGGCTGCAGGCAGCAATTCCAGCGAGGCGGGGAATAAGCAGGAGATGTGCTGTAGCCTTGTGGATCGCAGGTGGCACAGAGCATTTATCTTCACACGCGCCAACGCGGATACCTACAGCTTAGGAGTGGGAAAGGTCAGGTATGTCAGCTATGATGGCAACAAACAGCCTCACTAGCAGGCGCGGGTGTATTCACCTCTCGCTGCTCACGGCCGGCGGGCGCCTCCGGAGCTGGAGCGGAGCACCGGCCACCCCCGGGCATCTCCCACCTTGGCTCGGGGCTCCCTCTCCTTCCCCTGCCTGCTGAGAACGCGCCGCTGACAGAGAGGGTGGCAGACAACGCCAGTATTTTGGAAATGCTCTCTTCCGAAGCCACTGAAGGGATTTATTATTTATAGGCAGAGGGATGAAAACATGAAGTACATACATGGGGGCCCGTGGGGGGAGGGCCAGTTGCTGCCAGGCAGTAATTTTACTCTGAAGTTCCTATGACTTAAATAGCCACTTGAGCTCTGCTCTCGCAGTTTATGATGTCAATAGAACCCCTAAATGAAATTACAGCCTTCTGATACGCAGCGGGGTAGCTTTTTTTCACTGTGTAATATACACGGCCAGAAGAAATTGCACTATATGCACAGTTTCACTAAAGTAGAGTTTATCACAAGAATGTTCCCACTAAAATATGATTAGGCTTCTTGTTTGCTGGATAACACTTCTAATGAATCAGGGTATGCGTGATAGTCATGTTTTGTGAACGCAGACATGTACCCTGAGGTGAACTGGGCACTCCACCACCTCAAAGCACCAGCTATTTCATCTCCACCGTAATTTGCACCTGCTTTGTTTTGCCAGCAGCACAGACCCACGCTAGCTCTGGAACTCAAACTTGAAGCTTGCAAAGATGAAAAAAACAAGCAAGGCAGCAATGGGGGGATCTACATGCTGTATTTACAGGCACTTTCATTTTTTAAGCATGCCTGAGCCTGGTTAAACCTGATCAGTAGCCCTGTGAGGGCAGGGGAAAAAAAATCCACTTTTCAGATGGGTAAGGGAGAAATAGACAGAGGTAAAGATCATAATGATGCATCTGGGATACAGATTCAGGTCTCCTAAAGCCTGTTTCATTTCTCTCCATTCTCATTATGTTACCGATACCTTCCCCTTCACAGCCCGGGACAGGAAAAAACCCCCTTCATCTTACCGTTCATGAACCTTGCTATTTCTTTATCCTTGAGCTGAGGACAGACTGCAGCTGATAATTAAAGATCTGTGGTTAGTGGCTGCTGTACCTCAGTAACTTGCAATCCCTTCTACTTTCCTAACTTTCCTTGTCATATGACTTAATTCAAAATCAAGTTTCACTTTCTTTTCTGAATTACAGGAAGGCAAATTAGTCATGTTTCAATGTTGTTACCCAGGAAAACAAGCTGTTGTTCAACTTTTGGAAAAGAGAGGCTTACAATATTAAATAAGAAAACAAATTGAGAATACCTTAAAATGGGAAATGTACTCAAAACAAGGCAGTTGCTTTTATGTACTTTTATTGCAAAAATTGTCTCTGGATACTGCTTAAATTCTTGTACTTCTGAAGCATCCCAGTACCTATGAATCTGCCTACCTTTATCATTACATCTTTTTCTGTGCTTTGTTCTTGTCTGATGCAGCTAACAGTCACAGAACAACAAGCATATCACGTCAAACAATTGTTGTGCAGAAAACAGTAGTTTTCATTCTACTACATAAACATATATTCTCTTCCCCAAAAGTGTGAAGTGGTGGTTTGAACATGACGGAAAGAATACCATTTTCTCCTTGCTTGCATCAGGCAAAGGAAGATAACTTTCCCACTTCATCTATGGGTAAAAGAGAGAGGTTTAACTTGGCAGAGCATGCAGAGCACTTTGAGATCACCAGCTGGAAGGGATGCTGTAACTAAAATGGCTACTGCTAGAAGCAGTGTCTGTATAGAAGAATGGCTGTATGTATTAATTTTCTTTTTTTTTTAAGCAACTATGATAAACTATTACACAGTAGATAAAGAAGCTACTACTAATGAGACAATTTATCATCTTACCATCCTAAACTGTTTAAACAGACGGTTAGAATATGATTTGAAATTGCAGATTTTCACCCTAACGATTTTAGACCATAGACAAACCATTATAACCTTGGCCTACAGTCAATAAGCAGCTTATACCATAATAAGAAAGACCAATGAATTTTTCCACATTGCTATAAATAAATACCAGCAAAGACAAGTTCCTTTGCTACCAGAGAGACTTGGAGAACAAATAAATTAATGAAATAATTTAAACATGGAGACGTTTAGAGCAACACAGAGACTCTTAAAAAAGAGATTAAACATTGTTTTTCCTTCTTGGTGAAAGATGCCAGAGTGACAGCCCTTGGCTTCAGTATATCCAGAGAACAAGTGTTATACAGGCAGAAATTTGAAGTTTCAGACATTTAGCACTGTGCTTTGAGAACTTTCCATTTCAGAAGTACTTATGTCTTTCAGACTTACACTGCCTGGAGGGAGAAAGTAAATCAGAGATAAGCTTCAAAGATCAGACCCAAAAGTGTGTGTGGGCGTTCAGTATAGCCCATTCAGAGAAGAGAAAAAAAAATCCATTATGTTTCTATCTGTGATGTGAACTGCCTGAAAGTTTGGGATGTTCTGATCTGTGAGCTGCTTTGAGTACACTGCAGAAAGGTGATGCAACAGCCAAGTTGGGATCTTAGCATCAATTTAGTCGAAAGCTGGACCATTTGGATTGAGGCTTTGATGTATGTAAAGGTTATTTCTATGTGTATGTAAGACTCTTTACTGAAGGGATCAGCCAACTTAATTGCGGGTTTTGTTGAGAGCTGGTGATTTAGTTTAAGTTCAGAGAGAGGTCTGCAGCACCAGGGAATGAGGAGAAACAGCTAACCCTTGCTGCTCAGTGCTGAAAAACGTCTGCGGTCAACATAGGGGTTTGTACATGAAAAAGAGGAGTTCACAGTTCTTTACAGTTCTAATGCAAAACCAGATGGAACTCTGAGGTTTTGTCCGTCTTCCACTGAAGTTTTCAAGATTAGTCAAACTTCAGGCTGAAACTGAAGCATGGGGAGGGACTGACAACCCCACGTGGATTGAAACCAACAAAAATATTTGCAAAAATTGCCAGGGAGTAAAGCCACCAAATCTTACAGGACTTTACTTCTTGGTTATAAGAAATAGCAAGTACCTTAATATGGGTTGGACGTGACTTGACACTGAGCTTAGTTCTGAAGTCAATGTCAAAGCCTCTGACAACTTCAGTGGAGGACTGCTCAGCAACAGCCTTTATGTACCAATCTCAGGACTCAGAAGGGGAATGAAACCAGGGAAAAGGTGACTGGACTTCTCTGTATGTCACAGGTGACCAGCAGTAGTTGAAGAGGGGCTGCCTCCCTGGATGTCACAGAGACAAGCTTGTTGATACACCTGCTGAATAAATGCTACTCAAAAGCAAGACAAGGGTGAGAAGAATGCTGCCTAGTTAATATCCTGTGTGAGATATGTTGGTTCCATTAAGGATCTTGGTCTTTTGCCAGGGACATGTTTCAAAGAACAGGATAATAACTCAAAATACAAATATTTTGACTGCTACCCTCTGTTCCTTATATGCCTACTTTGTTAAAAGTAGAAAATGTTAGTCAAGAAATGATTCATTTCTTCAAGTCAGATAATATGGAAGATGATGAAGGATGAATGGAACAGCCCACGCATTGCCCTGGCCTTCTTAAGCATTACAGCAGAAAAATATTAACAGAAGTGATATTTTTTTTGCAGGAAAGGAGAAAAGGAGACAATCTGGGCCTGGAGCTAGAGGTGCTCATCCTACTCCTTTTTTTTTTTTTTCTGCCTTTCCCATGCAGCCGTGAACAAATCACCGCAGCTTTCTAAGCCTTGTCTTCCCTATCCAACAGCTGAAAATAATTCTAAGTACCTTGATGTTGGCTGAGACACTCAGTTCTTTGGCATCCAAGATTTTGTATATGAAGTTCTACAAAGTACATTATTTTTTTTCCTGATTCACAGTTCCCCGTACAGACAAAAAGAGAACAGACGGGAAGCGACAGAGTTAAAAAAGAGAGAGAGAAAAAAAATCCAACCGTTCCCACTCCCTCAAATGGACCAGCAGCCTATAAACCAACTAGTTCTTCCTATTCCCAGAGGTGGCTTCCACAGAAGCATTTTCTTTTACAATGCATCCACCGTAGAGTTTCTTTTCTGCTTGGCTGGGCAATCAGGTATTCAGAGCATAATGTAAATGCTCAGAACACAGAGGCATGAAAACTTGCCAGACAGAAACTCCAAGCGAAGGATTAGCATCCCCCCCCTTCCCGTGCCCCCC
>NW_008237619.1:10057349-10079534 GCF_000691975.1 Corvus brachyrhynchos | reverse complement strand
AAACACAACAAAAAAAAAACCTTTATTTCCTGCTTCGCCGCGGCGGCCCCGAGAATAGAAGCCTTGACACATCAAATTCTGGGAGCTCACCACTCACCAGGGCTGTGGTTCCTGGTCCAAGCAGTGACGAAGGAGAATCACCTCACAGTCTCTGGAGAGTGGCAGGGCTTGGCTGCGAAGCGCGCCCTGCGCCGATGGGCTTTTTGAGTTCGCTCTGTTCCAGAGCGAGTGCCGAGGCAGAGAAATTAGGGAGGGGAGAGGTGGGAAGGAAAATCACTGGAGCCTCTTACGATCAAACTTCCACTAAGCAAGAGGAAATGTCTTATAAATAAACAACAGCAAGAGAAACAAAAAAATCCATCCCGTCCTGCCAGAGGAATGTACATTATTGTCTCTCGACGGAAAACTTTACACCACACCAGAAAGCAAGAAAGCAGCCATTTCTCCTGAAGCTACCCTCCCTTGGGTGGGGAGGAGGAGGGCAATGCAAACTTAAAAAAAAAAATATTGGGAAGTTCATGCGATTTCCCAGTAGACAAACAAAACTGTCCAAATTCAACAGATGTCACTATTCCAAGGTTTCACGCAGCACTGAATTTCTTTAGATCTGATGATTGTCACTCCACCACTAGGACACATTCAAGGAGGAAGTTCAAGGCAAGGGGAAGGAGGAGAAGGTCACATGATATGTATGTGTGAGTGTAGATCTGTATGCATATGTGTCTGTATTTATTTATGCATAATACCGACATTTTATGCATTTTATGATTCATAAGAATATTTTTATATCTGTATTAAAAAACTCGAGGTGCATGAAATTCTCTTCTCTCATACCTCCCCATAATTTTTTGAGATTTACGGGTCAGAGTTCCAAGGTCTTCATTCTCGTCTCACAAGACTGCAGCTGTAACCTACTTAGAGCTGACATGTTACTGTACTGCAGCTCACAAGTGACACGAGTTTGGTGATTTCAGTACAGTCCCTGGCTTTGCGAAAAACTATTGCGTGATTTGGCACAATGCACGGCAAATAGCAGTCTCTTTATGAGGAACTACAGATGGCAATTGAAAGAGTAATTCAAATAATTTATCAAGCACATTTGGAGACCTAGAATGGGGGATGGCCCGAGTCGCCGAGAAACCAGTATGCTACAAGTCATTATTAGCAAGCTTATTAAACCTGCCTCACGTGCACAGCAGTAAAAGATCGGAGATTGCTGGTGAGAACCGAGGTGCTTGGCAGTGTGTGTTTTGGGTCATGACTAGGAAAGCAGAGTACAGCAGGTGAGGACCTACTTGAGAGGAGAAGTGGGACAAAAGACTGAAAGACCATGAGATAACTGAAAATGGCTTGGCAATCTCAACCTGCACTTCTGTTCTAGGGTACTTCACCATTTGAGACAGAGATGCAATGCTGAAAGAACATAGTGCCCACCCCAAAATTCAGTTTACCAAGTCTCAAAAAAATTCCTAATCTGTTGAATTCTTGAGGACTGCTGTACTCACAAGACATGAATGAAAACATGTTTTTTAAACTAATTAGTTTTACATCTGTGTGTTCTTGCTGGCAAAGTAATGCTGTCACAGACTTTTGCTAGCAACAGTCAGTCTACAATGCAGGTGGATAAGGCAGAGACAAGCTTAAGATCGAAGTATGGTTGAAAATAAAAGCCAAGAACCTTTAATGCAAAATTTATAGTAAATCACAGCTTCTTCAGGCTCAGATCTTTAGGAGAAGAGACTATTACAGCATTTCTAGCTCTGCAATACCCAGGTAATCTTAATAAAATAAAAGAAGGAGGCATTTTCAAGAGATTTCTTAAGACAGAGCAGAAGTGACATCACTGACACAGCACTGGGGGAGTGTAGGAAGGACAGGAGTCTCATTGATCTCACCAGATCAACTGGCAAATTGTACCTCTGACCATCCAGCTCATAAGGGCTGATACCAAAGAGGTCCTTAACCTGGAAGGGCGCTGGGTGACAGAGAGAAGCTGTCAGCTGATCTGACCTCATGAGAAATGCTTTGCTGATTTACAAATCAGCTCAGCATTCGCTTCTCTCGCCACCTTTGTGTTTACCAGCATTGCCAGAAATACTGAAGAAAACTGAGACAAATCTGAGCTCTTGCAACTGAAACCTTATTAGTGAGAGGTGTCCAGAGAGCTGAGTGCTCAGAGAGCAGAGAGGTGCACGAAGAATAATGGAACAGAATTCGAAATAATAATTCCTGTCTGTGACGAGGAAAACCTTTAACATTTCTAAGCAGAAACACAATTAGGAGGCTGATCAACTGTGACCTTAGGATCCCAATACCTTAGCTGCCTTTAGGAGACTTACATAGATGGAAGTGGAGGCAGTATTTGGCCCTCTGTGTTTAGTAAGTCATTCGCTAAACAGTCCAGAGATCAATAGCAGACATTAAATTAAGCACTCTGGCATTCTTATTATTTAGTATCATTAAGCATTAGGGATGGCTGTAGTGTAAATATAGGGAACAGAGAACCAAATGAAATCTTCTATTAAAAAAAAGCCTATGAAGTTTCTGAAAATTAGACTAAACAAAAAAACACATGCAGTGAACAGATCACGCAATTGTGATCAAAATCTCAGCAAATTCCGGCTGTCTCCCTATCACTGCAGACTATTTCCATTACAGACTTCAGGAGACTGAATTGTGCCATTCCTGCTTCACTAGCATTAACAGTGGCCACAGCCTCAGAACTGCAAAATAATAAGAGCCAGGAGGACAATCATCTTCCTCAGATTTTTTATTTTGACATTTCCCATTTGTGCCCTTTTTCAAAGTTTTAATTTGGTAAAGGCACTTTTCAGCCTGTCTTTTAACAGGTCACTAATAACTTGGGATGCAAGATCTCATATTTCATTTTTTTGCTGCTGCCACCACTAAATATTTCATTTACCTTGAGTACAGCAGACCACTCTGGAAGGTTTATTTATTTTTCTTTTTCTTTTCATTATACTGTTTACAGATTAGTTTTTCTGAGTCATTATTTGCATTAGGTTAGTTTCATTCTACCTGTTAAAGTAAATTAATAAACTGCCTATCAAAATACTTTCTTTAAGTAGCTCAGTGAGGCAACTGTACTGACTTTCCTTTTCCTTGGGAATTTCCATATTTCCTATATGGAAGTAATTGGGAGTCTTGGAGGTGGCACCTAGTTATAACAAAAGCTTCTTCTATACAATATTTTTTCATATTCACAACTATGTAACACACAAATATAAATATATACATTTGTGTATGTACATCTGTGCATACACACATACATGTAATCAAAACCATCAGAGTTTTATTTCTTCCCCCTGTCTTGCCTGTTAGTTCTTGAACCAGAAGACCAAATAAGTTTTGCAGAAATTCTACATACGCACACACAGAGAATACAGGGCTAGACACAATAACCCCTAAGGCTTTCTCTGCCTGCTTTGTATCAGTATAGAGAGGACAAGCCTCAAAAAGGGTGATGCTTTCCCCGTCTCAGCAAAGAAAGATGAGAAAAACCTCAGCAGAGGAAGGAGAGTGCTTGGAGACCCTGACTTTTCTTTCCTGTCCTCCATACGTCCCTCCACAAGCTAAAGCTCTGTGCTTAGAGAAAGGCCATGCTGCAACCAGACCTTGGGAGCAGCTGCAGATAAGCACCTGGAGGTTAATTCTGCTTTTTGCTCCATTAACCTCTGCTCCACCTTTGTGACACCCTCAAGGAAGAAAGACAGGAAGGCAGCGTGGCCAGGAGAGCCAGGCACGTGCCAGCGGCCAGGCAGCGCTGCAGGGGGATCATACTAGGGTAGGGCTGCCTCTAGATCCTGGGCTTCACAGGCTTTGGAGACCAGTTTGCTTTGTTCCTGCCAGTTCTGCCTCAGCACTGAACACTTGCAGGATGCAAGTATTCCCCTTCTCTGCAAGGCAAGCTTCATGGCAGTTCCCTGCAGCTTTTCCCTCTGCTCTACGTTCCTCTACATAGCAGGAGATACACAGCCTTTGGCAGTGGGTGCAAACACATGAGATAAACAGAGATGAAATAAACCTAGTGGAAAAGTCTTCTCTAGCTGTAGTGTCTCTCACCTATAAACAGATATTCTCCTGGTGTCCTCCACATGCAAACACAGAGCTGAGATTTTTTTTTTTGTTGTTGTTGTTTTCTTGTT
This sequence comes from Corvus brachyrhynchos, assembly GCF_000691975.1. Classification (NCBI taxonomy): domain Eukaryota; kingdom Metazoa; phylum Chordata; class Aves; order Passeriformes; family Corvidae; genus Corvus; species Corvus brachyrhynchos. The sequence goes on along the minus strand of NW_008237619.1, from coordinate 10,075,368 downwards.
TAGTACAAAGCAATTAAAATGTAACAACCTCTCAAAATCTTCCTTTATTTAAAAAAAAACTAGGTCAGGGACACAGAAGCAGTCAGTCATGGCTTGGAGTGGGCAAGCAAACAATTTTCCTTTGATTGTGCCCTTGTTTTTGTAACTAGCTTTTCTGCTGTGACCTGCTATACTTACCCTGTCTGCTGTGCTAACCAGCAACATGCCTTTTTAATCTGCCTTCCTGGGGTCTGCATTTGATTACAGCATTCATGTTCTATTTAGATTCTTTTGAATCATGCCCTGTGGTGCTAGCACGAAAGGTGTTATTTATAAAATGAAATTCTGTTGTATTGCAACTTGGATTCAAAGAGGACAAGCAATATTAAATACTTACTTAATTTAATAATATCTTGGATTTATTAACTCAATTTCATTACAAGATTAGAGACGGTAACCTGGAGGGGGTTATTAACTAATAAACAAGCTTCAGGCAACTTTGCCCTATATAAAATAAAATAAAAATACACATATATGCATTTAAATTACTTCTATTTTGAGGGCCCAGATACAAACCTCTGGCTCAAAAGTATGGCTTTCTTGATAAATAGTATTGCAGAGAGCTCTTGGCTGGAATCCATGAAGCTCACGGACCCTTTAGGACCACACTCAACAGCTATTCCAAGTGACCGACCCTATTTAGTTGGTTGCATCCCGCGTGGGATGAAGTCTGCCACTCAGCTATGACAGAACTGATGCAGGCTACACTAACTTCAAACCACTGTGGGCAGCACACCAGAAACCATGAAACTATGCCAACCCATCTGCCCCTCCTTGACTTCCCCAGCACCTCAAGGCTCACGTTTGTGAGCTGTTGCACACCTCTTTCTCTCCCAGCATCAGTCCTGCAAATTGCAGGACACAACAAAGGAGAAGATTCCCCAAAGCATTTGGGGAAACTCACAGGCAACATACTGTATCTCCCATAAAAAAGCTCCTGATCTATCGAAAGCCTCTCTTTCCAGAAGATGAGGGGATGGAAAATTCCTGACTGTGCACACAGTATGATACGAATCTGTATTCTGATACTTAGCTCTTCATGGTAACTTTAACAACATTTCAAACCAGTACATATTCTGTTCAGCCAGATATGGCACAACTGGCAGCTGAATTGAACTGCAGTCTCTTCACCTGGTAAGATGCAGCATGTTTGTCAGCACCCCAGCCTAGGGACGAGGGCCAGATTAGAAAATTCACTGGAGGTTGAAAGCTCCTCAGGAGTACAAGAATACTGAGATGCAAATTTTTCTCCATTTCCTAAATAAAACTAACAAATGCTAATACACTATTAAATGCCTCCTCTCTGATACACTCTATGACAAGAAGTAGCTTCTGTGACTTTAAACCTGTCAGGTCCACAATAAAGCCTGAGTCTGACATGGGAAAATAGCACAGTATCAATGTCACAGATAGTACAGGCAGGGAATTCCCACTTGGAAGTGCATGGCTGCTAAAAGCTTTCACCCCACATCTGTTGCACAGTTAGCTGTGAGTCACCTGCAGTCAGCTTCATTAGACCCAAAGTGTCACTCAAATAAGACAAGCTATTGCTAGAACAAGAGAATTCAGATTTTTAAGCATTTGATAGATTAAAAGGAAAGTGTCACGATATGTTAAATGGATATTCAAATACTTTAGGTCTCAGTTTTCATCTGCTTACAGATCATATGCCTTTGCTTAAAGCTGCATGGTAGGCAGAGACCAAAAATAAAGGGCAAATTATTTTTTTCACTCATGTGGTGTTGTTCATTGCAATGACTCAGTGAAGGATAGAATCCAGTGCATGAAGATCATGAAAAGACAGAAAGACTAATGAATTAAGTCTGATCAGAAACAGATTTGAATTCAGAGTGATCTCTAAAATTCAGGACAGAACACCTAGAGCATGGTGGTGCATGGATATTCCCAAAAGAAACTGAGGTTAAGTAACAGAAATGTATGGAGAAGAGGTTAATTTGGGTCAGAAATGAAGGGAGATTGAGAAACAGATTTATGGTAAAACTTTCAAAGGCAAAAGCAATAATTGCACCCGCAAAAGGCATGTGCATCATTGCTACAAACAAAAACACATGCTTGGACTCTCTACAGGCAATCTGGCATCTGTCTCTCATTCCCTCCCTCCTCCTGACCCTGAGACCTCTCTCTCTGGAATTTTGTTCCATGAATATTCCATAATGCTACACTCAGCTCCTATTTTCAAGAAAAGTCAGCATTAGCTAATAAGTGGAAGTTCACAGCATTACTGTCAATCAGTGGTTGGTTTCCATGAGAATGGAGACAGAGCTCAACAGAAAAATAGTGAGGTTCAGGCACAAGTGATACTGTGTCTACATATGTTATGTATGTACCACTTTGAAACTATGGAACTAACTTGTTTGGCACTTGATTTATTAGCAGACTCTCAAGGGTATCTACAAAATAAGCCAAGTTTAAACAACATTCATTTGGGTCATTTTGAAGTGAGGCAGAAACAAAATGTATTATTTGGTAACTTCAGAATACTGCAATTTATTCTCCTTTTTTCTTTCCTTGCTTCTTTCTACATGCTTAAAACCACCATTAAGAAAAAGACTGAAGCCTTTTTTTTCTACCTGGCTTTTTTTTTTTTTTTTAAATTTCATCCCACCAGCTCCAGGTCTCAAAGTATAACAATTTCTATCCTAAAATAATTAGTGAGAGAAATTTCTAACTGATTCTGTGCATTATAAAGGGGAACTATCTCTGTTTTATTGATAAAAGCATGCTATTATTCCTGAATTGATACAGTCTGTTTAAAATAAACAGACTGGGCAATATGATGCAATGGCACAGGGTATGCACGGGGTAGAACTTTACAAAGGCACATTTGTCTTCTACTATTTTTACCGATTCATCAGTTTCTGGCATATTCTCTATTAGAACTAAACAAAGTAAACAGTGTAAGAAAATAAGGAAGTCAGTTATTTCCTTTTTCAGGGAAGCAAAGCCCAAAAATCCTATAAAATGTAGATACATTTCTAAATTTCAAATGTCGTTACAATTTAATACAATTGGGCCAATAGCTTTATAAGGAAGTGCTATGAAAAGGTCATTTCAATACTTTAACATAAAGAAGGATTCAGTTATAAAGTACACCCCAAATTTAAGACTATTTAGATAAAAGCTCTTGGCCTTACTTCTGATTAAATTAATGGAAAATGAGCTCATGGGTGACGGGAGAGAAGCACCAAACCAAAACCAGTTGAGAGACACAGTTAAAAAGTCAAACTCTCTTCAGTTGTTTCAGTGTGACTGATCTCAAGAAGAATGAAGCAGTTCTGCAGGGACAGACAGTCTCAGCAGTGGATGGAAAAACAGGAAGAGACACTGGGGTGAGAATGTCACTTGGGTGAAGCCTGCACAAGCTAGAAATCACTTGGCCTCTCTAAGACCCACCAAGACATAAGAAGTATAAATGAAATGCCACTTGTATGCATTCTTCCAAGTCTCCAGCCTCTTCCATTCTCCTCAGCCAAGAATCTCTCCATGTATCTACCTAATGAAAAATTTATCTTCTTTTCCTCAGTGAAAATTTAAGAAGTTCATGGGACAGACCTGTTTTAAAGACAAACAATAATCACACTCTGGCCACACAGTGGGGAAATTTTCTCCCTCTTGGGATACTCTGGTTTTGCCCATGTGAGGTCAGCCTTTGAAGCCCACTCACATATCTCTATAATACAAAGCAAGAGTTCTTTAATTAACCAGACACTAATATAAAACTGGTACTTGATTTCTATACTGAGACTCAAGTGTGCAGTGTAGGAAGCTGAAGGACCTGGTCCAGCACAGCTGTAATCCCGTTCCACAGTATCCAGTGAAACCACAATTTAAAATTTTTCTTCGAGCGTGTTTTCATTCAGCATTCTGTGGAAGGGCTGAGGCCCATTACAGCCATATTACATGGTAGAACAAACCAGTCTGACCCCAGGCAAAGGCTTTATCCTCCCTGTATCTCAGTTTCCCTGAGTGTCAGGCTGGAAGAGTCATTCTTTTTCACTTAATAGAGATGCCTTGGGAATTACCTACTTAATATACAGATAAAAAAAGGCTCTGAAAGACAAAGTACTGTGGGGCTGAGTGAGTAGGCTTGCTGCAGTAACATGGCTGTTGCCAGCAGGCAGCAGGTACCACAGATCTCATGAAAGATCACTCATCGATTTTAAGTTACGTTCATTTTGTGCCTGTTCCGTAGGCCCCCAGAGATTAAATACAGCTGAGTGCTATTATACAGTTAGCTCCAGCGAATGAAAAATATACTCTTTTAGCAGTTTTATTCCTTTATCAATTACTACTTTAAGAGACTTGTACTGTATTATTTTATATTGGCCAGTTGTAAAAATAATTTATTCCCTGAAGAGTTTTATTCCTTTAACATTTCAAATTTTTTGGTTCGATGTTTAGCATGTGACCATTTTCTGACAGAGAATGAAAGGAATACTTTATTGAAGGAGCTAGTTCGATGTTTAGCATGTGACCATTTTCTGACAGAATGAAAGGAATACTTTATTGAAGGAGCTAATACAGCTCCTTTTCTTATGTACATTTTGACCATTTTAAAAGATCTGAATAGGATTTCCAGCAACGCAGAAAATCTAGTAAGATTTTTCTGTTTTCAGGTTTCTTTGCATTACTGCATTATCACCCTGGGGGGGAAAAAGATGGAAATCCTGCCCAGATTTCTGGTAAAGTACCAGACCTATTGAGGACCAAGCCCATTTTCCTCCTCTCTTCTAGGTACGTCTTTTTTTCTTAAGCTTGCTCCAACCAACGAGTGTATAGAATGAAGACAAGTTCCTTACAAACTAGAAACCCAGTAGAAGAGCCATTGGGATGAAAACCTGTCAAGTGAACACAGAGAGCCACTACAGCACTGAGAGAAAAGCATGCTCAAACACTGTTCAATGACTGACACTGTCAGGTAGCTCCGTGACTTAGTTTTCTCTGTAAGTGGCTCAAACCACAATGAAAAGAGCTGTCACAATGAGGAAGGTGCCCAGTTGGATTGAAAGGGCAAACCTCTGTTTCATTTGAGAACATGGTATCATGGAGGCAGGAACCCAGATCAGCCTCCAGCTCAGCAGATGTGTGTGATATCACAGAACACGGTGACATCGGTACACGTGCCTCAGTTGTGGTCATACACAGTACAGAGTCAATTAAGGGTGAAGCCATCTGGGATGAAGTTCATCTAAGGATGAAGAGGAGAATGCACAGGGTGTGCAACGGAGCAGAGCTGGTGTTTGAGCACTGCTGAAACCGAGCTAAGCTTTTGTGGAGGCAGTGTTGCACAGCCTCATAAAACCTCTGCTTCTCAGCAGAAGATGTTGATTTCATTGCCAATTCATAATTCAGATCAGACGAGGAAGGATTTCCTGAGGTTCTCTATCCCTGTTAACGATGGGGAGCCCAGCTCAGAGTAACCCTGGAGCTGTTAAAGTGAAAACATGCTGTATACAAGGTTTTGTACAACTTCAGTACAAACCCTGGAGGTCCTGAAGACTCACCTGAGTTTTACTTTAGGCTACGAAACACAAGCAAACTGTGGGAGAAAAGACTGGCAAAGCTCATAGCCAGCACCTTTCATCAGCTGTTCTCAAAGTAGTTTACAAAGGGATTTCCTAATCTATGAAGGCAAAACCACTACAGTGAGGAGGAACACCTTGTTCTAGACCATGGAGCATAGCAGCAGCAGAGCAGGGGCAGAACTTGAGTTTCTTTGTGGTCTAGGCCACCATATTTTCCACAAGACACAACGCCTGAAAAAATGAATACTACAAGTTAGCAGCAAAGCTTTGTACAACCCTAATCAGCAGCCATAGAACACCAGTCCCCTACAAACATCTGCTCAGTCATCTAAGCTTATTCACTGGATGTGGATGAAAAGAAGTCGTTCACTAACTGGAATGACTTGTGTCAATCTTTAGCCCTTTAAAACACTGACTAATTTTAGAATTTCTGTGGTTAAATACATTTGTAAACTATTAAAACAGTCTCCTGGTACATGGAAAACATATGGTTTCAACAATGTTATTCCTTCATGAAGGCCTGTTTCTTCAAAGTTTCCTTTAGTTGTACACTAAGCTTGTTGTTCAGAATGCTTATTTTTATAACCATTTTCCCTCCTTTCCACAGCTATTTACTGGAATGATATATATGTGCATGAGTGTATATATATGTATATATTAAAGACACATTTATTGACTGAAGATGTAATGATATGCTGCTAGTCAGAAAAGACTATAAAAAATGCATATCCCCAGGAACACATTTCCTCCCATAGCTGGTGCACTGCAAGTTTGCAGAGAGGAAATGCTGCTCATTGTGCAGTTTTAATTTCTTACACATTTGGTGAATACATTAAAAAACAGGGAAGAAGACAGCCTGCCCAGGCCAAGACCTACACATACATTCAGAAAGAATCCCTACATTCTACTAATGAAGAATGTCCATTGTTTCCCCACCACTCCCAAAGCAGTAAGCTAGAGTTGCTCCCTGTTTTAACTGTTTTTCCTGGGACTATTTTCCACGTCAGACGGTAATCACCATATTTGGCTAGCTCCACAGCCACCCTGCATTCACCTTCCCTCTCTGGAGTGATCCCAGCAACCTTCATTGCTCTGATCACCAGTTCGTTTGTGAGCTTGAAGGAAGTCGTGTTTCTCTTGGGTATCTGGCTTGGCACTGCAGACTGCTGTTGGGTAAGATGTTAATCTCAACCTTACTTTGCACTTTACGGTTGAAAGGGAGAAGTGTAGCAAACAAGACCAGGCTAGTGTTAAGTGGGAAACAGTCATCCTTAACCAACGCTTGGAGCAGGGTGCAAACCCAGGAACTCTAAAAATCAGCCTTTGGTGGAGAAAAATTAAGTAGGAGGCTATTTCTCAGCAGCCAAGTGGGCTACACTGAGCACCACTCCTTCATTTCTGAAGAACAATGGGTCTGGCAAAACACCACGCCTGAATACACGAGAAGTGGACAAGAACAATATCACTTACATAAGAGCAAAACCCTGCTTTAAAGAAATTGAGAGCCGTGTCTCTTGGAAACACACTAGACCTAAAGTCACAAATTAGGGAAAATAGCTGAGGGAAGTGAGTAAACAGGATGGAGCAGAAACAGAATTGGAAAAGGCATGGTGACAGAAATGCAGGATATAAGTTGGGTACTGTATTCTATTGCTGGATGAGGAAACGTGAAAGCCAAACAAGTCCATAAATTCATTTCAGATATTAGCTGCATTGCTTAATGAACTTCTGCAGCATGCTCATACTATGAGTGCAGAATGATAAGCTATAAAAGAGATTTGAAAACTTTTTCAAAGGTGTTTTTGTTCCCCTTGCATTTTACCGCTCTTACGATCACATTTCTTTTTCCTGTGTGAATTTATGCTGCCAAGGTTGGGACTGACTGATGTGTATGCATCTTGTTTGTACAAAGAAATCTAAAACATTACTCATGCAAAAGTGTGGATGCAACTCCGGAGGTCAGAAGGAAACACTTGTCCATGGAATCAAAATTAATAAATTAATACATTTATGGCTAAAACAGTCTGCCCAAGTAGCACTGTTTTACCTCCAAGTAATGTAAGCCATAGAATTTCACTTGGCTATGTCTGCATTCAATCCTATGGCGAGAAGCATCTTTGAATTGTGAAAACAGAAGGGAAAAAAATTGATAAGAGAGAGATCAAAGAAATGAGAACTAGACTTGGCACGGGAGAATAATTGTCAGTTAAGAAGAGGTAATGCAGGGAGAGAAACACTTGAAGGAATAGATGCCTGTACACTGAGTGAGGGTACTTTCAAAAGATCTAATAAATCTGTAATGCAAATACAGAGAAGGCAGCACTAGGACAGCAAGGGAGTAAGGAAGTATAAAGACAGATTCCATTTATGCCTAAAATTGACCAAGGACACAGTAACTATCATACATACTTTTAAAATGAGTACATCTGAACTATCAAGCTTGAGTTCTGACCTCCTGCTTGATGTAAAATTAAGTTTCAAAAAGGGAAAAAGGAAAAGCAAACTTGGCCTCCAGATGGGATGCTGAAAGAAGTGCTGCTTGCTTTATTTGTCCATGCAGTTTTCTTGCCACTCCTGCTAGAACAGCGTGAAGGACAATTGCTTCAAGTGTAATGAGTGCCCGAACGTGAACACTTCCCAACAGGAGATCCATGACGCCTTGACAAACTGTAGTGCCAGAACCCTCTGCCATCACTGCTCTGTCTGGAAACTGCCCTCAAATATTTGAGGCGTTCCTGGAATTAATAAATAAGTGCTGATTTGGCCTGGCTAGTTGCTGCCTGGTATCCCTGGCTGGCACTGCCTTACAATGGATGGCATTGTTTTGTTGCAGCAATTCTTTTGCTTTGCTTCTTAAATTTCCCAGTGCCAGCAACAGGAAGACTGATTAATTTCAACTAATGTGACTGTTGAATCAAAGATATGACTCATTTTAAGGAAGCTTTTGTTGGATGCTTAGTCTATCAAACCATGCATACTTTAGATTATTTGGCTCTGTAGACAATATGATCAGGCAGACACAACCATTTTGGTTGAACTCAGGTACACATTATTTTTGTACTGAAAAGCTGGACATGAACAAAAGTTATAGTGCAGCCTCATGTAAAGTCTATAACCAATCCTTTCTGTGCTATCTGGAAAGACATGCATAATATACAGTGTGCTGAACTTATCAGAAAATGACAAAAAAGCAAGTAAAAGGGAGAAAAAAATGTTTGTCAGCCTCAAGTCAGTGAAGCTGTAGTACTCAGAATTTGCTTTATGCAATATGCATAAATGTCAGGTCACAATACAAAAACTGGGAAAGGAAAAGAGAGTATTTTCTCTTGTTATGCTTTTGTGCCATGGAGCAGCCCATAACACATCAGTTAACTTGGGGCTCCTTGGTGGACTAAACAGAATAATGCATTTCAAACATTTCTTTAATGAATAAAACTAAATGTAATACTACAGATATTGTCTCTACTTTTTGAAGCTCACATATACAGAGCTAAGTTTCAGGGGAAGTTCATCAAAATGCCTTTGGAAAACACCCATCTAGGATCCTACTGTTTGCTTTTCTATCCGTGCATTTTCATAACAAGCTTTCATTTACAAAAATGCTTCCAAATGTTAGTTATTCAAGACTCACAATGGCTGAAATGGAAAAACAGTGGTAAAGGGCTGTTGTCATTTACTCAAGGCCACAAAAAAACCCCAGAAAACTTTCATGTATCTGAAACATGCTTTCATTATCATAGAATTAACTGCTCGGCTCACCCACACTTCTGTAAGACAAACACAGTCCTGATTCTATTATTCAAAAAGTGTTTAGAAAGAACTAATTTGCAAGATGGATATATGTAACAAGCATGGTCCTTTTACAGAGAAGAAAGGAGGACTGCTCTGGGTTTTCAGACTACCTTCAAGCCTTCACTACCAGGTCATTTGACTTGAAGCTGCTAAGCACAGAGCTTACCTTGGGTGCATGTAGGTACAATAAATATTTACACATGTGTATACATAAACGATGAATGCAATACATCTACATAAGTTTGAGCATGTACACACAATGTAAGGTGACTAATGAACAATTCATTGGCATGGCAGCAGAGCTGCATTTTTGGGACTTGCCGCATGAGCAGGCTCAACTAGAAAGCAACTGGGAGCAGGAAGACTGGCAATTACATGCCCTCCTCTCACATCAGTGTCTTAACAGTCCCATATAGCAGTCTAGTCCCACAGAGTGGTCAAAGGAACCCATACAGGGTTTCTCTGAGAGAACAATCCTTTTCTACCACCTGGCAGGACTGTTGAAGCTGTATATAACTGTTCCAAGCGGGTAGGGGGTGTGTGTGTAGGTAAGAGGAACTGAACTATGACCTGACCATGAACCAAGAGGCTTTGGGCTTTTGATTCATGTGTTTCTGCCACCCATGTCATAGGGAAAGTTTCTGTTTCCACTTACCCATGTATTAGAAAAGAAATGGAAATAATTACCCACAGCACTTAGGAGACTGAAAGGCTTGACATGTGTATGTGTTTATATCTGTGTACATGCATGAAATCTCCTGAATAACTTGGGAATATATGGGGCAGATGCTCCATTTAGCCCAGTCCTCCCTCTCCAATGGAGGTCAAGAGTAATCATCTAGAAGAAAATGCATAAAACCAGAGCAAGCCTCTTGTGATACCTTCCCAGAATATTCTCCTTCCCTTCAGTGATTTATCGGAGATACCAAGGAATTTGGAAACCAAGAGAAACAAACAAAAAAAATTAGACCAGTCCAGAAATACGGAAGATTACCCTACATTAAAACCTGTGTCCATGTCAAGCAATGTCAGCTCAGGGGAAACCCAACAGGAAAGCTCAAAACAGAAATGAAGAAGACCTGTTATCTTTTTCTGACCACAGCCAGGTGTGGTCAGAAAAAGACCACATTTAAGCTATCTGTAAAGTCTGCATGTAGACAGGAACCTGTAAAGAGAAATCAGTCCTATTGTAACAGGAGTACCAAAGGAGGAGAATAATTCACCCTGGAAGGGCCAATTTATCTTCATTTATTTTAGAGAAAAATCTAAATTTCTGACTTTCAGATTTCCAAAATTAAGCAGGAAGGATTTTTACCCTTAGCTGCAACTTTGACCCCCAATTGCTATGGGTTAGACCCAAAGGGTGAATTCCTGAACTTCAGAGCTTGGAGGAAGTTTAAATCCCAACTCACACCAAACTTGTCAGACTTTTCCTGTACATACATGCTCCTGTTTTCCTGCAGGGCAGGTTTGTGTTGGGGGAATTCCTCTAATACTTTTCTGCTGTAAACTGGTACTCTTTTTTTCCTTCTCATCTGATGGCGTTCTCAGTACACAGATGGGAAGACTAAAACATTTGGGATCCCTTCCTCTGTAGCTACAGAAAGGACTCATATATGAGTCCCATTAATATCAGTGGAAGTATTGTAAAGAAATCTGCACTAAGAAGAGAAAATGACCCTGAGTTAAAAAAAAATTTCAAAGCTCTGACATCTAGGAACCCCTGTCACAAAGACAAACAAAGAAGTAAGGAATGCAGGACAACTTGTTTGCCCAACTACAGGACATCTGGTCTGATAAACTCAAGTTGCCTTGATTTAGAAGAAGAAACTGTAACAAGTTAAGCATTTTCAAGGTAGTTTCACTTTTGTTTATTATTTGTTTGAATGTTCAAAAAACCAAAACTGGAATAACTGACAGATACTCATACAGAAGGGAAAGCAACCCAATTCCATTCACTGTTTTAAAGGCAACAGAATATTCCCACTAGCAGAAGTGGATCATGAAGCTACTCTTCAGCACTCTGCTGCACTTGAAAGAGAGATATGGAGAGGGATCCCTAAGCATACTTTCCTGTTTTTCTCATTCCACCTGGAAAAGAAGGATGAGCCTGTGCACAAGTTACTCCCAGTACATCCAAAGGCACTGCCTATGGGGTTCTGCAGCGAATTGTCTGCCTACAGGGAAACCTTACGAAAAGCTTTTAACAGATTCCTGCAAGAAGAATTAAGTAGTTCTTCAGAGAACAGATGGAAGGAGAAAAAAAACATTTTTCCATCCCCGGCACCTGCTCTAGCCTCATATAACTAGATGATTATAGCATTCCTGTCTTAAATCATTCTCAAAAAGGGACCAAGTTTAAACTTTACAAACCTCAAACCCTAATTTAACCAAATAAAATACCACTCAACCCCGTTGACTGCTTTATTCTCAAATAAAGGAGGTAGAGTTCTTCTCGAGTGAAGCATCATATTTATTTTGACTTTAGACCTAACTCAAATCCCGCAACTCTGAGAATAAGAAAGAAAGAAAAAAGTATTTCAAGTGCACTTGCCAGATTCCAAACTGGGTAAATACAATTTCCTCATTTCAGTCCATTTTGCAGTTTCAACAGTCTAAGTTTTCTCTCTCTATACTTTAGGTTAGTAATGCTCTTGTTTCTTATTCCAAAATGGGTCCTGGTTTTTTGAAGCAGATGATAAGATTCCTGTGCAGTTTCTTTAAAAATTTAAACCTCTGATTATGAAAACATGCACTCATATACTTAGCTTACAGCTGGTTAGCTATTCCCCTGAATTTTTTGTCCTACAGGACTAGTCACACACTTAAATAATAAGCAGTTAGAAGTATTCACAAGAGTTTGTAAGTTCCTTTAGAATTTTTTCAGGTAAACAAACCTACCAAAATTCAAAATACTAATGTCAGGATTTATATTTCTGTCACTGCTCTGAAAATATAACAAATATATATAACATAAAATGCATATGTAAGGTAAATATTTCAATATTTACAAATGTAGTTCCCAGTAGAACTGAGACGTCTCAAAATCAGTGACAGTCTCAAATTCCAGAAGAAACAAATCTTTCTGAGCCATTACACATTGCAAATTGCAGTACCCATCATTGCATTTTTATAATTCTTATTGGTAGCTTTTCATGTTGTTACTACTTTTTACATAAAAAAAAGTCCTATTGATCAGAACATCTATTTTGTTCCACATCCTTTTTAAACAAGAGCATAGACTATTCTCAGTAGTACTCAGCTTAGAGGTACCTACATGTACAGCCCAGCCCAGGGCATACAGGTGCCACTGGAAGCATTCCCACTTAGATAAATGGTTTTTGGTGCAGACTTCTTGGGAACATTCCTGGAGCTGTAACAATAATTGCACTGAAGCCAATGAAAGTTCTGGGTGTGCCATTAAATGAAAAAGAAATAGGTCCACACAGGCTTGTACAAATTAGAAATACTCTAAACAGACTGCAAATCTCCTGCTGATTCCTTAATTTGGATTTTTAAACCAGAAATTCCTTCATCTGCTTTTCACTTAGCAACATTTTTATTTTATCCTGCCTTTCACTCAGAAATCTGGTCATATTACCTGGTCAAGACCAGGAACATAAAAATCTAGCATTAAATCCTGAAGCACTGCTTGCTTCTTTCTTGGTCAAAATTCCCGCTGAGATCTATAAAAGAGTATGGGCTAAAAAAAGCTGCTGAGAATTTATCTAACTCAAAAAACAGATGACACATTACGACATGGTCCTGTGACAGTCCACCAAAACTGGGAGAACTGACACGCAAAAGGATTTCTTCCATGACCTGCCAAATGCACTTTGACCTCTTCTTAGTAATTTCCTTAGGCTTTTTGATGGAATTCAAAAGAGCTCTAAAGTCCATTGTCAGAAACGCAGACACCTCACAGTGCTATAATTTTAAATCTCAGGAAGAACCCGTGCACCTAAACTGTTCTCCTCACTCTGCCAAATGCTTTGTCCAGTAAAATGATACAAAAGGATTGATTTGACAGGATAGGCAGTGCATTCTACTGTTGAAATTATGTATTGCTAAACATCCATAAGTAACATTAAGACTAACCTAAAAGCAGTGCTCATTACTTATTTGATTTTCTTTAAGAAAAGGTATAATTCACAGAAATTATTTTATGTGCCAACAAGCTCCTAAAGTAGGCATTCTCTCTAAAGCTGCACAGTAAGAATGTCACAACATCTTGTTGATTTGCACACTGCACTTCACATTAGATGCCACAGAAACAGTCCAGGCTGAAAAACACTCATGGGGACAGCGGATCCCAAAAAACAATTACATAAACAACAGAAAATCATATTTAAAAGCAATAATTCAGCTGCTTCTGGATGAATGATTAATATATATTCACTGAAAAGTTAGATGGCTTGGTCTCCAGTCCATGATGGAGTATGCACGAAGTGGTTCCAGTGTTTACACACAGGAAGTAAAAAAGCACATTTTGCTCTGTACAGTTTTACATAAACTTCATAGTGTCAAAGGTAATACATCCTCCTGGCTAAGGGGCAAGAAGAGCTGCTATCAAGGCAAGTTTGTTGAACAACACTCATCTCCTGCCACACAAAGTGCACGTCTGGAGATGAGAACGATGTCTAATCTGCAAAGGGAAAAGACCTGAAGTAAACAGAGAAGTTCTATGTACAGTCTTATTTCTCTGTAGCAGAATGATCTGCTCTATCAGGCTATGGAAAAGAGTTTCTGGGAACAAAGTGTCTCTAAACTGTGAAGCAAATTCTCTAGAATAGGATAAAAAGGTTTCCACTATTTGTCTCCTCGGAACTTTCCATTACACAGTTAAAAAAAGTCTACCAGGACCTGGAAGCTGTGCTACCTGTAGAAAAATTCCATGCAGCAAAAAAGAAAAATCATAGAATCATTTAGGTTGGAAAGACTCTTAAGATCATTTAGTTCAACTGTTAACCAAGAACAGCCAAGCCACCACTAAACCATGTTCCCCAGTGTCACATCCACATGTCTCTTAAATACATCCAGGGATGGTGACTCCACCAGTTCCCGGGGCAGCCCATTCCGATGCTATACCACACTCAGACAGGACTGCTGGTCCCTGCTGTAAAGTGGCTTGGTGAGCACTTCTGCCAGTTCCTCCACTCAGTAGGCTTGGGTGGATTTCATCTGGCCCCACAGACATGTGTGTCTCTGAGTGGTGTAGTAGGCTGCTAACTACATTTCTCCTTGGACTATGGGGCTTCGTTCTGCTCACCATCCCTATCTTCTAGCTCAGGGGGCTGGATATCCAGGGAAGCAACAAGTCTTACCATTAAAGACAAAGCTCTCAAACTGCATCCAGTCAACCAAACAAGGATCCTTTGTTTCCATAGGAATCAGCATCTTTTTTGACACAATCTAGAACCCTAAATCACTGTTTTCTGTCTCCTTACCCATTTATTTGTGCAGCTGTTATCTGTTTGCTCAGCAGACAGGGCAGTGAGAAGAGACCCAACAAATCAATACATATAACATAAATCTCTTAACTCTAACCTCAAACCAGTGCCAGGCCCATGAATCAGTGTATCCCCTTCTGAAAACACCAGTATTCTGGGCAGAAATACCACCTTTCTTTGGAAATCCTAATGCTATAAATACGACCTTACAATAAAAAGCTCACAGCCCTCTTCAGGTCAGTATTACTCTGACCTCCTCCTTTACATAAGCAGCAATAGTCCTGGGGGGGCTGTCACAAGTACTATGTTACATCAGACTCTATCAAGTAACACAAAATCTAATAAGGATCTTGTGAGTGTTCCCCAGTAAAAAAACCAGAAGACATTGCAAGTGAACTCCTGCTCTCCTGAACCATAGGTTTCATGCCTCATCTGAAAATTCCATTATAACTGCTAGATAAATACAGGATCTGGATTATGATGATGGTGAATGTTGATCTTGTAGAAGTAACTGACTGCAGATCCTTAACACCATGTCTGGAACAAAACTATCAGGAGTTTCCTTCTACATGGTGCCCCTTTAGTGTGCAATGCTGGGAGTACTCATGATGTCTCTCAGCTGCACTCTTGAGCCACGGCAGGAAAAAACCTCCAGCAACAGTCAGAAACCCATGGAGCACAAGCAAAACCTGTGTTTTGGAAAAATAGGCCTCACTGAACCTGGAAAGTATTAGCGCATCTTGCTTTCCTATGTAGGAAGCTCTTCACCTCCATTTTAAGCAAGACAGAGCAAACAAGTCTATTCTATCTCCTCTAACATGGCAGCATGTGACGGTCCAAGTGTTTGCTTGTCTCTCCTTGGAGTGGGTGATGCAGATTAGACATGCCTGTAAGGGAGGAGAGTGGCTCAGAGCTCAGGATTCCTTTCAGGGGTGACCAACAGAAGATGTGAGTTTGCTAACGCACCACGTCACCCCCTTGGTCTGATGAAAGCCTCCACACCTCCCCTCCCTCCCCTCTCCTTTAATCTCTGCATGCTGCTATGCGGAAGGTGCCAACGTGAGAACAGACAGTTCTGAAAAGAAGGCAATTAGAAAAAAAAAAGCACAGTACTTTAGAAATTTAAACAACAAGCCCTGTGATCAAAATAATTCATAAAGGGAAGGATTTTATGAAGTCATTTCACGAGCACACAATGCCTTTTTCTTTTTTTTGCTTTGTTTTTTAAATAAATCTGTCAGTACACATGCCAAGGCAACACATCTGAATACAATATCAGTAGACACACCCTGAATCCCTGCGCCTGTGCTCTCCCAAGTTACAGCAAAGGCTAAAAGTTGGGCTTTTTGCCCGAATTTTAACAATTATCAATTTATTTCTTTTCGTTTGGGTGCCTTAGTTAAAGCCTTTTCTTCCCCTCGCTCCCCCTTTCTCCTCCTTTACAAGAGTTTCTTTCTCTCCTCCCTTCACAAAAAAAAAAAAAATTCTGAAAAATAGATTTTTCTCTCTGTGACGGTAAGTGTCTGTTTAAAAAAAAACACCTAAAGAGATCTAACTTATAATGAATCCCTCTGGCATAAGGAAGCCTGTTCTAATCTCTCTTTATAGGGCTTGAGTGATAGTTTTGCTCAACGAGTATTGACAGGGCCGTCCTGTTTCTCAGGCTTTCATTTTCCCTGAGTTGGAAAAAGGATACAGTGCATTTTCACATTCTCCAAGTCTGCAGTTGTTTTTATATAAGAAGCAATTTGCTTGGGTCACATCAGGTCAAATGGGAAGCCTGCCCAGCTCTTGGTTTTAAAGGAAAAACATACAGAAAGACACAAAAACACAGCAGTTTCCTTCATTAAATTCCACTCTACCTGCCATGGGCTTGCAGCCACAATGGAATTTCCCACCCTGGCTGACCATAGCTAAACTTTTTTTTTTTTTTCTTCTCTCAATAAGAAGTCTTATTAGTTTTCTTTCAAGTGAACTTTGAGGTAAGGGTTATTAAAGTCGATGCAATTGTCCATTTTAATAAATAAATAAATTAATAAAGGCCTTCACGGGACTGTGGCCAAGTGCTGAAGTTCTTACTGAAGCCCAGATTCTGATCTTTGTTACAATGCTGTAAGTCAAAAGCAACTCTTCTAAAGTTGTTGGAATTGTGCCTGGGTAAAAGATCAGGATCTTGCCTCAGTTTTTAACTCATTTGTCACTCAGGGAAAACCTCAGCTGACTTCGGTATGAGTTTGCCTGAGTTAAGACTGCCTGTGAAGCACAGCATGAAGCCTGTCTCTGCAATGTGTTAGGCGTTCTGCTGGGCTCTTCCAAACTCACACTGCCTTCAACACTTGAAGGGAATGGCACCCAAATAACTGCCTTTCTTAGTACTTAGTAATTGCAAAAGTTACCAGAACTAGGAAAGCTTACTCCCAAGGAAAAGGAAATCAGCCACAATGCTCCCCCAGCCTCCCAAACAATCACTGAAACCTGAGGTGAAATTCTACCCTGAGCTGCAAGAAGAAGATGCTGAGGAAGTGACTCAGTGTGAACACTTTTAGGAACAATAGATCATGAAGATGCTTCATTGATTTCAATGCAGCCCTTAGGAGAACAAGAGCTGCTTGCTTTGCTTTGACTATGATTTTATTGTACACACAGGGAAGGGGGGGAGGGGAAAGATAGAGAGGGAAAAAAAGGATACATCCTGAACCAGACTGTTTCTTTTAAGATGCTAGAAAGGTGTCTAATTCAAATTTGGATCCATCTAACTATCAAAGCCTTTATACCTGGCCTCTCTCTGCTAAATGCCCAGTTGTTCCCACTGCTTTGCTACGAGTTGGCATTTAACTGCAAATGCTATAATTAAGTTTGCAGAGCAGTTTCCATTCAAACTATTTGCCCATAACTTTCTGCAAAGTTCTCCTTTTGGGCTGAAAGACTGGCCTCAAATGAATGATGCAAAGCATAAAGCAGATTGGGAGCAGGTGGAGAGAAAGTAGTGGAGGATCTGCTCAGCCTTGACAGGGCACCACAAGTGGGTGGCCCCCGCCCTCTTCACAGTTTTCTCCACTCTGAAAAGCCGTTTAGAATTTTTTTTCCCCCCACAATAAATTAAAAAAAAAATAAAGAAGGAGAAAAGAAAAAAAAAAAAAAAAGGCACAGTTGGCTCAGGGCCCCTGTATCCTCTGTTTTCCAGACCATCAT
>NW_008237619.1:10054966-10057018 GCF_000691975.1 Corvus brachyrhynchos | reverse complement strand
GAATTTTTTTTCCCCCCACAAAAAATTAAAAAAAAAAAAAAGAAGGAAAAAAAAAAAAAAAAAAAAGGCACAGTTGGCTCAGTGCCCCTGTATCCTCTGTTTTCCAGACACTCATGTGAAACAAGGGCAGTTTTGCCTGAATCAGAGCTGAGAAGTGCTGGAGTTGGCCTCTGAATGATTTTTTGGACTTACTATTGTGACTTTCATCCAGAGATCACAAAGGGGTTTGCACTATTTATCACACCGGGCAGACCTTTGAAGCAGTCTGAGCCGAAGGAGGGCAGAGTCCCTTCTTCCCTTGCAGTGTCCTTCCCCTGGCTGTCTAAGAAACAAATGAGTTTTTAAAAATTTCATATACTCTCTTTGGTTTCAAAGGCTGGCTAGTAAGATACTGCAAAGTTCTCTATTTTGTTTTCCTACGGTCAGATGGTTCTTTTCTTTTTCTTTTCTCCCTGCTCTCTCTGGTGTCTGTTTTTCTAGTTGATTCATCTATTATCCCTCTTTATGTAATTAAATTTCTCTACTCAGTGTGTCATTGTGCTCAGGCTGTATTGTGCTCTGTCACCTCCAATTCCTTTCCTTCAGAATCTCCACATCCCAATTCCTCTTTAAAGTTGCTTGCTGAAGCATTTGTTCTTTCAGCATCCCCATACGTTTATAAACTGGAGATTAGTTCACTTTGTCTGACTTCCAAAGCCATTTGCTGCTTGAGACCATTTCATGAGCTTGTCTATTCATGTGGATAAACAACAAAAAAATAAAATAAAATCATCTATACTGTGAATTAGGAAGAATAAACAGCAGTTGCATGGAACAAATACCAGTAAGGGTGAAATTAGTAACAGTCACAGTTTTGCTGATGTTGCCCCTGCCTGAACTATTTTAGTTTGACATACCTTTAGACAGTAGGATTTCACAAGTTAAAAGGATGATAAACTTTTTCAGTACAACCAAGTGATGTACCGTAACATTTAGCTCACGATTCCAGCATTTCTACACTGAAGAGTCCCTAAACTCACAAACTTCTGTCTAGATGATTAATCTGAATACTCTGCAGCTTCCCCAAGCAGTCCATTATTTCCCACAAAGCCTTTAAAACTTTCTACTAAATTCAGGATTTTGAAGGGATGTCTGGCTAACAGATGTGCTTGTTCTGACACTTTTAGATATCTTCCCTCAAAACAAGAGTCCTTTCAACAATTTAAATGCAAGTCAATGGCAAAATTCATATTGATTTAAAAAGATATGCTCAACTCCTGAAATAAGGAACTGAGCCTGACTGTCAGTCACTTTGTATGCAACATCAGAATAAATACAGAAATTCCAGTCTCCACATGGATCCATCAAATTGTTTTCATTATCTGCAGTTCAAAAATATGGCAGAAGGGGGAAAAAAAAAAAAAAAAAGTTTTGAAATGGTTTACAGGAGAAATGAAGGCTGAAGTTAGACGTAGCCCAAGAAGCTACCATGAGCACTAGAAGGTCTCCTTCCCCTTGAGAATGGGGCTTTGAGCCCTCTGGTCTAGTGGAAGGTGTCCTTGTCCATGGCAGGTGGTTTGGAACTAGGTGATCTTAATTTAAGGACCCTTTCAACCCAAACAATTCTATGCTTCTATGATCAGATGTGACATTTATGGCAGTCTCCTCAGCAGATTTTCACTCCTCTGAAATGGCCTCAGCCAATTTGCAAGACAACACACACCTCACTTCTCTGCTTTAACTCCCTTGGATCTGCATTTCTGCTCACAGAGATGTACAGTGCTGAAACCTTCCAGGCTTCAGGGTCCATAGCCACAGTCTGCAAGACCCAGAGGAAAACTGGATCATCTCTAGGCAACCACAAATGGTATAAAAGCAGACAGAGGTGAGAAACAGAACTTTTTGTGTCTCTGGTACAAACCTCTGCATGGTAAATGTCTCATCACAGGCTAATGATTTATTGGAGAGAGAACCAGGAGACCAGGTGTACCACTGAAGTCTTAAAGAAACATTTGCCAGCAGAGCTTCAATTCTGGTCAGGGAAACTTAACAGCCTTAAACACCACAACTGAC
>NW_008237619.1:10051329-10054936 GCF_000691975.1 Corvus brachyrhynchos | reverse complement strand
TATTAGCAGATAAAAATGTCTTTAAAGGATTGGATTGGGGGGGTTTATAAAGCAAAACAGGAAACCAGCTCATTGAATACATCTGTGGTGCATGGTTAATCTAAGCCTTGCATACGTTCATTTTCCATGCCAAGCATGATCAGTATAAGACACGATTACAGTCTATCAGTTCTAGGGGTTAGAGCTTCAACTACTATAGAAAACTAGCTTAAAATTATAATCATGTTAAGATATTATACTGGTCTTCTTAAAGACCTGCTTAGCACTTGTGTATTTTGACTGCTTCAACAATATTCCCAGAATCAAGCCTTTAAAATTAACTACTTCATTATTTGTGTTGCTTAGGATTTTTCCAAAGTCAGACTAGGAAAAAAGTTTCAAATATGTTACAAGTTCTTCTCTATAACCTGCTCATGCTGCAATCAGTTTGATTGAAATTCCACATAATTTATGATTTTTACAACCTTCAAGAGTGGTAGGAACAGGAAAGAGAAAGTAAGAGATATTAATCAATCACACTTAAATGATTTTGATATTTAGGATAAAACCAGGGACCTACGAAGAAAATACTTATGATTGATTTCAATATCTCTGGGATTTCAGATTTCTTATTTATTTGCTTAAATGGTAGACAATTTAATTACTAAAGTACCAAATTGATAAAATAACTGGGCAGAGGTAAAAAAATCACTAATGATACGTTAACCACCCACAAAACCATTATTTATCCTTTTAAAAACCCTTACATCGAGAGCAACTAGTCTTCCTGCCTTTAGAGCCATGCACCATCCCTAACTTCTACACACTGAAAACCATAAAACACATTCCACAGACAAAGAAAGATACGAGGTCCGGGGCCGCAAGAGATCACAAACTCAAGGGCCCTGCTGTTTTACTGCTCAGCTGGGCAGGGCTGAGCTTGCAGCTGGGACCTGGGTGAGTTGCTAATCTTGGCCTCCCTGACGGTCGCAGGGAGCGGGACGGAAATGATTCAGCGGTGCCCGGTGCCAGCACAGCCCTGCTGTGCATCACACCCCATCCTCCCTCCTCGGCCCCGCAGCCACCCGCAGCTGGGTGTCCCAGGCCTCGGGACAGCTCTCTGCTAAAACCTGGGCTGGCACTGCCAGGAGGTTAAAGGTCTGTGGGTCTGTGCTGCTTGCTGTGCTGAGGGGTCCAGGTACCTGGGCCAGCTCAGGGCAAGCAGCAGTAAGCCCAGTCGGGGTCTTTAACATGGGAACCCATTTGGCTGCCAAACAGGAATTTTTGAAGACTTTTGCAAAAACAACAAAAAAATTTCACTGCAAGGCTGACTTTGTAAGGTAGGTGAGGATACCCAGACTTCTAATTTCAATTTCATCAACCTCCACAATGGAAAATACTTGCAATTTTTTTTCACATTTCAAAACCTGCCAAGATAATTTTTTTTCACTAATTTATTATTATTACCATTATTTTTCCCAAATGTGCAATTCCTGCATCTGAAAGGTCTAGCTGGGTACTGTGTTTGAGATGCTAAAGTTGCATGAATTCCCTAGAAATACTCAGCATTCACTTGCTCAGAATGGCAAGTTTCAATGAGATTTTCCTTGCTTTAATCGGTTTGAGCTAGCTCTTTGGCATTGTCTTATAAATAATAGAAGCTACACACTGCACTGTTATAACATCATTCATCTAAGGATCTCATAACTTAATTAAGAGGGACACTGTCAGGTTAAAAATCATATATTTTTCATTAAGTAATTTCCTTATCTATGTTACTAATAACATTTTAGGCTATTAAGCTGGAACAAATTCTTAAAATCTAATTTAACATCTACTACTAACATGTATATATTATATATACACACAGCTGGTTTACTCTCTGAGATATTAAAACAGATGTGCTAGCTTTACTTTTGTTTCAAGTTGGTTTCATTTACAGATTTTCATGTGTGAACAATGTTCTTCCTTCACAGTGGTATAAACACTCCACAAGAACATTTAAATGCAAACAAAAAACTGTATTAACATCCAAGAAAATAAAACATATGTTTTTGTTAATGTAAGACTTGCAAGGATTCAACAATAAAACTTTAATTTTGGAGAAAACTGCCTAACATTGTATGGTGGTTATTTTCACTTTCTCTAAAGGGAAGGTGACAAGTACTATTTCCGTAGTGCTTAATTATGGGAGAGCACAAATCTGTTTGCTGTGAGGGAATACATCATTAATAAATCCATTCCGCTATATTTGAGCCTCTTCAGATAACCAGAAATGTGCTGTTCCTTCACTGAGGCTTAAAGCAAGGCTTGCTTTTTGATGGGAGAAGCTAGCTGTGGGGAAAGTTAGCATAATGAAGTTTCTACCTGTCAGAGTTCAGCTAAACTCGGGGTTGTTGAAGTCTGTGTGGCACTGCCATAATGGGGGGGGACAGTCACGAAAGCACTGCGGGGTCCCTGGGAATCCATATAAATAAAGCGTAACATCAAAAAACACAGTGCCTTTTTTTCCAGGCTTCGCTTAATACAGGGTGGAACTAAGACACATGATCAAAGTCACACAGTGAGCTGAAGATAAAACCAAAACAAAAATCCATAGCCTGCACCACTCATTCCTCACTAAACTACTTAGTTTCTTCCTGATGTTTCAATGTATTTCATATGAAGAACAACAACAAAAAAAGCTATTTTTCACTTTTATTCTTATTAATTAATACAGCAAGAAAGATGGGGTTTTGACTTCCAGTAGGCCATTTTGCTTCCCAAGAGATTCCTCCTCTTTCTTCCCTTCCCTAGGTTCAGTGATCAGCAGAGCAGGTGCTCACTTGCAGATCCAGAGCTCCTGACACAAAAGGAGTTTTATATTTCATTTTGCTTTTCAATGGTCCATTGCTCAGACATCAGACCCAGAAGACATACTGCCAACTACTAAACTTTTTAAGCAGGTGGGGGTTGAAATGAGAAGCAGGTCATGGAGTCAACAGCAGCGAGTCAGGTCTGTCTACTGCTTAAAAGAAAGCTGCACTAAGACTGGAAAAAACACAAATAATAAAAACAGACAGCCAAAAGGCTTCTCGAGAGCCAGTGAGGAGCCATGGGAGTTTGCTAAAGACAACCCTGAAGAATGGTGGTACGACCTGATATTCACAATGAAACACAACACTGTTGTGCACAAGACTCCCTGAGATGAGAAACATTAGGGTTCTTCAGTTTAAATGAAACTGCCTTCCAACTCGGCTGCAAATGCTACATGCTCAGGGTTAACCCATTTCACAGAGCAGAGACAATAAGAAACTGGGCAAAGGACCACCTTCTACCACAGGAACAACTAAAGAAACATTATTCTGCCTGAAAATGTGTTTTATGCAGTAAATGTGTGAGCTTTCAGAGGCACCCTTTTGCTAGCTGATTGCAGTAGTGAGACTTCAGGGTATATTTGTTTGCTCATAGCCAAACCTCTGATAACCTCTGGTAAAACTTTCATCATTTCACATTAGTATCATTTTATGTCGGGGTCAGATACAACTGCATGAGAGTCACAGTTTTCAAAAAGGTTAGGAGAGTGCATCCAGGATGCTACAAAATATGGATCCCAAAGACAGACTTTTCATGTTGCATCTATTCAGGA
>NW_008237619.1:10021814-10051286 GCF_000691975.1 Corvus brachyrhynchos | reverse complement strand
TCAAGGGCTTGGTTAAGTCTTTCAGATTATCGGTGTTTCATTTTCTTAGTTAGCAATGTGTGGGACTTGTCTTGAGTAATGGTGCTTTAGCACTGTGAAGTCCAACCACCATTATGTACATCTCAGCCAAGATAGCCAGGGACAACAGATAGGATAATGCTTTTCAAAACTGTATTTGTGTCTTTATGTTGTTGTCTTAAAAGTATGAGGTCTGATTAATCTGGTATTAATGTGTATAATTGTCTCATTAATCAGCACAGACCTTTTTCTATGCATGCTTCAGCAGTGAATAAATTGTAACAGTGATGATATTTTTTCAAGTAAGACAATTTTTAAATGTCACACACACATATATATGTCTGAAGATACCTGCCTTCCTCCCTGGCTATTCCTAAGACCAGAATATCAAATTTAAAAGGGAGCTTGTCTAAAACACCAAAATCAATCCTAAGAGTCAAGCACAGCTATCACCCTCCATGCCCGCTTTGCTTGCTTTAAAACTATGTTAACGCCCAGAAAGAAAATTTAGTCCTGTATTTCTATGCTTAGGGAGATTTCTCTTAAAATTTAAAAACAAATCCTTAGTTAATGGATTTAAAAATACTGCTGAAGCCAAAGTAAAAAAGAAAAACCCAACACATTTGATACAACTTAAAGTTCATATTTGCTGCAATTACCGAGGACAAAACATCACAGCAAACCAGCTGTAGCTATTTATAAAGGAATTTAGGACTGACTCTGGGGTCTGATATCCTTTTCTCGTGGACAGGCTGAGCACACAGGGAAGATGTTCACAGTATAGTACTCTTGAACTGCTAAAACGATTAGCCAGAGCAACCATGAGCCAATGGCCTCAACCCTTTCCACATAAAGGCTAACAAATTCAAGCTGACCGTTACCCTAAAATAGTCCTGGTAGGCCACAACATGGTGATATTCATTACATGTGTCCAGTTCAAAGATGTTGCAAAACACAGGTAGAGAACTTGGTTTTTCAGAGCTGAGCATTAGCAACAAAATACTTGGGTTTTCAGTGCTTATACACAGGAAACCAAATGAGTTTCTATGTTTGAGTTGCTGAAAGCAAATATGATTGTATTCCATACCTCTCTCTCCTTTGCCCATTCTTGGGCTCACATGTGCACTAGTTTTCCCCCTCAGATACACACTGTCACATTTACTTTCTCCCTCCCTCCTGCATTCCTCCAACCTCTGTGTCCTTAACTGGCTATCCACACATGGTTTTACAAAGTGTTCACGTTCTCCCTTCCCTCTTTAGCCATGGCATGAACCCACAGCAGGGCTTTCTCCCCCCAGCCACTCTCCTGTCAGGTTGTGTCGAGCCCAGTAAGGCAGTAGCTGCTGCAGAAATGCCCTGCTGGGAATGGGTCCCTCTAGGATTCATGCAAAGGACTAAAATGGAGTCTTTTGGTCTATGTTTGAGTATCATCAGACAGCACACCCACTAATTATAACTTTGCCTTGTCCCTCACCTCTCCCTGAACCTGTTTTCCCTCTTCCCTGTCAGGAGAGTTAGACAGTGGAGTACATCCTTTGGGTATGTAAGGAAGGCCTCCTTCATTAAATGCTATGAAGTGCTTTGCTATCCTCAGAAGCATGGTGTTATTTAAGTGCTAATCGCTCTAGTCTTCAGCATGTCCAAAATTATTTCACTTGTTACCAAAAAGCTCCATTGTCACACATTACGTTGCTGTTGCACTGAAAAATAATTAACAGCCTACATTTTGGGGTCCATTATTTCAGCTGTCTGCCTGATTAGGGAATTATCCAGCATTCCCAAGTTTTCAACAGAGAAATTAGAAAACATTAAAAAGGTAGGCCAGGGAACAGCTCTGTGAAACAACTCGTACAAAGAATGAGAAAAGAGACCATTCCTTCCAAACACTAAGACAAAGCAGTAGCTAAAAGTCAAGGCCATCTCACATAACAAGCAATCTATATGATAATTCAGGAAGGTAATCTTTTAGATGGAGTTCCAAAGATTATCAAACTCAAGTATTCAGTAAACCATTCTAAACTAGAAATCCTAAAAGTTACAAAGAACAGCACGTAATGCTCAAAATAGAAAGTATAACATATGGTGATACAATTTTCAATTTCAAGCAACATTTAAAACCGGATGTATACAAGAGAAACAATCCCTAGTACTTGGAGCACTAGCAAATGAGGAATTCATTGTCTCCTCTCTTGCTTGTTCAGAACCTCTTCAATTCCTTGCCTCTGTAGATGCAATCAACTTGATCATCTTGAAGTCTAGCTAATACACTGGCATAAGTCAGAGAGCCAATATCCTTGGCTGAGCCCAACAAAACCAGGTGTCACTGAAACTGCATCCAAACAGACCTCAGACTTCAGTGCCCACCAGGGTGAGACCAGCATCACTTCTTTATCCTTCAGAGCTTCCCGATTCAGTTAGCTAACATTGGGCAAATACTTGTATTACCAAAAAAAACCCCATCAAACCACCCTTCCCCCTAAAAAACTTCAAACACCACAACAACAAACCCAAACTACAAAAAACCCAGTGATATAGAAAATTTAACAAATAAATAAACTAACCTCCAAAGCTTTCAACACATATAAGTAAGCTGCAAATTTGCACAAGAACAAATCTTTAGTTGGAGGTAGAAGAGCAAATGTCTTAGAAGTTAGTACAGGTATTTTAAGAACCTGAATCTCAAGATCAAACTCAGCCTCTGAGGCACAGCAGTCTGGGAAGGGGCATCTTTCAAAGACTCTTTCCTTACATTCCAAACTGGTGGTTTGGGTTTTTTTTTTCCCTTACTGTCTCAAAGCTGTAGAAAGTCATCTTTCTTTTCTTTCCAGATCCAACTCCTGACTTCCAACACTGCCAGCCAGGCCAGCACCCAATGCACTCTGCCTCCAGCCACCGTGGAATTTCTCACCCTGGCACCACATGCCCAGCTGTGCTCATGGAAGTGGAAAATCTGACAGCATTGTCAAATTGGGATAATTGTTCCCCATAGCTCCTCTGTCAGTGAATATTTTCATATTCCTCTCACAGGAAAGCCACTGTACCTTTCATATTCCTCTGCTCCCAGCCACAGAATTCCTCTTTGCCATTAAAGCAGCAGTTAAACATGTTATAATCTGAGAAAAGGTTTAAAAATCTTGAGCAGATTAAAGCCAACAACACCATAACTGTATCTGGTTTAATAAATTCTTTGTGCAGCATAAACATGGGAAGAAAATGGAAAAGAAACCAAAAAAAGGTATCTATGTTTATGTAACACAGATGGATGTACTTCACGCCTGTAAAATCCTTATTTTATAAATACAATACATAGCTTACACTTGTGTCAATGTAAGAAAGAAAAATCACTATCACAATACAAACACTTTGGTGTAAATTTTAAACAAAACACAGAAAGAAAAGCTGTGCAGTAACTCACAGCCAGGCAGGGATCTGGAGCTCACACAACATATCTCAGTATGAGGAACCATTTTCACCTCAGATTTACAATTTCCACCTTCAGATCGATCCAACCTTGGTATCCATGTAACCTCATTGCAATGCCATTGTTACCATCATGCCTGAGCTCCCCTTGATGTCCAGTGCCTCCATCCCACAGTCCCTGGGAGGCAAAACATGCTGCTTCCCCAGGGTCCTCTAGAAGAGTGGTGCCAAAGTACGGGACAGCCCAGGGCTGAAGGGTTTCAGGCTGGTATGGTGTTCAATTTTCCTCTTAAGTGCGTGTTACACAGTTTTGGGATTTTTTTTAGGGACACAGAACTGAAAAAAAGATGCCAACAAAAATCCTGTTCACTCCAGCGGGACAAGGGCTGCCCTTTCTAATGTTCTCCACTGATTTTCCTCCATTTTTTTTTCCCCTGCCACAACCAGTGATGTTGTACCTGACTACTTGCAAGTCATCACTTTCTTTTTTTTTTTAAATGCTAGCCAATGCTTACACTGTCAAAACCGAAGTCAAGACTGGAGGGATATTCTCTCCGCTGCTTCCTTCTGTTCCTTTTGCTACAGATAAAGTGCCATTGCTACTGGAAGCAGAATAAACAACAGTCCTACTCTACCCAGAGAACTTGAACAACTGTTTCTCTGAGCAATTTTCCACCCTCATATCTGTGCACGCTCCTGTAAAGGCAAGCCTTGTGCTGATCTCAACAATTTTAGGTGCAAACTTATGTTAATAGAGCAAATGAAGCTACGTAGTTTCACACCACCTCTAGCTGGTTCCAGACCAGGCCTGATCTCCCATAAGAAACAGGGATGATTTGAAACCAAAATAATTTAACCAAAGGCACTCAAGTATTACACTGGTATCTCCAAATAACTTTGGTGACCCAGAAAACATAAATAAATAGCTGATGCTCAGTGTAGGAAGCAAAGTGGTTGGTAATATATTAAGTGATATTCTTTCTTTTGATCACATAGAACAATGTTCATAGTCTCTACCTCTCTTAGTAACCCTGACAAGGGTCCCCTCCATTTGTTTCTGCACAGAAGCAGGGGTAGCCTATTCACAAATCAGTGACTGTGATCAGTATGTCTCTTTCAAAAATTAGCCATGTTGTGAGGCGATTAAGAAATACCTTAATGACTAAATGGAGGTGCACAAAATCCTTAGGCACTCAACAAAATTTAGGCCGAAAAAATATAAACCATGCATAAATAATAAATGTATTTAGTGCAATGAATGCCTTTTCCTATACATTTTATGTGTTATGAATTGAAAGAAATGAAAAAACATGAAGTAGATACAAATACATGCACACACAGAGAGAAAATTATGTGGCCCTTTCTAGCATGAAAAGGAAATTATTAAAAGTTGGATAAACAACAACGGAGGATATGACAGGGGCAGCTGGAGAACCACACTGGGGGACAGAACTTCTAAGTGAATCCACACAAAAAAATGTCTCCCCTGACAATCCGTTGTTCTTCAAAGAGAATAATGATTCTAGAGATGAGTTTGCATTTGTCTTCGGATGTCACAATAAATGCTAAGAAAGCAGCTGAATGAGAGTTATTATTTCCTCTGAGCAACGAAGGATTTGGGTAGACTGTCAGAACACCAGCACCCGCAATCTGAGGGCAGATACAAAGCAACAGCAAGCTAGCAGGGAGCTCCGAATCTGTCCAGGGCCCTGGGAAAGGAAGATGAAAGAGGCCATGGGGCAAACTGGAGATCTAAGAAAGGTAGATCTAAGGACCACAACTGCAAGGCAGCTGTTAAATCATGAGGGAAACAGGAACACTGTTTGAGAAAGCGATCACAGGAGGCATAATGTTTTCCAAGACCAACAGAACACAAATGCACGCGAATTGGCGGGGAATGTGCTCCACAGCAGTCTATGCTACTTTGTTGGAATAACTCAGACAGTTTGGGGGTACAGGGGCTGCATCCAAATCCTTACCCTATTCACACATGTGCTACTCTGAACACAGCAGAAGGACTTGTAACCCCTCAGTGCTCAAGAGTATCACAGCTATATTATGGGCTGTCTAATCCTCCTGCTCTAATTGAGCATGCTGGGCACAACATAAATCCAGCCCTACCTCTCAGTAACAAGATGCTTTTCCAACTGGCCTGATGGAGTACTTGGCCTGATGATGACTCTCACAGTCAGATGTGCAATCTACCCTCTGGCTCCCTGTTGGTTTGGACTCATTGCCTATATACTCTAATACCCAAGACTGCGAGAGATAAAAGAGAGACTCCTGTTTGACTGTATAAAACAGTATGTTACAGACTATAGGTAAGCCATGTCCTTGGCACCCGCTGTTGGCAGAACTGGCCCTTTCCACTGCACACTCTTGCCTGCAGTGCTCCTATATGGAAGAAGACAACTGTAAATGACACGAAATGATCTTTAAAGGCAGCTGGAAAAACATCACAAACTGACCAAACAAAGTAGGGTGTAACCTCCCACTTGGTCAGGCTGCTTTGGAGTGTTGGTGTCACAATACTGAGGAACCTGTTTCACGGTTTGCTAACTTCCATGGCACATCTGAATTATCTTTGTTTAATCAGAACTAAGTCTAAAACGGACTAGGGATTGTGTCACGAAAGCATAAAAATATTTTTTAAATCCACAGCCCTGCCCTACGCCCCCATACCATTCTATCAAAACATACACGGGAAAATGTTTACAAGTTACAATCTTCCAGATAAGCTTAGTTTCCTGTATATATTTCAAATGCAATGTCTCAAGAACACACACATCCAAAAATCTAAAAATGCAGGTGGGGGCTGCACAGTGCTAGCTCCAGATTTTAGATTTGAAACATGTTATCTTCTTACCCATTGGCTTCAGTCTTGCAGTTTTCCCCACTACAGCTGGGTTATAGGATGAAGTTCAGACTATAGCTGAACAAAGGGAAATGCTGCCTTTTCTGTATGTCAAGGTGCTCACAGTTAGGGGGAACTCAGAATCACAGTTTAATTTGGCATTTTCAAAGCTGAGATTTCTTCATTTCAAAGACTGAGGTAGGTCTGTAAACTTCAAAATATCTAGCACACCATCAAAACAAGAGAACAGAGCAATCACCAGAAGAAAATCAAGTGCTTAAACTAGGACAAGAAATAACTGACATGGATATTGGGTTTGCATGGCAAGGCTTTGGCAGCAAGGGGGCAATAGGGATGGCTTCTCTGAGAATCTGCCAGAAGCTTCCCCGACATCCAACAGATCCAGGGTCAGACGGCTCCAAGATGAACCCACCACTGGCCAAGGCTGAGCCCATCAGTGACTGTGACAGCTCCTCTGGGACAAGATACTTGAAAAAGGGGATACACAAACTGCAGCACAGCAGAGGTAGAAAGGAGTTAGATAGAATATGTGAGAGAAACAACTTTGTAGACATCAAGGTCAGTGCTGAAGGAGGGGCAGGAGGTGCTCCAGGCATTGAAGCACCCATTCCCCCGCAGCCCTGGTGCAGACCATGGTGAAGCAGCTGTGCCCCTGCAGCCCGTGGAGGTCCATGGTGGAGCAAAGATCCTGCAGCCAATGGAAGACACCACAGCAGTGCAAGTGGATTCCTGAAGAAGACTACATCCCCTTAGGAGGCCCACACTAGAGCAGACTCCTGGCATGACGTGGCTCCATGGACAGAGAAGTCCATACTGAAGCAGGGTTTGCTGGCAGGACTTGTGACCCTGTGGGAGACCCACAATGGAGCAGCCTGTTCCTGAAGGACTACACCCTGAGGAAGGGACGCATGCTGGAGCAGCTTCTGACAAACTGTAGCTTCTGGGAAGGACTCATGCTGGAGAAGTTCACGGAGGGCTTCAGCCCGCATTCTCCATCCCCCTGTGTCACTGCAGGGAGGCGTTAGAGAAAATCAGGAGTGAAGAGAAATTCAAGAAGAAAGGAAGGGTGGGAGGAAGGTGTTTGTAAGATTTGGTTTTATCTCTCATTACCCTACTTTGATTTGACTTGTAATAAATTCTATTAATTTCTCCAAGTTGAGTTTGTTTTGCCTGTGATGGTAATCAATGAATGATCTCTCCCTGTCCTTATCTGATCCACGAGTAATATTTTCTCTCCCCTGTCCATGTTAGGAGGGAAGTGATAGAGTAGCTTTGGTGGGACCCTACAGATCAGACAGGGTCAGCCCATCACATGTGGAACTGGGCTTTTCCTCCTTTCACTCTCACAATCCTGTGGTAAACCATTTCACTTCATCTTTGGTTTAATTAAGGAAAAAATTATTGAAAACTCTCATGCTCAGAATGAGAACATATTAATCTTTTGTTCTGTGTAATAAGGTGCAAAGAAATGTAGTCCTGGCAGGATACTAATTTTTGATGTTGTCAATTAAAAAACTTCTCCTGGTGTTTTGAATGGAAAAATCTCTCAGAAAGTGTTTTTATCGAAGCACCCAGTTCCAAGTCCTGGATTATTAGGTTAAGCTCCGTCAGCAGAGAGACCAATATAAATGCTTTTCATACCATCTGCCTTGATGCCTTGACAAAAAAATAAAGAAGAGAAAATACATAAGTCCAAAATTCTCTTATTTTAACCTGTTTCGCTTTAATACAAAGCTGGGAAATTCAGGTCCTAAAAATATAAAATGAAAACCACATGATTACTTTTTTCTTTTTATCTTTCCTCAAAACCTTAAAAAACATCCCAAATCACCCAGTATTTCCAGGACCTGATTTCTTTTTATATTTTGAAATCAGAAAAGCAGCTTTAAGTAAGTATAGGCGCTAGCAAATCATTTGCTCCACTCCCTTTTGCTGTTCTGAAGAGATCTTGTTACAGTGCATGCATTTTACGTGGTGTTTATTAGGAGGCTCTATACAGTTACCAGGGTTTTGATTTTCCTGTTTAAAAACAAATTAGGGTGGTGTGCAGGGCCTTGCAATATTAGGCAGCAACTCCAACAGCTAATGATGGAGGACAGTGCCTCGGTGAAGGTGTTAGCGATCCATCTGGCCAATTAAAGAGTAACTTAGGCAGGGCCCGATACTATTTCTCAATTATGGTGGCTGTGACATCGAGACTTGAGCAGCAGAGAGATTTGGTGTGAAACAATAAAGTGAATCCATGCAGAGAAAAATCAGGGAAAAGCTGCTGTAATCCCACAGCAGAGAGGAAAGGGAAAATACTATCCGCCAGAGATGTACCTTGACTTATCAACAAGAAAGAGGGCTGGACTTCAAAAAAACCAAAACAGCTCAGACATGAAACAGATACTGATAAAGTCTGTCTTCCTACAGATTTGCGACCAGAGCCTGTGAGCACCAGACAAGAGGAGTACAATTGTCTTTGGTCTCCTCTCCCAGAACAAAGATAATGTTCTCAGTGAGCAGAATACAGCCTGTGCTGTGGCTCTTCTGTGCTGGCCAGCCAACTGTCCTCTGCCAAACATGTTTAGCTGATAAGTTCTGCTTGTTTGTCCCTCAGCAGGGGCACTACCCTGAGTTTTTCTCCTCTCCTTAGATACCAGTTCTGTAGAAAACAAATAATCTTTTCAGTTCTTTCCGACTCAGCTGAACAATATCAGCATGCTCAACAGCTACGTATGGGTGTGACAGACAGGCATAGGGACAGGCAGCCCCACAAACTCAGATGAGATAACTTGGACCACAGTACTCCAGAAATCTGAGGTGTTTAAAATCTGAAAGTGGATCCAAACTTTATCTTAAGCCATGCCCCAGGTGAAGAGAGACCAAGGCCTTGTTCTGTTTCTCCCTTCCCATTTGGACCTCCGTGAGGCCTGAACACACGCTCTTTTCTCTCGAGGGTTATTTCTCATGACTGCCAAAGCAGCCCAGCAGGATTGCCCACTGCTTAATTTGGATGTGGATACTGCACAGAACTGCACATATTTCATATCACAGACTGTTTTAAAATTTTTTTCTTGTTTTTTCTTGTCTTGCAGCTTCAAAAGCATCTCACTTGAACTCAGAAGCAAACAATAATATTTCTACCTGTCCTTTCCCGCTTGAGACATTTCTGCTGTCCCCACTTCTAGGAGGTTAGCACACCCCTTCCTTCCCATAGCCAGTCTCCCATGCCAGCTTTTACTCCTTTCTCTCATCTTTCAGCCACGACAGGAGAAGGAGTTAAAAATCTCGTGTTGCTTTCTGGCCAGTACCTTCTTAAGTATGTCACCCCTCCCCACGCACACAGGAGTTGCACTGCCCTCTCCCCAGATGGTTCCACATATCTGTTCTCTGAAGTTACAGAGATGGGAATGATTTTCCTCAACATGAAATGCTGTATAAAGAGTGTGGGTGGGAAATATGCAGTGTAATGGAACTGAAACCCCATAAGGGAAATCAATGCAGGCAGCTGCTGATACACTATTTACTTGAATAAATCATCCATTTTTCTCCCGGGCCAGATGACTTGAGGTATCACCTACCCATGATGGCAAGTGCAAATATAAATAATAAATAAAACTAACTGAGGAAGAATTCTCACTGTAATGGGGTTTTGTAGAAAACTAAGTTTCAGTTAAACTTAATCCTTGCTGTCTTCTGTGTCTCCAGCAGCAGAAACATCTGGTCGGTTTTAGATTCCCCTTGGATTCCCAACTTCAAAGGGAGTTATAAAGAATAACAAATACATGTACTGGCACTGAAAAAAAAAAAAATTAGAGCAGCAGGAGAGAATGGTAAAATTGTCCTTATTTGACTGCTAGTGACAGGCGCCACAGGCAGAACTGTGAGAAAAAATCTTAACAGCTCAGGCAAATAAGCTTTTTTTTTTTTTAATGACTGGCTCTCTGTACCAATGACGCAGAAAATCTATGGGATCTGCCCCATAATGGCAAGAAGCACATGTGCCAACAAATATGCACACAAGGGTATGCAGAAAATAGATTTCAAATCAGATATGTACTAAATAATAGGCAGGAAACTGGGAACTAAGTTTTGTTCCCAGCCTTTTCACTCATAGTGCCCTGTGTGTACTGCTGGCTAAATAATGCAGGTCCAAATTTTGGCTCTTTAAAGTCAGTAGGTCGTTGTAAAGTATGGCCAGAAACAATGACTGTCATATGCACTTTTCAAATCCTACTTCAAAACCTCCAGGAACAGGGGTAGGTAAGCAAACACAGTAACAGATGTCTGCCGCTCTCTGTCTTTCCTTTACTCTCTGGTGGCTGGAAAGTGAATGCTGTGCTCCTTTCATGAATGCAGCACACCAGCAACTACTTATGACATGTTTCTGCCCTTATGTGCAGTGAAAAGAAGCATCTAGCTTCACCCAGAGCTTCTGAATCAGTGCACTCATGAAACAATCACACGCCATTCCTCACTTCATCCATGCAACATCAGGACCTCCTTTTTCCATTTTTTGTTTACCACTTCAGTCATAGGGTTAATAAAATAAATGTAAAATGAAGGATGTGTGAGGATTCAGAAACCTGTGTGAAGCCTCCTATCTGCTAAACATTAACTCATGCTGTATGAACATTAACTCTTGTATGAAAGCTGAACTTGTCGCCTCCTTTCACCAAAACTATAGACTCCCAAATGCCTGGCATCGTGTAATGCAAATTTATAAGATCGATGCCAGAGAGGAAAATTACAGAATAGGCTTTTGCAAATAGTATTAAAACCACAGCCATCCTTCTTTCACCTCCCTTTACAGAGAGTCCATAGAACGTAAGTTTTGAAAGCAGTCATCGAATAAATTCCAACGATTCCTGAATCAAAGAGACTGATCACCTTGTGTACATTTGATGGGACAAGAAAAGCTGTATTTGGCAAATAAATTATTTGTTACAAATAACTCATTCAGTTCTGTTGCTGGAGCTGCAACCACGACTTTTTTCGTGACCTTATTTTGCCTTATTAAGTCATGAGGTAAGCAGCTTCCCATTGTTTCATCTTTAAAGATATTTCAGGATTTCTTAAATGTCTCACATAACAGCAAGATGATATCATGTTTCCCATAAATACAGCAATCACATATTTACATGAAACTTTCAGAAGTTTCAGTTGCAAAAATATGAAGTTCTTGTATAATGCAATGACCAAAGGACTTACACACATCTGCAACAGGCCCCTTACTGAAGGACCCTATTTCCAAATTTGTTTCTCACTGAATATTAAACCTTGTAAGTGAAGACACTTTACAAAATGCTATAGGAATAGGAATTAATGAATATACGGTGAAATTTGTCATGCTTGAGACAGAAATCAGCAATTTCTGAAGCTGCTGCCATATCTCTGTTAAGCAGTTGAGTCTGAAAAGGGAATCCAGAACTAACCTGAATGCACACAGTCAGGAAGACAATTCTATGGATGGTGTACTGCTAATAGCTTTGTGGGAGCCAGCACGGTAAACTAATTTCTTTCGCCCAAATTAAGTTTTGGGAAAGTCACTGACTTCTTGACCTGAAGACCTTTGATTCCTGAAAGGGAGCCTGCCTTCTTAGTGGGGTTTCATTACCTGTGTAATGCAAAATCCTCCTATTAGGAACCCTTTTGGAATTATGCTTACAATTTCCATTTGCCAGCAAAATGGCCCATCTACCTCTATAAGGAAAGATTAAAAAAAAAGATCAGGAGATCTCAGGGTTCCCCAAACTCATACTCCCAGAGGTGATTCCATCAAGCAACACTTAATACCAAGTTAACATCAGACATTTTCTAACTTCTGTATTTGCAGCCAGGACAGCTGTACTGTGTTGATTTGGGGCTGAAGACAGCCCAGCCTGCAATAGCTTGAACAAGAGTCGTGGGTTCCGACTGCATGCAGCAGTGAGAATTGAGAGTTTCCAACATGAACTTGATACCCAGCCTGCCAAAGCCAAGGAGAGAACTTCGATGAGGCTCAGTATGTGTTCCAAGAGAACTTCATCTGTTTTCTACAAGAAATCCTGAGACATCAGGTAACAAACACTTCAGTTACATGGCAGGACTTCTCCAAACATCTTTCCAAATGTTTCTTTACATCCTGTTTATGGTCCATTACATTCTCCGGTGACGAGGGCTGGTAGACCAGCTCCTACATGGTCTAATAGTTTCTCAAGTACCTTTCCTGTGCTCTTACATATCTGCAGCCATCCAGGCACAATGCAGCAATTGAATATAACCATTACAAACACAGTTCAATTCCTGACCAACCCTCAGCATGCACATATACATTTACAAAGCATTAATGGCATGGTAAGCTAAAAACAACCATCCCAATAATAGCAGCCAGCTAGGCAAGACCTACAGATGCCTTCTGTTTGCTTGGGATATTTTACTGCTTATATTATTATCTTTTTGATGTGCGCTGCTCTACCAGCATGCAGGAAATATTGTGAGCGTGTCCATAACGTAAACGACTTTATTTATTTACTGAGCTCAGAGGTGGGGTAGCTTTTTTTTTATACTTTTTAAGGCCTAAATATATTAATAACCCAACCCTTCATGTCCAAGACCAGTGCAAAATATATTCTTGAGATTAAATCAGTCTTCTTAAGACTAAATTTAATTTATACCAATACAGTAGGTTGCATTATTAATCATGTAAAAAAAATGCTGGTGAATACAGGAGATAGCTGTTGGACAAAGCATATCATTCTGCCTGTATTGTCACAGGCCTGTTTACTGAGAAATCCTGAACCAACAACACTGTTGGACTATTGCCCCAACATAAATTTATCACAAAATACCCCCTTTCTGGTTTGACAAACAGAAACAATAGGTTAGGTGGTCAAATGAATGGCAAAATTTTTCAATTGGTGTAACTTTGTCACCTCCTGTTTACCTCCAGTGGGAGTGAGAACTCCAAAGTTTGCAGAACCACAACTTCCACTGAATGGGTAATCAGACGTTCACTGATCTATCACAAACTTACAAAAGTTGCAGTGCTGATATTCTCAAGGAATATGAGATTGCTGTATCTATCCAAGCTCAAGGCAGACAGACCTGAATAACCAAGATATCACATGAGTGGGTTAAGTAGCTCAGTCCTTCAAAAAATAAGGATCATCACACTGTTAAGACAAGGTCAGATGCTTTACATTTTCCAGCAATAGAGCAATTCTTAACTACGTTCTTTGCTTTCAATCTTCACCCTTGCCCTATTTGTCTAACATACCCCCCTTATATTCATGTTTTTCTTTTGTAGAGTGCTCTCAGTGAAGCAGATTTAGGCGAGTCCTGAAGAACTTAAACTTAGAGAAAGCTGTAATCTATGAAGTAAAATGCCCCCAGGGCATATACCACATTGTGGCCCTTGACAAGACTGCTGCCAGAAGAATTTCACTATTTAAGTACACAGATTCTACATGAGAAAGAAAAAGAGATAATGTCTTATGGGTGTTACACAGGACAAGGAAAGATGCAAAGCAGCAACCAGAATGTGTTCTTCTAAGGGAAGGTCCCTTTTAAATCAAATCTAGGAAGTAACAAATAAAGTGAATACACTAATATTAACCATATAGGCTTTACACTCACACTATCATTACCTTCAACTGTTTGCTCCCTTTGCAAGCAGTTGGACTGAGATAGGCACCCAGAGTTTGATTCATGACCAGCCCACAGAGATGGAAGTCAGGAGAGCTGAAATGGTATCAAAGGCTTCCCAGTTTGCTGAGCAGAAACACAGAATACATTTCCAGGGGAGATCTACATACAGTTGCAGAGATGGATTCTGATCAACTCTTACAGAGCTAGAAAGTCCCATGACAACATCAATACAAGAAGATTTCAGTGTAGTCCAAGGGTCACAGAATTATTTAGGTGGGAAAAGACGTCCAAGATCATTGAGTCCAATCTTTGACTAAACACTACCACACCAACTAAGCCACAGCCTTAAGGGCCACATGCAGTTGTTTCCTGAATGCTTCCAGGGATGGTGGCTCCACCACTTCCCTGGGCAGCCCACTGCAATGCTTTACAACCTTTTCAGTGAAAAAAATCTTCCTGAGGTCCAACTTGAACCTCCACTGGCACAGCTTGAGGCCTCCCTCCTCTTGCCCTGTTGGGTACTCACAATTTTATTTATTTATTTATTTATTTATTTAATTAAACACATTCAGCAGAATTCTGATGAAGCACTCCCTTAAGCACCGCCCAGGAGAGCCCAAACACAACCCAACATTTTTGCTTCACAGGATAGCTAGACTTTTAAATTTGCTTTTGTTTCACAGTTGAATTAAACACTGCATTGCAAAGTTACTCATGAAACAAAAATAAAAAATCATTTCAATCAATTGAATGTTGTTTTGACAAAATAATTTTGTTTTGATTGCTACTTTCAGTTTTGATTTACATTTTATATTAGAATATAAAATACATTTTCGAAATAAAAAGTTTGAAACAAATGCATTTCTGTTCCACAAATGCCAAAAAGCTTTATCGGGAAATATGAAGAATGAAAACAAATAAGAGTCCTGGAAGTATTTCCTTTTTAATGAACCATTATTTCCACAAAAAGAGAAGACCAGTATGTATTTTTTAGTGCTTCTAGTCCTGACCTTCAGTACACTTTAGTTAGCCTCAGAAGCTTGTGATACCTCTGCAACACTATCAATATATCAGTGACAATTGAATTATTATTAATAATCCAGCAGGTAGGCTGTTCTTGTCCAAGAACTGGTGGAGCTTACCACTGTATGAAAGGTAAGAGGCTTTTTCAGACAGCCAGTTATGTAACAACTAACACACATCTTGTTGGGTTAAGTACCATTAATTACTACTGCCATTTGGGGAAGTATCAGAACCAGTTCTGAGCAGGATAAAGCAGCAGACTGAGAGTCACAGAGAGTCCTACTCCTGCAGAAGAATCTGAAGTGAGGAGAAGTGAGGGGAATGACAGTTGTTTCTGCTCTGCCCTTTAACCTTAAACTCAACTGGTAGAAAAATGTAAGAGCAGTTGCAATTAATAAGATATTTAACATCTAAAATTCCTCTTTCTTTAACTATTTGCTTCACCTGATAAGAAAGCTCTTGATCATGGCTCACACATTTGCAAATTACTAAAATGCAAAATACCATGAAGTCATGTGAAGCTTGACTGAAACTATAAGATAAATCCTAGCCTGAACAGGGAAGAACTGAGAGCTTTCACCCAGATCAGGTAGCAGCAGGAGTGCCAACACATGAAACTGTTCATTTAGGAAGACCAGAAAGAGAGCTGAAGCACAGCTAGGCCTTTAACCATGACAGCACATCAGTCCCAGGCATCTCCAGCTGTTTCAGCATTGAGATGCTTATGGGAAGTGGTTGTCTCCCATGCCATTGGGTGAGAGGTTTTTGTAACATGGTCAGAATCTCAGTAAGAACCAAAAAATTTTTGTTTCTTATAAAGTGAATTTCTGAATGCAGTGCTTGGAGAAGAAGTATTCAAACAACTCTACTGCTTAGTCCCCCATGAAAGCATTTTTAACCAGAACTTGAACCTGCCTACTACAACATCAGATGCCACACTTTGCAAGGCTGAGATGGGCGAAATATTGGGAGAAAATGGTTGGGATTATCTCGCTTGTGGGTTTTTTTAGGTATTAGATTTGGGGACAGGTATTTGGGAGGAGCTAAGGGTGGCTAAAATAAAAGGAGTTTGGCTTGCATATCTTTACCAATAGGTTATTACCACAGGAGAGAAATACAAAGGCTTGTTCAAAAGTCTGAACAACAATTACCTCTAACAGAGATTTTCCTGCTGCACACCAAGCAGACTGCTGAATTTGTATTCTGCATACTGGACCCATGTGCTGACACCTTCCACAATCTGAAAGGAGTTGAAAATTGTCCCCTGCATCTTGTGTGTGCCTGCAGCAAAGGCTGCCTGTAACCCCTTCCTGACAGTAAGATTTCAGAGGAACTGCCTGAGGAAGATGACTGAATCCCTCACCCTGCACAAAATAAAAATACAGATTTAGAGATCAGAAAAAACAAGAAATACCCAAAAGCATGTCCATGCCTCAGCATCCTCATCACTAGCAGTCAATGCTCCTCGGGCTTAGATCCATATCAAGTGAAAAAGGTTCCCTGTACAAAACAGTGCCTCTTCTGAATGACTTCCAATCCTTTTACCAGCAGCTTCCCTATCCCTTAGCTGGTCTTAGTTACTAGAACAAACAAACAAGAAAAGCCCTCCCTCTGCTTAGCATCCCTCCACTCTCCTCTTTTAACTTTCCTTGTGTCTCCCTTCACGCCTCCCCAGGTTTGTTGTTTTTAAGCCCATGCACTAATATCTGCTCTCTTTGTCCTTTTTTTTTTTTTTTCCCTCATTCTGTTTGCTTAAAACTCCCAGCCCCAAAAGCAAATTTGAAGAAAACTGGCTTTCTCTAGTTATCCCATTGTTCTTCTCAGGCAAGATCTATTTCAGATGTTTCTATTTCAAATATTTAATGACAGACCTATTC
Organism: Corvus brachyrhynchos; assembly: GCF_000691975.1. NCBI lineage: Eukaryota > Metazoa > Chordata > Aves > Passeriformes > Corvidae > Corvus > Corvus brachyrhynchos. Next base: position 10,034,459 of record NW_008237619.1, on the reverse strand, counting down.
ATACAAAGACATGCCAACACCACTCCCCTGTCTCTTTGGCATGATGCAAAGCACAGAAAAAGATTGTCACAAGATACAAGGACTCTGTTAGTCAATAAAATCAAGTTCTAACTCATAAACAATATGTAGCAGATTCCATACATTGCCACACTTCCAGAAGCACAAACATGACAAAAAGCAGTTTCAAGGGACACCCCATGGAACAGGCGCATCCTTTTAGCACTACCACAGTGGACCTTGGCTGGATTCCCTTCCAAGAGGACCTGTAGAGAAGCCAAGGACTGCATTGAGCCTTGGAGAGTTAACTTATTTTTGGGGTCCTGTCTTCACTGCAATGTTGTTTGTAAGTACAATGCTAATGTTGCCCCCAGCACGACTCCCACCCACAACAGAAGCCTCTTGCTCAAACTGAGAGCTATTTTAACTTGACTCTTTGGCCTAAAAACAGATTAGAAGTGGCAGCCCATGTGTTATAGTTACCAGTGTCAGTAACACAGTGGGAACTCATAAGTTCTCCAGTTACAGGTTTAAAGCGCTGATCTAAGTTCCTGCCTTGTAACTGGGATCTAGACTAAAACCACGGAACCCTTTTTCCCAGTTAGCTGCATTAAACTCAAGCAGGTAGAGGTGACACTCTGATGTTAATCATCTGCTTCTCCTCTCCTCAGTCTCGCAGTACATTCTGACAGAGAAGTACTCCAAACTTGCAGAAGAAACTGCATATCCACAAATCAGTGTCGGATAGAGAACCCTTACAGACACCAGTCTGTAACACTGCTGTAACAAACTGATTCAACACAGCTAAAACAATACTGGTTTCAATCACTTTTACCCACTACTTCTGCCTACCCAGGCTATTGTTTGGAGTGAGGATGGCTTTTTGCAAGTCCCTTAGAGTCACCATCTGTGAAACACAGCACAGCTGCACCGACAGGCGACATGAACAAGGATTTTAGCTTTGTGGGAATTGCAGGTCTTACATATACAGTCAAAAGCACTTCAAGGCACATGTGGCATGTGAGAGCAAGCTAAGGTGTCCACACAGTTGATCTGTGGCAACTCCAACCTCTTGCATATTGACTGTTACCTACATAATCCTTCTCTTCACTCTAATAAATTGGCATAAGATGAGCAAATCTAAGTACTGGCAACTAATACAAACCACCACAAAAGTGGCCATATTATCATCTGAACATCTCATGCTCTACTTTATTTACAGTCTCCAGGGCTGTAATCCCAGCTGGTAGTTTTAATTAGCAGTGAATGTACTTTCACAACAAATTGGACCTTCTCCTTCTTGGGCATCAGAGATTCCTTCCACAGATGACTGTGGATTATGAAGAGACAAATTTTGGGGATGTTGGGCAGACAGTTTTCTCATATCACATATCTGAAAAACTAGCATCACTCTCTGGCTCACAAGAGGACTTGGCAGCAAGTCAGACTATGACTATCCAGAAGACTCTTCCCTCAGTGTCAGAGTAGTAAGACACATAACGGAAACTTGCAACAAAGCATAAATAATTCTATTTAGAAGTCAATACAGAATTGTGGACTACAAAGCCAGCTGCAGAGGCTGTCTTCTTCTTGTGAGTTTTGAGCCAAAACATGGGATAACACAGCAAGGACCATCAGAGTATGTAAATATCTACGCTTTTGCTTTTCCCAGTCTGTAGCCATTAGCGAGTGCCTTACTACAAAACTGCAAGTGGAGTAGGGTTTTAACAGCCTTTTTCCCCTCGTTGCTCTGGGATTTTTCCTTTCTTGGCTGTAACTAGTTGCAACCAGTTGTGAATAAGTCGTTATCCCTCTGTGCAACTCACAGCAACTAAAAGAAACCAGTGTCATTATGCAATTTAAAAAAGAAAAAAAAAAAGAAAAAGAAAAAAGAAAAAAAAAGAAAAGTTTTGTTTTATGGTTAATTATCCATGGTCTATTTACAAAATAAATCAACCCATTGTGCACCACCAGGATTTGTGGCCTCATTTGAACTTTGCTTTTCATTAATCACTTTAAAAATAAAAGCTAACTAGTTTTTTTTTCTTCTTTTTGGTTTATTACTTGCATCTGGGTATAAATTGTAAAAATGGTGAAAGAACAAAGTATGGATTATTCATCCTCAGTTTCATGACTTACATGATCCCAGTCTTGTCTTTCTCCACGTGCCTAAACAGATGCACAGTCCAAAAATTCCAACATTCTGTAAGAAATGCAATCACAAGAAGATTGAAATACTTTTTATACTCAAACTTTGTGCTTAAAAAAAAAAATTGCATAAAGGTTGCCTTAAGAAACAAAAAGGTGGGCAAGCATCTACAAACATAATTAAGCCACTGAAGGAGGCAAATGAAATTACTCAAGTAGACATCTAAGTAATACAAAAATGTTTTTGACAGATGAATACAAGGCTATTTTGTTTAAACAAAACCTACTTGCAGGCAGGCTGGAGAAGGCAGAAGATGGATATCTGATTTCTTTACAGTGCTTACAATTTATACAAGAAACCAGAAATTTTTTTTTCTGAAAATGTTTGAATTATATAAGAAGTTTAGATCTTGTCCCTATGAGATGACAGAGAACTACTGCATTTCTGAAAACTCGCCAATGGAGAGGCAGGCAAAGGACATTTTTAGCTGCTCTGTTAAAAAAACCCCAACTAACTGTATTAACACTTATTTCACTCCGATAGGAAATAAAATACATATTAGCATAAAACTGAAATTCTTAACCAAGAAAGACTGAACAATTCATTTGTCTCCACTATGAACTCCTCAAGTAAAACTGAAAAATAAGAAAGGCTGATACACAAGCATGATAAAAGTATATACAATGATGGGATACAAAAATGTCACCCCTCTTCTTTATTTATTTTTTTTTCTTTTTATTTACCAGTACCAATTAAGTGTCCTTTGCCTTTACTATGACAAACAGAAAGTCACAGTGCTCCACTTAATCGCTAATGAAATGCTACAGATAAAGTTGTGCTGTCTGGAGGTCAAAAAATGTGGTTTTGTTGCACTCAAGACTACAACTTTTTATTTCTAAACTCCTGAGCTGGATGCAAGTACAAGGTGACTAAATGTACCCAACAGGTATATTTTAGAAACTGAGATAAAGAGTTGAAGCTAAGAAATTAGATCATTAATACTACATATTATTACTAATAGGAGCTCTGAAAGATAATTTTTTGCGTGCCTGTTGGTGTGAAAAAGAATTGTAGAGGTTTGAAAAGTTAAAGAAACCCACTGCCTCCTCCTCCACTTTGCAGATGGCTGAGATGCTTTAACTTTCATTTCCAAAAGTAAATTAGCTCCTACTTAAATGAAAGTAAAAATTTAAAGCTGCCTCCACCTGATTGCAAAGCACAGCGGCCGGGCTGGGAGAATGGATAGGCCTTCAAAGAAAATAAAAGCCTTTTTAAGCGACTCCTCATATGAACGCCTGCCCTTGCAGCAGCAAGCTGTGGCCCTACAGCCGCTTTCCATTATAAATGCTAAATTGGGAAATGTTTAACATTCTTTGTTTAATCTTTGCAGTATAAAGAAAAAACAGCTGATTCTCAGAAACATGACAGCCTGAGCAACCATTAGTGATCTGCCTCCCCCTTCCTCAAAGCAGAACAGGCCATTTCCAGCCTCAGCGGTGACTGGCACTTTTTAATCAGGAATTTATATTTAGATGGAACCTAGAAGACAGGATTGAAACTTTGTCATTTTTTTCTTCCAGTGGTGTAAGGGGCCGAAGGCAACCAGGATATTTAATAAAAAATGTGAGTAGAAAAACAGTTTAAGAAATGTATGTAGTGGAAACTATGGACAAAGGTGGTTTCAGATGCTTTCTGCACTCTTTTCTGTTAATACCTTTCCACAGTCCTTCAATGAAGAAGAACATTATTATTTATTTTGATTTAAAATGTTACCAATTGAGTGTATTTTTCTCTTGTTCACAGTACATACAAAGCAGTGAGTCCATCTATTCTTCTGCAACCAGTCACATATAAAACAGCACAAACTCGGGAGTGAGCAATCTTTTCTGCCGCTTACACAGGCAAACCTCTCTTTGTATCTTGTGTCTGCAAGAACTTCCCTAAAGGGGTGAGTTTCATCACGCATCTGAAAAGTCACACAAGTCAGAGGTTTCTACAGTTGAAATTATGAAGTAATACCTCAAATCAAGTCCCCACGGAAACCAAACCAACTGAAATAGTTAGGTTTTTTACAAGATTTTACCCTGGAGCACACTTTCCGGATCATCAAGTTCTGTTCCCTGCTCTCCTCTACTACAGATATTAAAGGTCACTTCTTAAAGAGTTGTTTTTAATCCTCTGCATCAACAAGGTGAAAAGAGCTCAAACATCCTTCCCATCCCAGCTACCAGCATTCAGTAGCTGCCAGTGACAAGACCAGACATCCAGTGAACAAACCCACGAGCAAACGAGGATGTGCTCCTTCCCCAGAGGGTTCTGACAGACAGCACAGAACATCCCCTCGTGGGGCTCACGCTGATGGAGGCACTCAGTCCAGACAGAGCCCTTGCTCTGCTCACTGACAACAGGAAAACATGAACCACGGTCCAGAGGCAAAAGCAAGGAGCAGCCAGGTGTCGACCCTGCTCGAAGCACTGCACACATCCCCACAGCTCCTCCTCACTGCTGGCTTTCAGTGACCCTTCCCTGCAGGTGTCACGGCCCACCCGCACACAGCACCTTAAAAAGCAGGGGCAAGAATACACAGGTTCTCTCCGGGAGAGATGAACCAGCTGCTTTGTTTGCTGGAAATGTGCAAGATAATAGCTTTGAAAAGGTGGACTGCAGGAACATTCAGTGCAGCTAGGCTTGATACTTTTGTTACAATTACTCCAAAAACATTGATTCTTGCATCATTTCCTTGGGACTTCTGCAAGGCAAAAAGACCAGTGAAACTACTGAAGGCACTAGCAATGAGTTACTGATAGTGAAGGACACAAAATTGTCATGAACTTCCACCAAAGTGTGAGAGTTGCAAAAATGACTGTTCTGAGGAAGGGAGCGAGGGAGGGAGGAAACCTTGCAGAATAATTACTAGATAAAAAGCCTACCATAGCTAATTCAGCACATTGCTGGATACAGCAAAATAATTTAGCTAGCTATTTTTCAAATAGCTGCCCAACCCCAACTATGCGTCAGGGAAGAGAAATAATGAAATTTTAAAATAAAAATTAATGTAGAGCTCTTTTCATTTCTGTTGTTGTTTTTTAATCTTTAGGGTTCATATTTAACCTTTTCTCTAAAATAACAAACTTGAATTTAAGAAAACTAAGGCACAGATCTTCACAGAGACAGGACTCAAACAGCTTATGTTTAAAAATAAAATAGCTGAGTCTTTTTAAGTTGTGAAGTGAAGACTTATTCATTAAAACTGAATATTAACATCTCATTTCAGAAACTGTTCAAACCATCCCTTTTGCCTATTTTGCCTATGAATTTAGGCAGACAGAAGTTTCACAGGTTGCATGTCTAGCATCTGGTCAAGTCAAATCACCCTCTCCTCCATAAATTAAAATTAGATTTCCATTCTGCAGAACACACAAAATTCCCTCATTCTGGTTGCTGTTCAACCGTGCATATATAACCAGAGTTTTAGCAGCAGGCATTTACAAGGGTTTTTCCCTTTTTAAATTAGAAAATACTCAGGAAATAATTAAATGTTTGTTTGACCATTAAGGAAGGTTAGTGTCTTGATAGTAGTCCAGCCAAGCATACAAAGCAAAGCCAGGGACTGAAGACTTGGGAAGTTAGGGGTAACCTAGTGACACGCAGAGAAATGTCTCAGTAACTGAAAAGCAGACAGATGCCTTTAAGAGGGAAAATTGCTTGTCTGCCATTAGAAGTTATCAGGTTTTGTACACCTATTCCAAATAAGTCTCCCATTGCAATCAGTGCTGACAAAAAACTTACAGACCAAGACTCTGAAAAGACAAGCAGAAAGTAATTTTCACTCAAAGACAAATGATCACTCTTTTGATTAAGTCAAACACTGGACTCATTACTGAGCATGTTCTCTGTAAAGTTACACCATTTACATCTTCCAAGCATTTTATAAAGGGCTGACAGCTATGAGGGACATCAGGATAAGGGATTTTAAGGAGGTTACCCTCCTCCACTGCATGCAACTATGTTATAAACTGCTATTGATATGTTGATTCAGCCACAATTACAATTACATAGGTTTTCAGTGCCTATAATTCCTATAGGATAGTCTTCCAGAATTTAATCATATGATGGCCAAGGTTATTTCCATTTATATATTATCATTACATTATATAGGGTTATTAAATCTTGTGTATGTTTGGTGTCCACAGTTTGGTCTTCATGGCAACACCGACCTGAAATTTAAATAATTTTTTAACCTCTACAAATTATTTCAGTGCCTTCTCCCTATGTATCCAAATTGATTTCATAAACATTAATAAAATAGATTTAGAATATTTCTGCAGGGCACAATAAAGCAGTATCTGCCAGTATAATCCCTAAGTGATTCTTTACTGAGACACAAATGGAGGTAGAAGAAGTTTTCATTGCCCAGAGCCAAAGCAAGGGCTGGTTTCAGAATCCAGGTGTTCCAATACATTTTTGAATATATGTGTACTCCCCAGCAGTTTGGTGAAATATACTTACAGAGCTTAAAACATACTTACAGAGCTTAAAATATTCCACTTCCTGTTTTCACAAAACCCTGTTTCATTTAAAGTTTGTCTCAGGGATCACTGTTGAAAGATGTCAGCTTCAAATTTTTTTTCTATTATGCCTGAAGTGGGCATAATTCACATGTAGACTCATTTTATGGTTCTTTTCTAATGCCAGAAAAACACTTTAAAATAACTGAGGCTCGAGCCCTATAACTTTATAACTGACCTAATAGACTCCTGACATCATATCAACAGAATTAGTAGCATTACACTGGGTAAGAATCTGTCCAAGAATGTGCACGCAGACAAGAACGATTTGTGAAGGGCAAAAGAAAACAAACCCTGACACAATGCTCGCAACCACGAACAGGTCAGATCCTCAGAGGATACAACCAGGAATAAATTGGTTGCAATAGCTACAGGAATAATTTCCTCCTGTAGTATGAACAGAAAAAAAAAGTATGAACTTTTCTTTACTATTGACCCATTTCTTCCCTTCCTTGAAGCCTAAGAATCCCTCTTTTTTTTTTTTTAAATTATTATTTTAGCAGGGCTACATGTATTTTTTTCTTGCATTTGACAGAAATAAATTAAAATATCCCAACCAATCCTAATTAGAAGAATCTCTGGATCTTTATGGACACCAATCACTTAAAATAGAAATGAATAAATAAAATTCAGCATAACATAAAATTTCACTGTTCCTCTGCACTTGCTGCTGTTATACAGAGACTGACTTGACACTTGCATCAAGGTCAGGAGAGGAAAGGGAAAAAGCTTTCATTGTATACATCCAAAAGTTGGAAGGAGGGGTAGAAGAGAGAGGAGGAGAGAGGCAGAAACACTGTGCGGAAGCCAGGGATGTTCCAGAGCACACTGTGACAAGAAAATGCTCAGTAAGAATTCCTCCAGCCAAATCCAGATCTTAAATAGATCCATTGTCTTCCAGCCTGAAGCCCATAAAAAGGCTCAAAATTAAAGTCTGTGCTGTGGGCACCCAGTCGTTCTTTCCTTTCATCAGGATTTGCAGGTTTTAATACAATCTGTCGTCAGGAAAAACAGTAGAGCTGTACAGTCCAGAGAGGTAACAAAAGCGAAAGGCAGGCAAGAGTTACATAACTGGCTTTTTACATAAATATTACATTGAGAGGTATTTTGCTTTTCAGAAAGGAAAAAAGATTTAAAAAAAAAAAAATCTCAAACGCCAGAGAATTCAATCCAACTTCACTTACTCCTCGTCCCTCTTTCACTTTGCAACATGTATCAAATAGTTGAAGTGAGGTGTTTCTTTTTCTTTTTTCATTACGACTAAACAAATAACCAATTCAGCCTTAAACACTTCATAACAGATTGTCTTCTATTACCTGAGAAGTGCACCACATCATGGAAGCTGGAAAAAAGTCTTATTTTCAAGCAAAAGCAAGCCTGCCTTGCTTATCTGCAGCACGGGGCAATTAGAAATGACCATGGATGTTAAACAAGCTCGCCTCTGTACAGTCTGAGAAAAGGGAAAAAAACCCTGCAAGTCTCCCCATCTGTTATTTCCCTTTTCTTTTTTTTTTTTTTTTTTCTTTTGGCTGTAGAAAAGCAAAATTATGCAAGAGCTTTTGAATGTAAAGCCTGTGTGTGCTTTTTCCCTTTTTGTCTCTGTGTACACGGTATGTGCTATTGCGTAACGGAGCAGAGAGTGGGCGGCGAGCATTTACTATTGATTTACACTACTCCTCACATTGAATTCAGAGCTGCGAGGGAGAAATACACGCAAGGCAATGCAGAGAGGTGACATGGACGTGGATTTAAGGCAATGTGCCGTGGAGAGAGGGAAGCAAAGCATGCAAAAACAGAACTGTGCCTTCCTGAACTAAATGCAATTTTCCCTACCTTTTCATTTTTATGCCCTTTGGTAGAAGAGTGGATGCTTAAAACCAAACCTGCAAACCCCTCTGTCCAAAAGTAAGGTTTCCCTCCACACACCTGTGCCCAAATCCTATTAGAAACCACAAACCCTACCAATTAATGCAATTGTGACACTTGTGCTTGGCATAAAAACACCTAGCAAGCTCTTACTGACCATGAGGGTCATTAAGGTTACAAAGACAATTCTTTTTTTGGTAATACTATACACGAACTTTTTACTAATTTCTTTAGGGCCTACAGGCTTGTAGGAGTGCAGAAATCATAGACACTATGCAATACAAAGCCTTGAATTTTTCTAGATGATTGGGTGACATGGAAATACAAGAATTAGAAACCAGAAACAAGGGAAGTTCAACCTATTATGCTCACTTATTAAGCCTGCCAAAATATTAATGTTGTTCTCTTTTTTCCACACACCCAGAGTCATCAGTTTAGACAGACAGGCCTCTGGCTCATTAATGAGAATAATTTTGAGTCTGTAAGGGGGAACCCTCTCGTTCCCACAGGTGAATGCCCATCACGTTGCTGAATCCCTTGCCTCCAAGGTGAGGCATGGCTGTCCACATTCTGCCTGCTCCCATTTGACACTAGGTCCTACAAAGCAAGGGAGCACCACCAAGCTGGCACAACACTGGACTTCTGGGGATCCATTTATTTATTCATATTGGGTTGGGGATTTCTCTAATAAAGCCAGTGGGACTCCAAAGCATGTTAACATAGTTTCTAAAGGATGCTGAAAGACTGAAGACTAAAAGGGAGTCTATTACACGCCACAGCAGACACTGAGCCTCACACCAGAAATGAAACAGATTTTGATTAAAAAAAAAAAAATAAAATCAAGTATCAATGCTCTTAAAACTTCTTTTGCACTACCTTTATTGGAAGACACACACTCCCCATATTATTTTCTTCAAATTGTGTTTAATGGACAACATGTTTCTACTTCAGAGATCTGACATCAGACATTTTTACAGGTCCTAAAATAGCACAGTGAGCAAACAAAAAGCTCCATGTTATAAGAAAGACAAACCCTATTTTAAGGAAGTTACACAGATATGCAATGTTTCTGACTATTATATTTATTTTTTTTTTCCTTTTACCCAGGCCCACATCTACTAACATTAACTATGGTACTACCAGGCAGCATGCAGTCAGGATCTCTGTCAGGCTGTTAGGAAAACATTCATTCACTGTCTTGCACATGCTTATTCATTTTGTTTGCACATAACTGGAATTGCATTAAAATTACCCAGAAAAATTTTACACAAAAAGTCATGTGCAGCGTAACTAGTCTCATTTGTCTTAAAATGAAATAGACCCTTAAAGGAAAAGAATGAGGTCTTCATTAAGAGGGACCTAGTCATGCAACTTACTAATACAGATGGGGCCAACTCAAAACATGCTCAGGCATATTTCCTTTGCTCACCAGGGGAATGCTGGGGGAAACAAAAGAGACCCAGAAGGCAAATTCTACTTCTCTGTCATGCAGTCACTAGAAATGCTGCTCCACAAGCAAACTTTGAGTGATGCTATGCAAGGTGAGTGTTTTGTGAAGGCTAAACCAGAGGACCAGCACATCTAACAATGAAAACCTGCATTCTTCTGACAAGACTGAATGTGAAAAATAACGTATTTTTCAGCACCTTTTATACACTTGAAGTTAGTCTGGATGTTTAGGATATCCTCATCTTACGGGATGCAGCTTACAAGCATAAAATGCTTTACAGGATATTAGATAAAACAGACACAGAAAGAAAATAAAGCAGTAACAGCTAAGGGAAACCAAGCTCAGATACTGCTAAGGGCAGCTCCAATGCTGCTGTGCTTGATTTATCATTGTCCAGAGTACATCTATTTTTAAGCACTTGTTAGCATGTCAAATTTTAAGCAACTAGCTGTGTGGACTCTACATAGCAGGTTCAAACAGAGATCTGAATCACCTAAAAATATGAGCATACAAATAAGGGAGTTCAGATCTGGTATATTCTGTTCTTGAGGGCTATCAAGTGAAGCTGACAAAAATTTCCATTATAACCCACTTCCCTTCAATCATTCAAAAATGTTGGAAACTTCACTACGTCAATTTTCTGTTCATAATGTTTACCCAATCTTAAATTTCCTGAAAACTTGAATAAACAAAAGTTAATCTGTTTTGCACATAGAGAATGAGAAAAAAACATCCAGAGATTTAAGAGAAAGGGAAAAAGGAGAGAAACTATCTATAGAAAAAGCACAGAAAACAATAGAAAATATGAATGGACTCATAGCTTGTAAAGTCAATATTGGCTAGATTTATGTTTCAAGAAAAAGCTTTCTACTATGAAGAAAATACTGAAGTTCTTAAAAGTCCACACACCTACAAAATCCTACCAGACCTTTTATGAATACCATCTTGGATAGACGTTTAGGTCAGAAAATCCGGAAAGAACCCCTATGCGTGTGCTAAAAAACCTTGTATTTGTATTTAACTGTATTATTACATTCTTTAATGTCTCTGATAGATGTTCTCCCTACAAGAGAACATAACTACATTGCAACATTAAACTACATAAAGTAACATTATTTTTCACTGTGTTAGACAGCTGGTTTGGATAGATTTTTTGGGTTTTGATTAGCGAAACACATTAATAGCAGATGCCATTTGCATTTATCAAAGTTTCTATAGCTCTGTATTTGTAGAAAAACGATGTGACTTCTTATTAAAGACTATCATAAGGGAGAAACTAAGGTTATAAACAAGTTATTACTCTAGGATTTCATGATGTTGCAAGTAAGCTTAATGTTTCTCAATACAGATTCTGTCTTTTTAATGACTGTAGGAGGAGATAAGCACAGTGCTAGGTTGCCATGGGCTTTTAATGGCAAAATGAATAATAAAAAAATATTAAAATGATAGAGACAAAACCTAAATATACTGGAGATGCTTGCCAACTGTTCCTGCTAGTTAAAGAATCGATAAACCTTTGCAGACCTTGTGCAACATGACTGTACTTGCAATAAAAGTAATTCACAACAAGTATGCTTTTCTTGGCAATTTACCTTTACTTTTCTCCTACCAACTTCTCTTTCACATGAACTTTTTGGACTCCAATGTTTTGGAATGACCATGACACAGCAGAAGTTGCTAAACTTTCCCCACCCCTCAGCTAACCTATTAAACATGTGTAATGGTGTTATTTCCTAATGGTTCCTACAGACTGATATATTTCCAAGACGGTTTTAGTCAAAATGAATGGCAGTAAAATTGGCAAAGACTCAGAAAGCAACGTCCAAGGAGACTAGCAAAGAACTCAGTCAGAAAAAATGGTCTCTGGATATTTTTGCCATGTCTGCCAGTACCAAAAGAATAGAGGTTATGTCAGTGTTTCCATAATAAACATCAGTTTTCAAGACTATAACTCAGCTGCAAAGATCTGATCCAGACTGAAATCAACACATGCGTGGTTTTAGATCAAGAGCAATTTTCTTCTTTAAACATGTATTTCCCCTGCTGCAAAAGCAGTATAATGTTATAATTTAATCTGGTGAGGAATTACTAATTTATCAGAATTAGGGAGAGGAAGCAGAAAACAAAATTCAGAATTCACAATAAATGCTTTCTGGGATTGCATAATTTCCTTCCAGATATTTATTCCCTATGAGATTTTGAAATGACCATATTTCTAAAGTAATTGCTGGATCAGTATAATCCCCATCCAATGAACCTTAATATCTGTTTTGCTCCCTAAAAGCAACATCTTGTTTTGAAGCAAGTGTGACTTTCATACTGTGCAGCAGATGCAGGAAAAGACTAGGAGGGATTCAGAAGAATTGACAGGATAGGCCAGTTAATTTTTGAAGTACTGTAACTTATCACATGAAATCACCTTATTCCTCTCAAACACCACTCTTAAAACACACAGGTTTCATCCTGAGGGAGCCTGAATAACTGAGCTGAGGATATTCAGACAAAGGGTAGATCACACACCTGAGACATCTCTGAAGTGCAGAGGGCACCATGAGGTGTGAGAGCTGTGCCCAGAGCTGAGAGCATCCTCCAGCTCAGAGGCTGGAGCTGCTGCC
>NW_008237619.1:10016330-10021725 GCF_000691975.1 Corvus brachyrhynchos | reverse complement strand
CCCCACGAGCTGCAGCACCCCAACCAAGTCTGCAAGTCTCTGTTTCATAAAGCTTTATCACTAGGTCAGGGACAAGAGGAAGTGCCAACACCTCCTGTATCAGTTAGGGATTTCCCACAGGGCTTATTGTTCATATACACATGACTTCAAACTCCTCTTTAATTCAAGTATCTCAATAGATACAGTAAAAACATGTGCCTTCACAGGACACTTCATGCAGCTCAAAAATCAAATTTTCAGGAAGCACCTAGGTGATAGGAAACTGTGGTGTAAACTGAGTATGTTAAAATATACCTGGCAGAGCTTATTTTCAGGTATCAAAATAAGAAAGCTGAGTGAAAAATGGCTTGCACCAAACCAACTAATTAGCTCAGGAGCAAAACCCGGATGTTCTGAGCTGCCTTTTTCTCTTTTTTTCTGTAGAGAAAAGTTATTTTAGACTAGATACTTTAGGAAAACCTGCATTACATGAGCTAAATACCACAGTAAGCCTTTCACCACTTGACATTTTAATTTTCTTTCTTTGGTTCTGTTTTGTCATATTGAGTAAGGCTGGTCTGAATATGAATATACACATGCTGGTGTTTGCCTTTCTTCTGCTTTGCTGCAAGTTCCTCAGAATACCAAAACTTGACAGTACTCATCAGCTAATGGCATATTTTGAACACAAATAAATTAAAAACAAGTGAATTGTTTGTAACACAACACAAATCATCGGCAGCAGTATTTTCTACTGTTATCTCTTTGTTTTTCCTCAGGATGGGCAGAGCACTTTGTACAAAGAGATACACTCTTATTGAACACCCTGCCCTGTGAGTAGTTCCAGTGGAATCATGACACCGATTAACCAAAGAAGGTATTATTCAATTACCCAGCTCTGTGACATATTTACTATTAATTAGACTCACAAATGGGAAAGTAAGTTCATAGATTCTAAATTATTTGTGCAAGATCTCACTCTAAGCAAGCGGTCAAGCTGGAAATAGGATGCCAAACAGCTGCCAGTCTATTGCTGAGGTAAACTCCTCAATACTACCTGTATTATACAAAGTAAAATAAACCACAGCATTGAGAAGTTTCAGGCATTTTCCAGCAACCTTGATTTATCTGAACATCCTCATCAAAGCACTATAGAATAAGAAAGAAATGACCTTTCATGCCCTTCTGAATAGCTGTAGAGTTTACTTTAGTAAGTTTAAAACCTTTTTGATTTTAACTACCTACATTACAGCTATGGATTAGCCAAAGCTATATTGCTAGAACAGAGAGAAAAGATGAGTGTTAAAACAGGCATCAGAGATTTACAAAGAGAAGGCTAAAACACACATATATGGGCACACACCCAGCATTATTTCTGAAAGTTAGTTTTGCACTTAAATGCTTTCCTCAATACTCTACCACCCAAGTTCATCTGGAAAGACTGTAGGACCTGAAGCAAAGAAGATTTGTTGTACAGCAGAAGCAGAAAGCTGACAAGCACAGTGTGTGAAGCTTATTGTAAAATAGAAACCAGAGGTAGCACTTTTTCAGACTGTGGGTCAGGATTTTTATTTTATATCCTTATTTTAAGGTAAAATTACAAATGTTATGCTGTGACTTCAGAAGAAACTACACAACCACTTGTATTAAGCAAATGATTAGAGATAGTAAATCCTCTGTCACAAGTGCTGCTCATATTGGAAAGAAGTTTTCTTACCTTTTTACTCCGTTTGCTGAGAGCCAACAGTGTCATCCCCTTACTCATGTCAGCGTCAGCTACTCTTTTATTATACAGAAGGCGAGTAATAGCGAAACTGTGCTGATCTGCCTGCCTTCACTCTATATAGTATCTATATTTATAGGCTTTTGCTTCTATCTGAATCTATATTTATCTGCTTTATCTGCCTACAGTGCATCTGCTTCTCGTACACACAGACATATATACATACACATGTGTGCATGCACACAAATATACAGACACACATAAACACACATACGGGCATACTCAGAATATGGGTGCTTACAGCAGGCTTCTGCTCCGCAGCAAGATTTGTATAAATATAAACATATGCAGTGTACACAATATAAACCAAGGCATGCACAAAGAAAATCATCAGCTATTGCATGAATATGCCTTGCTGGCTTTGGGAAGGTTTATTATTCAGCAGTCTGCCTAGTCAAGAGGATTGTATACAATTAGTTTCCTTTACATTACTCTGCTGTTGTAGCTTTGCAAGCAGTAGCAATTTATGCTGTTATTTTGCTGGGAGTTTTTTTTCCATGTAAGCATAGTTGGCACAGTTGTGAAATCACTGCCATCCTGTCAGTAGATGGATTCCCTGTTGGTACCACTAAGAGTTTTTCCTCAGGCTAGTCATTAAAAAGCAAGAGTTAGGCCATCCTATGCCGGTTCAGGAGAGCATTCCCTAGAGGGAAGGAAGAAGGTACAACCCCAGATCCAGGTCGATCTGGTAATTTTAAGACCAAACATTCCCTAGGCCTTAAAAATAAACAACATTTTCCCAATTTACTGGAGAATAAATGGAGGTATGCATGTTCACATGAGGAGAAACCATCGTGCCACACTTCCCTGTATCACCAGACAGAGTTGAGGGTATTCTGTGCTATTACTTAGACTGGAACTATGTCTTGCTTCAACCTTTCTTCTTGCTGGTGAGGCTTCTGTTAAGACCATGAGAACTGCCAGGGGAGATAATGGAAGTGGAGTATGTGACAGTAAAGATCTCTGCGTTGCCATAATGTGATAAAGCTTCCATCAGGCCAGCTATCTAAGCAGACCATAGCATGTTTCTGCTGGACAGTCTTAATTCAATACTTTATTCACTCACATCCTACCATCTCCAAGGAGAAGGAGGAGTTTGCACGGTATAAGAGCAAAGCCAGGCAAGAAATCACTGGGGATTTCTTTCTGTCCCCCTCATTGCAGAAGCTGCAATTTTGGCTTTCCAGTTGTTCATAAGGCAGTAAAAATGAACTGCTGATTTAATACATGACCTCTGGACTCTTCTGAAAGGGACAGGAATCCCTAAGCAAAAAACTACTGGGTATATAGGCTGATACTGAGAAACCCCTGGATATCAAGGGCAGCTGAAGAAGACAGTCTTATCCATAATCCTTTTTAAATCCTGCAAAACTTCAAACAGGGCCCAACAAACATCCTGGCATTTCAGGAGTCAAAAACTATACTTAATTATAAAAACCCAGTCTCCTCTGAAAACCAGGTAACAAGTACATTAACTGCTAACTTGATGAATAAACAAATTATCATTAGGATGTATTTAAAAACCCTCAGAAAGTTCTTTAACTAAAAATCAGAAAAAACCACAAACCCTTAAGAAGACTTTTTATGTCAAGACCATGTTTGATAACTAAACCAGAAATATTACTACAAAATCAAAGACTTTTGGATAATTCTTTCATTCACTTGATCACACTGAAGAACAGCTCCTGTAGTAATTTTATGCTTATCTGGTATTAAGCAGTCCATTTGAAAGGGTTTTCAGAAAATCTACAGACAAGATGGTATTTAAATATAATATATATACTTTTCGCTTAGATTTTCTTTTAATCTTAATACTCACATTTCTCAGTCTTTACACTGAACTGTAGGTACTGAACAAAACTCTGTTCATGCTTTCCTCACTGTTAAAAGTTATCCTTACCCCAATGGCTGACACAACCATCTCAAAATTAAAAAAAAAAAAGTAATTCCATCCTCTTAACTCACTGTTTTTTTAACTGCCCAACCTACATAGTAACAGGGGATCTGCTCTACTTGAAAAGTTTTGCTGTTTTGCCATCTACAAATAAAATACCAATTTGAAAGAGAAAGGATTTTGAGTTAACTCCTGCATCATCTGAGCACCATCGGTCTGGTAGGATCTATTATGAAAATACTAGCATTCTGCAAAAAATGACAGTTTGTGATTACTGTAATGACTCCACATTTATGATATCTTTAGCAGTGACCATTTAGCAACTAGTCCATTAATTTTTTTCTCAGCAGGGTATTTTATAGTTTTAGTGTGTTTAAGAGCATTTCTAAATTGAAAAACATTATTTAATTATTCACGTGGTGGCAGATGGATTACAGAATATAGTTTCTCTTTGAGGGTGCCCTACAATGTACCTTTATACATATAAGAAAGTATTCAAGCACTTCTTTGATGCACAAATGCACAAACTCCTACCTCATTTGTTCAGCATTCTTTGAAATTTTGTAGGTAGCACATAAAAGGAACCTGTCTAATGCAAACTCTCTCCTTTCTTATGACAAAGAGAGTGAACATTACTGGAGTTCAAGAAATGTACCCTTCTCTCTGTATACATTGCACTGAAAAAATATAGGCTGGGACAAATGTCTAATACATCTTGCATTGCTTGGATGAACTTAACATCTGACATCCATCCATCCCTCCTTAGAAATCCTTCTATTAGATTTGCTAACTGATAGCTAGGATCTTAAACACACTATATTATTACTTGGACCAGCTTTAATGATATGTTAAAATTGAAATTACTTAAAGTAACACTTTATTTCCAAATAAATTAAAATATAAAATTTAAGCCCTATCCATCCCTCAAAAAATGACTTATGTCATTTTATACTGATGCAGCTCTGTGGGTTTATAACTCAATCTTATATTAGTATAACTATATACCTTCATTAAGTTGATCTGGTTAATTACTTTAGTAAAAATATCAATCCTTTCAGATAGAGCAATTATATTAGCTAAAATTTATGCACATATTGGGCCTTAGTAGATGTCTGAGACCTTCTAAGACAAAATGGTAGAGACCAGCTGTCCATTCCACTGTTCGCATTCCTGAATAAATGCAAAAAAGCTGAAACTGCCCAAAATATGTCAGCTTAAAAGTAAATAAATTACATGAGCCATGCACTAATGTGTTGAGTCAGAATTTCAGGGACCAACAATAAGCATTCATGTATCAGAAGAAAATATTTGTCCAATTTATCAACAGACAAACAGTAATGAGAAATTATAAAAGAGAATTCCTTCAGTGAGTTCAGTGAGACAAATTTGAAGAATTACATGGATACTGTAAAGCAACCAAGTGTGTTCTGCAGCTTTGCACAGAATGGGCTGAAACCTCTTGTTCAAGGGCTGATCAATGCTGCTTCCTAACAAACAAAGTCTTAAGCCTCAGATACACAGGTGCAACTCAGCACCATCATCATCTCTTTATGCACTAGCTGCTTTCATGTGGCCAGCAACACTTAAAATATGGAAACAGGGTAAGCAGTGTGCTCTTCGAAAAACATCCTTCCATAACTATTTCAACTCTTTTACCCACAACTGTAACCAAAGACTGGAAGTGTCCTTTACAAGAGTCAGTAACAGAAACAATGGAGATGTACTAAAATTTGAACGGT
>NW_008237619.1:10003860-10016314 GCF_000691975.1 Corvus brachyrhynchos | reverse complement strand
AGGAATGCCTAGCTTAGCATGATGTATGGGTTTTCTTTCTTCTTTCTTTTTTAAAGCACTCCCAAGTAACATAAATGACTTAAGAAGAAAATACACTCTTGAAACTGTGACATCAATAGATGAATTTTAAAACATTATAAACAGACTTCCCAAAAAGCAGTGTTCCAGGGCTTTAGCACTGAGTTTGATATATCTTTTCAGGAGCTCCTAGTTCTTTACAACTCTTAAATACTCTGTGGTTCTCTGAACACAGAACACAGCCTTATTCCTCCTTAGAAACCAGCAGAAAAAAGTTCTTGAGAAACAGAGGAAAAGAAAAAGAAAAGAAAATATTGTTTAACTCCGTAGATCATCTTAACCAAAATAATGAATTAGCTCAACAAATGTTGACAAAAACTTAAGGAACTGACTATCTCAATCCTATCACTTTTAACTTAAATTGATCATCCCAAATTTCCTGCAGAACTGTTGCAAATTATTTGTCTCCTAACACAATGGAAGGAAAGTATCCTACTCCCTGCTGTAAGCACTAAAAGCTATTGAGTAAGATTTTTGTTGGTAATTATCTCAGGAAGTTTTCTTGAAGGCTCAGGGGGAGCCTGAGCAAATACCTGATGTGGGGGAATAAAGAAGCCCACGTTTTCCCACGGAAGGACAAGAGGATCGGCGTGAGTGGAAATATCTGAAATTCTATTTAAACATGAACAAAAAATGGTCTTGAGGGTACTCAAACACTGGAATTGCTACTCAGAGAGACTGTGGAATCTCCATCCTTGGAGATACTCAAAAACTAACTTGACATAGCACTGAGCAATGTGCTCCAGGTGAAGCTGCTTTGAGCTGAAGGATTAGACTAGACCTCACTGGTTCTGTGAAATCTTTGCAAATAAGAATTTAGAAGCCACACCAAACCAAATTAAAATACTTTCCTCTATATGACTTTATTTGCCTTGGTCCTGCTCAGAAATATGAAGTTTGACTCCAGGCTCTATGGGCTAACAGAGCAGACAGTAGAATTATCAGTATGCTTTTATAATACCTTCAGTAGCAGCAAAAGGCATATCCTTCACCATGTATTTTGTTTATGAGAGCTGCTGGAGATGGACACAGACTCAGGTCACCATAATCTATAGACTATCAGATCTCACTGTCTCTGAATGACACCTTGCTTTGGAGATCAGATCTTCATTCTGTGTCTCAGCAAAGCCTAAAGACTCTTTGATCCATCTGATGTAAATATGTCCAAGAAAGAAGTAAAAATTCTGTGTACACATTCAACGAGATGCATTTTTCTAGGCTAATAAATACTTCTGCAAATCCAACATGTGAATGAACAGACCTGACTCAACTGAATTACATCATTAAAAGCAATATGCAAGCTCTCAGCTACCCTAAATTCAGTTTCCAAAAAGTATCATTATTTACAAGCCAAGATGAAACAGTGATAAAATTCCTAAAAGTCTTAAAAGTATTTCCATTATTTCTTCTTATTTGGTATGACTAAGAACTAGAGACATAGCAATTACAGCACAGAAAGAGATGAAGCAGTAATCATTTAATTGAAGTTTTAAAGCCAGAAAGACAGGCAAATACCAACCACCATGACTAGAAAACCTAAATCTGGAGATGCACGATTAGATGTATATAGAGCTACCCACATTCTTAAGAATTAAAACCAGTCAAAAATGCCAAACCAATGAAAAGAAATTTTAGCAAAGGCCAGTTTCCTCTCTTAGTCTTGACCTCCAGTGCTCTCATGTCCTCAGAAATATGGGGGAAAGTAATAAATGGTAAATATAATAACACAGTCAGAATCCTTTGGCCATTCTACCAGTCTAAAAGATTTAATTATATAAGACAGTGTTCTGAGGCATATCAATCTTGAAAAGCTTTTACTAGAGCACAGCCCTACTGATTTCCAGCTGCTCAGGATTAAAAGCAATTTACCTTCTTAGGATTTTTCTAAGTATCTACAAGTGAGAATTTTTTCAGATGTGATTTTTAAAAGATGTGATAACGCTCTACAACAACTGATTAGAAGAAATGGTTGGACAGAAGTGTAACTTAAAAAGTGTTTTTATGGTTATTGTCCGATTCTATTTTAAGAAGAATTTGCATTTGGACTGTCCATCTTTTACTCTCCACTCAGAACATATACATTTCTTACATACCCATTAGGGCATACTTTCAAGAAGGTTACTTCTGAAGGTTTAGAAAATGATTAATAAAGGCTTCAATAAATGCTTATTAGCTGTTATAAAGGATTGAGTGGAAGAAGCCAACTGATGTTTATAATAACCTCCAGCCAGATCTGTGATGCGCTTACAAAACATGTAATACTTACTATCCATCTCAAAAATGTTCTAAGAATGCTGATAAATCATCTATAAACTTCTATGGGTTGTTTATAAAGTGTGTCATCAATATAAATGTAGCTGCCTAAACAATGCAAGAAAAAACTTGCAAAGAGGCTATTTGGCGTAGCTGTAAATACACATAATACTTCATTGTGCGAAGACTTGAGTAACAGTCTTCTGCTTTCACAAGGATTACTCCTTCTCATCCCTCAGCTGGTGATCCAAGTCTTATCTCCCCCTCCTGCACAGTACCTGCAGATATCTCAAAACATCTAGGAAAACTGAGCAAATTGTACCCACAGAGACATATGGGCCAGAAACTCCCAGAGCATCAGTAGGGAGTATGGCTTCAGATTTTCAAAACTTTGAAGAAAATTCCACCCTAAGCAACACAGGGAGTATATATGTGGGGGGAGTATGTGAATTTCCTTAAGGAACTTAACCAGTGAATGGATTAGTCCTATGAGCACAGGCAAGTGTTACCTATGTAACAATTATGACACTGACATATTTTTCCCTTTACCCTGCAAAATCATAGATTATGCATTTTGCTGTTAAATCAGTAAAAAATCCTTTCATGTCAGTCAAATGACCTCACATTTCATTGAAAGCAGAACCTGTCCTGAATGTCACATTGGTGAGAACACAACAAAATGGAATTCTCTTGTGAGAAGCCAGTGCAGAATTTCATGGCATATTAATGAATCTTTTCTGATTGTGGTAAGCCTTTCACTTATTGACACATCCTAAATATCACAGACAACTTTCAGTCCTTGCTCTTTTTTTTTTAGAAAAGAAATTTCCTGGTGATAAAAAAGGCCCATCCAGGAAGTTACATACTGTCAGGAAGTTCGCAGGAGAGAAATAAACATACTGTGTATTACTTCTTGAAAAAATATAAAATATGAGGGTAGAATTGCTAACAATTGCTAACAATTTCACCAACATTGGCACTAGAGCTTAATCTTCAGCAATGCCATTCTTCATTCATGTTTTGGCAGAAATCATAGCTGTGCTTTAACAGTAATATCATATATTGACTGTTCTCAGTAGAAAGTATCAAGACTATCGTGCTCCAGGTATTCTATGTTTGCAAGTCTATGAAGAGAACAAGATTGTCCATTTTTCATTGCTTATCCCCTAATTCTATTCTTTTAGGCAGCCAAGTGAACTATTATGTCTGAAATTCAAGCCCAACTTCCTATCTACCACCACTGACTGAACCAGTGTGCTTCCACAGGTTTTCCCAGAAGCACAACTACAAAGGAGTGCCGTGGTTACGCTCAAGAAAATACGGATAACATTTTGGTTTGAGAAACACTGTCAGATGAATACATCGCTCCACCTCAGCTCTGATTGTGTCCGAGTAGCACATCAGAAACACATTATAGTTCTGATGGGAGGGTAAGTTAATACAGGAATGTATTACATTGAGTACAGGAAAAATCGGAGGGCATCGTAGAAAATCTGGAGAGAGTGATTATATAGGCTCGGGAGGATACCAGCAATTATGAAAAGGACATTGCCAGTCACAACTGAAAAGCAAAGAACAAAGCCAACAATATGGTATTAATCACATACTCTGTCCGTGTGTGATGCCAAAATATTCAAAGCACAGAATGTTCTTTATTCACCTCACTTTAAATTGCTTGAATGAACCTAGCACTTATGAAAATGAGAGATTAAAAACATTGATATCAACCACCCTTTGGCCAAATCTTACTTATCTTATTGATGCAAGTAGTTCCACTGATTTTAATGGATGTAATTACCATTGACTTCAACAGAGCTACTCACAGAGTCAGGAGAGCAGGATGTGGCTCATTGCATAACCAAGCTTCACTTACCACCATGAATGGTGCCAACTCATCACTTCTGATGCAACGTCCCCGCTTTTCTGGTAATGGATCCCTTGAGCAGAAACAACTATACACATCAGATTCTGAGATACTTTTTATGTGAGCACAGCAACAGCTTGACTGAAATGAACAATTTTACTCTCTTCTGCAGAAGCAACAGTCAGAACTGCCTGACACATAGAACTTCATAGCATGATTTTATTGTTAATTTCTCCAATTTCTTATGAATGAAACATCTGTGTGGGGCTGGAATCACACTTCAGCAAGGACTGCCTATTCTCTGATGATCACTGTATATTTGAAAAGCACAGTACAAACCAAACTGATTTACAGTCAGCCTCCTGGGCACACGAATAGGTTGCTTCCAGTAGCGGGTTTCTAGCAGTGGATAGCCCTTCTGAAGAAGATTAGTCTTTTCCCATTCTCCCTGCTTTCAGACTTAAATGCAGAGTCTCATTTATGACCACACCAATTTTCTTCTGCAGTATCCCTTACAACCACGGCAGAACAGAGGGGATTTGAGGGACAAAAACACAGAATGTAACAAAAACATGACTGAGAGAAAAAGAAGGGAGTCACAGTTTTTGACATCTTACAAGTGATGCTAAGGATGTAATCTTCTAGAGGCTCAGTCCTCATCCTTCAGTCGTACTGCTTTAATGCCAGAGGTGGGAACTACTAAATGTGTGAGATGGCACGACAGACATGCAAAACTCAGGAAGGCAGAAGCCTGGAACTCTTTTTTCAAGGACTTCAAGAGGCAGCAAACCAGTTTAAAGGCAGTTAAACCCACTGGAATATACTATAAGCCATGAATGTCTGTCTTCAACCCCAGCTTTCCACAATCCTACAGCATATTCTGAATGGCTATTTATGGTAGGCATCAATTCTAGTGTCTTTCTTATTTCATTATAAAATTTAAGTTACCTCCATCAATCTTAAATTCCTTTGTGGGCAGCTGAGATAAGAACCAGTCTGAAGATGTTCTGCTGCACTAGTTCTTACTCATCTTGGTGAGAGGTTATTCATTGCCCTCTGAAATTCCTCACTGGCTCCTGAATGTAGTTACAGATTCAAAGATGACACAGATCTATATATTTAAGGACACAGGGTCCAGATACTTTAAGAAAAATGTGATCTTTGTTGCAGACCAAATCTCTGCATGTAGGACATTATGAAATTCTTCCTTTATAGAAATAATACAACTAGGCTGAGGTCCTGTGATGTGCATACTTTTTAAACGATTATTATCAAGCACACAGAATAATGGTTAATATTTCAGATTTTAAAATACAGTGGAGCCTCAATTATCCAAATTCAGTGAACCCAGACAAGGTTTTGCCCCTTGTCATTTATTAATTAAATGGTAAATTGCTTCTATTACTAATTATTTCCACAGATCCATGGGCATGCAGGGCATTCTGGTTACTGGTAAACGCGATTATCAAGCTCTATTCAGTGTTCTTCCCATGTTCTTTAGATAATTGAGATTCTGACGTACTCTGAAACCCATTTAAAATATTTTTTACAATGTATTACTGGGAGGGCTTCCAGGTCTTGTAGGACCTCCAGGATAGAGGCATCCCCAAGATTGTGGGAGGCAGCAATCTTGACAAGCCAAAAGACAGGGAAATGTGTCAGCCAATACGTAACATAAAAGCAAAACTACTTTGTGAGCTCAATCTGACAAATTTCTAATCCCAGAAGTGTATTAGTTTGAAGGAGTGACTGTCTGAATAGGATGCTAGCAAGTCAGGTATTACATTAAACTTGCTCTTTTTGGAGGCTGGTCTTTATTTAAAAGAAGTTCAGCTTAAGAATCCTTTAGATGTGAGGGATCCTACAAAGGAAAAATGGTTATAATTAGAGAAGGTGTAGCAGATTTAAAAATACTGAGAGATATTAAGGGTAGAGGGACAGAACTATACACAGACCAGAAAAATGCATCAACTATGGGTAAAACCATGAGAACTCTGTATCAAAAGAATGTAAGCTGACAAAATTCAGGTACAAAATACAGCAAAGAACTGCTTCGATGGTCAAAACAAGTCTGCTGTCATTCTGAGTAGAGTATCTTGAACAGCCAGGACAAATGCATAAGCATCTCAATACAAAAACTAAGAGGAGTGAAACATCTATTAAAAAATAAACAAGGAACATATAAGACAAGTTCAGCAGCTGGAGAAGATGTTGTACATTGCAAAACTAGGGAGCACTTCATAATAATTAGAGCAGAATGCACAGATGAAGGATTGTTGCTGTAAATTAAAATATATATATGAGTAATATGAATAAGTAAAAATTAAAAAGTAACAAAAATCTCCATGGGTTTTAATTCCATGCCTAAAAAGAAAGAGAATGGTGTTAGAATCATACTATGCACCATCCTACTAAAATGCTAACAGTTACTATGAAAAGCAAAATGGAAGACTTCAGAGACAGAAAACCTACGGAAGAAGGAGCAACTTTGTTTTAGTGCTAAGATAACTAAACCTACTTTAATATGTGCATATTAAAGAACCACTTTATAATAATGAACAAAATGCAAAAAAAATTCAGTTCTCTATAGGACTGAAAAAATAACAACAGAATCCACTACAGCAATATAAAATTTTAGGAAGAAAACCCTATTTAAAATAAGGAACAGAGAAAAAAAAAGAAATTAAAAAGAAGCAGCTAAGGGTAACATGTTCTAAGATGCTACTGTTAGAAGATATGTTATCAGAGATTCACGTCTCTTACAAGTAACAGGAAAGCCTTTCCTTAGAGTAGCTGTAATAATCCTGACCCCCAGCTGTCTGCCTCAATCATTTTGAGGAACATCTCAGCAGTTTGTCTGGCAGACACAGCAAATTACAGCCTGAGGTACTAAAGAGAGCCCTAAACAGTTCTGATTTACCTGAATATTCTGGGTTGTAAACTGTCATAATTCGGTTGCCACTTCAGATGAAAATCCTTTGCAAGAGGGCAAAAATCTCCAGGAGAAATGCATAATATGGTTCCCTTAAATGAAAGAACCTTGAAAGTTGTCCTGCAGTAATTAATTTCTACTCAGAACTAGCAAAACAAATGTAAAGCCACATGTGAAAACAAGAAAATAATAGGATTTTTAAAGCAAGCCAAGTGAAGGGATTTAATAGAAGTAAAAAGACACCATTCAAAAAGAGGAAGTTACACTGAAACACAGAAAGCAGGAAAAAAGTGTATGTTTTGTTGATTTTTTTTAAAAGAAAATGTTGAATAAAACAGGCCCAGGAAAATCTTGAGGAACAGCTGTTTAAAGCCATAAATAACCTTTCTGAACACTTTACATAAAATCTGTTTCTGCCAACAGATGAGGTGCAAAAGGGGTATTCAAAGAACAAAAATCCCAAATAAATTCCTTGCAGTTGTGTTCACTATGGAGTAGTTTTAAAAGGTTTGCAAGTGAAATCCCTTCTCTGGAAGGTTAAATCTGAGAAAATGTGCAATGGAAAGAATAAATGGTTCCCATCTAACACTTGTAAAAGAAACTGTTAAAAAGAAACTCAGTCGTGAAAGAGCTTAACTAATAACCCTTGCACAACAAAAAAATAGAAAGTGATTTAATGGCAATAGTAAAAAAGGGCTTTAGGAAGATCCACATAGATCACTTGGTCTATAATCTATGCCATAGAAACTGGTAGAAATTATAATAAATAATAACAGACACTTGAGCAGATAAAACAGGGAAACTACAACATGAATTTTTGCAGATGGAAATTTTGATTCACAAATCAGTAGAGTTCTCAGAAGGAGGCAATAGGCGTATGTTTCTAAAAATTAAAAAATATGAAAATCCTCACCAAAGTAACTTTCTAAAAGAATGCTATCATGCCATACGAGAAAAAAATACTAAATATTCATACAACAAAATAGGATTTAATTTAGCTAGTGCTACACTGGAAAGACACTGTGGAATCCTTGAGGATATACCTATGAAAGAACCAGCTCAATATTCAGAATTGATGATAGAGGAGGAAAAAAACTCTTGGGAATTATTAAGAAAGAGCTAGAAAATAAAACTAAAATCATAATGATATCCTTCTAATAAAATCCATTGTAGACTCACATACTGAACACTCTATGTAGGTTTCAACTCTCAAGACAAAAGAGGAAATAAGCAGCCAGAAAGATGCAGAAACAAGCACAAAGATGTTCAAAGCACAAAACAACTTCTGTGCAAGGACAGATTAAAAAGAGTTGGGTTCTTCACCCTGGAAAAGAAATGATTGAGAGAAATACAAAGGAGCTTGATAAAATCATAACAAACAAGGACAAGGTGAACTGTTAATAATTGCTCCGTATTTCTCATTACATATTTCTAGAAAGCATCCAAAGAAGTTATCAAGCACCAGGTTTAAAGCAAACAAAAGGAAGTATGTTTTCACACAGTCTGTAATTAAATTGTGGAATTCATCGGCACAGGATGCTTTCGATGCCAAAAGGAAAAATGGTTTCAAAAAGCGACTGGACAAAATCAGAAAATACTGCTCAGGCTTTAACTGCCTTTCCATCAGGGCTATTAAACACAGTGATGCAAAAGCAGAAAACACTACTCCACACTACAAAATGCACATTTCTGAAGAGCCGAATGAACCAATCTGACATGTATCAGACAGCAGCTAAGCTTCAACATGGCTAACACATAGATCACAGAGATTTCAACTTCAAAATGAATTTATGGAGCACATGGATTATGGCTGCAACTGATGATTTACTACTGCACTGCCAACCTACTGGATGTTGATTAATATCCTTCCCCAGGTACAACCATAGTTAAAGTGTATGTTAAGGACAAAATGTTAAGAGTGAAACAGAGAAATATTTGGAGAAAAAAATATTCTTTCAGGAGACTTGTATATATAGATACAACATATTTTCCTAACTGGATGAGATTCCAATAGGTGATATTAATTTCTGAGATGAAAACCACCAAACTTTTGTAATTACCAGTGATGATACCCCCTTTGGTTCTAATGGGTGTTCAGCACTTACACTATGGAGTGATTTCTGTGGAAGCTGCACTTAGTCTATTGTGCATGTTATGCTCAAAAATGCCTTTTAAAACCAAGCAAAAACATTCAGGTCACAGAGCAAAGCACGCAAAAGTATGAAAATATCAAAATGAAGTCTGTCACAACAGCTGTAGTGTTACAATACTATCTTCCATGTTATGATTGTATATTTTGTGCTCTGTATAATGGATAGCATCCAGGGAATGAGACTAATTCAAGTACTCTTTTTTTATCCTCTCTGTTCAGTGTGTGGCCCCAAGCCTTGTTTACTGAGTGGCATCCAATTCTTGCATGAAATAAGATGGGGTTTTGTTTCTGGATTTTCTGTGGTACTCATTAATATAGCATCTGAATATCCCAGCAATCTTGGTGAATTAATCCTCACAATGTACCCTCAGATGTTTGGAATGATTTTAATTCCTTATTGATGAAAATTATGAGAGAAATGATGTGACTTCTTTTGTGGCCACACAGGGAGCCCGTATCAAAGACAGGAGAGAAATTTAGCTCTGCTCATTCTAAGGGGTGCTGAGCATCTCCTGAACTCATCTTACACAAAGAGCACTCCGAGAATTCATGCTCTGCCATCAGATCTGCAGGTCATCTGTAGCATAAACCTCTCCTGTGGAGGTGGGATACCATGGACAGGGACCTCCTTCCTACCACACCATCTCTCTAATCCCGTGAATTGGGAAAAGTGTCTCAAAGGATACATTGCTGCAAGATTTGCAAAGCCCTTGGAGATACTCAGATCACTGGCACAATGAAGAGCAAAGTCATGACATTCTGTTGTTATAACCTTATGCAGAAATTTCTCCCTCTGATTTGTGTTCTCTAGGATTCTTGCCAGCACGAGGGATTTTAAATTATATTTTTCTAAAAAGTCTCAAGCAGGGGCAGTAGTATGGATGTAAGAAATCAACCACTGACACGTGGACTGTTTCTATAATGTTAAAGATTGCAATTGATAGTTGTGCTGTAGTTTGTAACTAGGAATGACAACTTTATGAAACACTTCTTATATACTGTTCTTGTGTTCTAAGTGCATAAGAACACATTAAAAAATAGCCTTATGTTCTGCTACCTTAAGGGTCTGTCTCACACCTACCACATCCAAGAAACTGAGAATAAAGCTCTGTGTCTGTTCCTCTATTGTGTTTTGTGCCTACATATTGCAGCATTTGTGGTCTGTAAGATCACACACTGTAGGAACAACTTTCAGTTCTCTGTGACAATAGGGTGAGCTGAGGACAGACTGGCAATGTTTAGAGATGAATTTCCTGCCCTTTGTGGGTTTCAGTTAGACTCTTAGCATTATTTGAACTTTTGCGGTTTAATTTTCTTTGTTGTTGTTTTAATTCTAATGGCAGAAAACAGGAGACAAAACAACATCCCTCTGGAGGCAGTGAATCTCAGGATCTGAGGAGTAAATGGCCATGTTTTCTCCTTCTGGCATTTTAAGATACATCAGCAAACAGAGAAAGGACATAGCAGATCTGTAGAGAGGCAAAGGGACGTAGAGCTTCTTATCTTCTAGTAAAGATACCAAAGGCCTTTGGATCTGTTGGTGTTTAAGTGTCTGGTCTTCTGAAGTAATTTCTGCCCATTAGGATACCATCACAACAACAGGCTCAGGAACTGCCCACTACCATGGGGCAGAAGGAAGATTGTTGCATGAAAGCTGCCCTTTTCACTTTACACGTTTGAAAAAGAATCATAAAATAACTCCATCGTAAAAATAAATAAGCCCCTAAAGCAAATAACAAATTACTTTTCCGAGAGGAAAAACTGCCAGTTATGGGATAACAGTCACTAACTACTGCCAGGAGTTTTCTCAAATTACAGGGAACAGCAGCATGAGAAAGTTTTATTTAGGTCCACCTTGACTAACATATGCAGAAAGGAACATTTCCGATTCTTCCTTCTCTCATTCTCTTGCGTGTCACAGCTTCCTAGCCTTTGCTTTTGTTTATAGTCGTCTCTCAATATGTATTTCAGGAGAAGAAAAATCTAAATAAATATCACAGCCTGTTCCATTATGTGCCCTTCCTCTTCTTCTTCTCCTCCTTTCTTGCATATGTGCAGTGTTGTGGCACCTATTAACTACCCATGTTTTCAGAATGACATTATACAAGGTGCAGGATGTACCACTGTGCCCTAAAAATATCAACAACTGCATTAGTCTCACAATAATTAATGGCAGGCATTATGCAAATGACAACTTTTTCACTGCAAAATAATGACATTTCTTCATTTTGAGCAGAGTTATGCAAAACAATGACTTGAGGATGATAAATCACACAGGAGAATTAAGAAAGCCATAACGTTCCTGCCCAGGCAGGCAGAAAGACAGACAGACCAACAATTCAGAACACATTGTTTGTTCTCAAACCGCTATTAAGAAATAAATAAAAGCATAGCCAGTCGGTCATTAGAACGTATGTATAATTTAGTTTCCCCCCTTTAGGCAACTGTGCATAAGGGAACGTTAAATTCTAGCAATCGAATTATTACAAGTCACAAGCAAATTTTTTTTTATTAACCTTAATAAGTCATTCACTCAGAGACTACAGTCATCAGGCAAATAAAATATATCACATGTCATTCTCCTACACATTAACTAATTTCTTATGCAAACATCACAATGTATAGCAATTACCACTGCTCAAAAAAGCCCCAAAGTCAGTTTCAATTTATTTTAATGCTTTTGTGCGTGGCCATTTCCTGTGGAGCTTTGCTCTCTATCCCCATGTTTTAGGCACAAAAGAAACTGAATGCAAGTAACAAGAAGCTACTTCTCTGAAATGTTGCTGCACTTTTTCTTCTTTTTTGTGAATACTGTTGGAAAAAGATGTCAGTAAGATCTTCTTGTGAGCTTCAAGAAGCTTCTCGAAGGTAAAAAGCCAACACTGGACAGAGCACCCTTCCTTTCCCACCCCTTTCTCCACTGCATGCTTCCCACCTCCTGAAAGAGCAGCCCCTGCCCAGTCCTCCCAGTGCCTCCTGCAGGGAGCCTGGTGCAGGACAGTCTGTGAGCTCCCCAGAGCCACCATTCCCACACTGCTCCCTGAGGAGCAGGCTTCCCAGTGAGAATGGGACTGGAGGGTAGCTTTGAACTCCCCCTACGTACAACACTCCTCCACTGTTCCTTACAGTGTCTCCTGATGGAGCGGAAGTAGCTCTAAGCTTTTAATAGACAGCA
>NW_008237619.1:9980743-10003645 GCF_000691975.1 Corvus brachyrhynchos | reverse complement strand
GGAGAGTCTGATGTATCAAAGAGTTACAGCAATTAAAGCTGGAGAGACCTGTGGTATTTAATCATTTAGTCCATCCTCCCACCTGAGCTGGGGTATTCCTTACGCTCTTTTTTCTGATGCTCTATCTAGTCTAACTTTAGAGTGCCAAATAACTGGGCTCCCACCTCTTCCCTGGGGAGGTTATTCCACAGTGGCACACCATGAGACTGGAAATTTCCCTAGGTATTTGCTGTAATTTTACTTCTTTATGTTTAGTTTTATTAGAAACGCTTTCATTTTCAGACTCCCAATACCGCCATAAGATTTCTTTTCTGTGTTAGTAGAGACTGAAACTGCAACAGACCTCCTCACATCCATAGCTCAGCATGACACTTAACAACATTGTCCACTGGAAAAATAAAGCCGGATTTAGAGCACCTAAATATTATCCAAAACCTGTTTTTACTGTCCATGGAGGCTGCTGCAAAGAACTGGTATGAAAAAGGATCCAGGACAGCACCTTTACAGCCAATGCAGTATTACCTCCCCTCTAGCCACATCTGCCACTCCCCTCAGGAAGCACTGGTGGCCATTCCAAACACACAAAAAAGCAGAGCATCAGCAAGGATTACATATT
Organism: Corvus brachyrhynchos; assembly: GCF_000691975.1. Lineage (NCBI taxonomy): Eukaryota > Metazoa > Chordata > Aves > Passeriformes > Corvidae > Corvus > Corvus brachyrhynchos. The sequence goes on along the minus strand of NW_008237619.1, from coordinate 10,003,029 downwards.
CCCCACGAGAAGGTTAAACTGCAGAGCTCTTGTGAAGCATAGTGAGAGGGCCTGGAAAACCCACAGTTCATGTGTCACAGTAAAGACATTATCTGAATCAATAGGAAGATCATCCACCACTTTTTCTTCTCCCCAAACGTTAGTACCCTTGCCTCCATCAAAGACAGCTAAGTCATTGACACAGACATACAGAGAGCCCAGGAAAGAGAACAGTTGTGCTGGAAGTAACTGGTATCTTTGAAAACAAAGTGGTAGCAATTGACCACCCCCCTCCCACTATCTATTTCAGGACTTTCAGGATTCAGTGCAATTCACCCTGCCTTGGAACACTGCAAAAAATTCTCCACCTCCAGCCTCTCATCCGGAAGTTAATAACATTTTGCAGCTCTCCTTAAATAAAATCCAGCCCATCCTGGATCAATAAGACTGATGCCTATTTCCCTAATGGCAGCCGATTGCCATTTGCTATTCAAATCAGACTAGATAAATTACAGTACATGCCAAGGAACAGGCCAGTGAATTAAGACAGGCCTCCTGAGGACCAGTGATATTATTAATCTTTTAAGACACTATCATATTTCTTCTTGACAGTGTGCGTAGACTCTCAGACATGCTGCACTCAGATTGAAATATCAGCTGCTGCAAAAAATCAATAGCGTTAGAAACACAATAATTTTCTGTCTGCAGGGCCCCCAATAAGCAACACTTGTGCTTCTCCTCCTTTCCACATCTATGTTCCAAATGCGTTTTAAAATCCAGGCCTCAATTCTGAATAGTCATTGTGGAGGACAAAGGTACTTTTCTTGTCATCCTTTGCCACAGAAGCCACAAGTGTGATTCTTGATAAGGTTGCGGTTCTCAGAGACAGCACAAGGTACTCCAGGGTCAGATACTCATCCAGTATATTTTACCCTTCTCCCCACACCTTCCTGCTCAGTCTCTTGCTCTCTCATTGAAGGCTTTATAAAGATAGATATTACTAGAGTTCCCACTGTCCCTAAGAAAAATGAAAATAGGGACCTAGGACATGAACTGACGAAGGTAGACCATACATGACAAGAAAGCAGAAAGCTTAAGGGATTTCTCTTCAGACTGGCAACAGAGAGGGTCAATTCAAACAATTTTGATCTCTTTAGGCCTGTGGATGAATTCAATAGAGGCTCTGACAGTCAAGTAAGATGGCCCTGGTTTCTCAACTACTCTTTATGCTGAAGGGGAGAAAGAGTCTACAGCTGGTAACTATTCCAAAAAAGGGTATTTTATGATTTATGAGACAAGTGGGCTTAGGGAAAAATGTGTATCTTGGGGGATTGGTAACAAGATGTTAAAATGAGGTTTCTCCTCACCCTTCACATGATATAGTTTAACTGTGTGGAAAACAAACAATTCTATAACACAACAAAATCAGAAGTCTCCACACAATTCTAAGCATAAGATTATTCTGCATAAAACTCCATAAAATAAAAAAAATACAGAAATGGACCAGACTGGATAAATCATCTCCAGGTTGGCTAAGCTGCGATTCGAGATTGCCAGATTTCTGGCATCCCAGGTCAACAGTGACCAAGAAGAGTTGATGAATGTCCCAGTAGGGTGAGAGGAGGGAAGCGATGAAATCATTCAAGTTACATCACAATTAGCAGTTGCCTTCTGCCCTTAAAACATTGTTAACAGCACTGGCAGGATTGGAGACCAAAAATATTAACTCTCCTCTGACTCTTGCAAAATCATGAGGGCTTCAATTTGACTTCCATTTAAAAAGTGGGGTAAGCATGACCACAGGCAAAATAAACATAACTCTGCCTTCTAATGAATGCCAGGGTGACCTGGCTGGTGGATACGCAAGGCTGGCTGATGTCAGCAAGGTGCTCATTAGTAAACGGATGAGGAGCCACTCTGTGCAGTTCTGGTGTGTGCTTTACCTTCTCTATGCTAAGCAGAAGACCTGGCTCCCCTCCTTCCTTGGGATTCTCCACACCCCTCTCTCTGGTGCATGAAATGACGTGCTTAGACAAAGACAAGAGTGAGCTGCCATCAGGCTGCTAGGGAGAGGGTAATTTTAATTAAGGCTGGCCAGTGGATAAGAATTTTCTTCATTGGGACAGATATAACAGGTCTCAAACTCTCAGATGTTATAAAAAACCATAAACTGGCCAAATACCTTCAGATCTAGACCCCTGAAGTTTTCAATCTCTCTGTCACCGGAAGTGGCCAGAAAGCTCTCTTCATCAAAGTCTTTGTGCTAAAGAGAAAAGAGAGCGATACGATGAAATGAAGATATGATGAAGTGCTCTCATCAGCACCGTGGTGCAATTTTCATGCAGGAAAGGAGGCTCAGGAAAGACCTTAATGCTCTCTACAACTACCTGAAAGGAGGTTGTACCTAGGTGGGGGGCAGCCTCTTCTCCAATGCATGTAGGGACACAAGAGGAAATAGCCTCAAGCTTGTGCCAGGGGAGATTCGGATTGGAAATCAGAAAGAACTTCTTCAATTAAAGGGTGGCTAATCATTGGAACAGGCTGCTCAAGTAAGTGGTGGAGTCACCATCCCTGGAAATGTTCAAGAAATGACTGAACATGGTACTTAGTGCCATGGTCTAGTTAACATGGTTGTGTTTGGTCAAAGGTTGGACTTGATCTTGGAGGTGTCTTCCAACCTTAGTGATTCCATGATTCTGTAATTTTCAATTAGAAAATTAGCTACTTCCCAGTACTTTGCACATCTGAGGAGCAGACTTGCGATTCACTCTTGCTCCTGATTCTCCATGAGTTGGACTTGATTCATGCACCTGAATGCAACTGCTCCCAGTGTATACAAGTCTCACTCTACTTCCAGTAGGTTTTGGTTGTGACATGTGGGACCTAGGAATGCGTTGATAAAACTTCAAAGTACTTGTGAAAATGTCATTGTGAGCCATGTGCATGTGGAGCTCAGCCTAAACTGTGGGGCTAATATGAGTATTGGCACAAAACTCTGCGTGAGCAAGCAGTATGAGGACTAAGGAATAAATGCGAACAGACAGCATCATGGGTGATGAAGAATGGGATTTGAGTCTTCTGCTTTTCCTTTCCCATCGTCAGATCACTCCTCTGCCTGCTTCTCCTCTTTCTCCTCTAGTATCCTCTTACCTGTGCTATGTCCTCTAACTATGGATCATTGCTGCTTTGATTTTGCACAGCAAAAATCATTAATTCACACAATACAAGGGCTAACAGCAGCATAGTTTTGGAGAAGATGCCATGGTATCTAAGCCTACAGATATCACGGAGTGATCAAGAGAAGAGAAACTTATTTTTCCAGATCAGTTTAAGGGCTAAAATAATCTATACAGCCATGAATATTGTGAGCTGGGTCTTCTGACAAGTCCAAAGAATGTGGTGGTGGTCTAAAGCTACCCCAGAACCTGTGCCACATCTATGCAAAAAACCCCAAAGGTATAGCTGGGCTGCAGTACAGCATCATGCACACAAAACTCCCCACATCAAAGCACATGAGAACCATTACATTAAGAATGCCCCATCTTTGTATCTATAAGCACACCAAACACCTGAGAATGATCTGAGGTCTTTAGAAGATGGGAACTTCACATCACTGTGTATTGTAACAAGGTGTTTCCACACTAAACCTGTACTCCACCTGCATGTACCCTTTTCCTATTAGAAACTAACACAATTTACTCTGATCAATATAGACTAATTTCTTCTTTTCCTCCTAGGTGCTGTTATATGGTAGCCTATGCCCTCCTTCATCCTTGCATTTGGATAAGAAATAATTCCTGTGGCAACTGGCCATACAACTATCGTTCAGGTCTCCCTGATACTTTTCCTCTGGGAAGCAAGGCACCAGTGGTCCTAGCAAGACCATGTAACTCCTTCATGCCGAAAAATACTCTCGGGATTTAAAAGAAGCTGTGCACATCTTCCTTCTGACATTTCTGTTTCTAAAGGAAAGGATTAGACAGAGGGTGAAAGTACACAAAGTGTTAAGGCCATAGCTGCTGGTCAGAGCTGGTTGAGAGGAGATTCTCTAGACAGCCTCCTCCGGATAGATCCTGCTAGAACGGAATCTGCAGACTGTAATGTTTAAATACCATTCAGAAGCTAAAACAGTAGTGACAAACCCAGTTAGGTTTAAAGCCAGATTTCCATTGCAAAACACCCTGCATGCCATCCCTGCTGACAGGCAATGCTAGGCATCGCTGTCAGCTACAGGCTACAAAAGGAAGAGGAAGAAAGTAAATGTACTTCAAGTTTAAGGCACAGACACATACTGCTAACAACTGCTGTCTGATATTCTTCCTCACCCCCAGTCTCTGCCCCAAGACATTGCTCTGATTTTGCAGTACAGAAGAGACCTGGTCTGTGCACAGAAATCTACCCACCGACTACAGCTCCAGGACACCCAGAGGGCATTCATCTTACCCTGTGCTTGGCCCCTTCAGTTATAGGTGTTGAACAAGCCCATTCTGCGAGGAGGAAGCAGCACAGGGATTACTGTCAAGCTCCAGTTGTGATTCACTATAATCTACCAGCTCATTCTATAAAAAAAAATGGATGGAGATGGAAACCACGAGTGCTTTGAGGGAAGAAGAGCTGGGAGAAAGCGACAGTGAAAGAACTTCATTCTAGAAGGGTGGAATAGAGAGTCCAAAGTTCAACTGAGATGGTAAGGGGTTGAGTGACTATATCATGGAAGAAGAAAAAGAAAGATCTGTGTGGAAATGGCCAAAAGACAAAGAAGATGCAAAGGGAAAGGCACAGAAAACTGAATAATAAGAAAATAATGTGAGATAAATGAGGATTTTGATGTGGTTGGGGGAAGAAAACCTAAGCAATGAAAAGATGTCAGCAAATCCAACCATACTTAACCCAACCACAGGTTGGGAGTGCCCTCCCTAACTAGATAACTTTTTATCTAGTGCAGCTAGATAAAAAGTGTGTTTCCTTTTCTGGCTGTTAGCATCTATGTCTAGCAATAACTTGTGAACAAACCATTTTTGAGAGCTTTGTCAGTTATTCTTTCCACATCACAAGCACAGTCTCCCTGGCATGGCCAAAAAAATAACCAAACAAAATGTGTTAAAAACTTTGGATGTCTTCACCTCTTGGTAATGATCCAGCTCTGCCGAGGTCAGAGGTGAGAGGAAGTCACCGCTGTTCAGTCAGCTCTGTGAAATGAGCCTGGAAAAGGTAATGAACTTCTCCAGAACAATACTCTCCATGGAACATTAAAAATAAATTCTGTCAACACGCCCTGTTGCACCCTTAAAAAAGGAGGTGAAGGGGAAGAAGGCCTGACATCAAAAGATCAGGAGCATCCTAAATTCTCCCACTGCTTTCAGTGTGAGTTGATGCAATGAGCTTCCACACGGCTGTGTGGGGCAAGTCATGACCTGTGCAAGGCATGCTAAGTAACGTGTTTCAGTAAGCCATGGCCTCCTTCTTTGTCTGAAGAAACACTTCCTCCAAATCATGGCTAAATCTGCTAAGAGGGGTGGGAGGAAACATCTCCCACTGTGGCAGACATGCTGCCTCTCTCACATGAGTAAAAATACGATTTCTCACACTCACACGACTCCATCTCTGCACTGGAACCTCCGGTGGAGACACTCCCAGCTCAGTTACAGGTTTTAATTATGCAATGACACTATGGCTTTGCTTGAACCAGCATGTGTCACCGAAGCCGATAGGAAATATGTAAGAAAGAGACCCAGTTTAATTAGCCTGAATATTTTACAATGATTATTTTCTACAAGAAAACCATCCCACATCTTGATTTGTCACCTGTCAGGTTGCTGTCCTTATCCACCATGATCTCTCCTCGCTTCTTTGTGTCATAAAAAAACCAATGGTGAAAATGAAAGACAGATGCAAACAAGATTTTGGTAATTACAGCCCTGTGGCTGGTGGTTGTTTGAACATCATTTTATTTCTTCCAATCAAACAAGTCCTTGGACTTCACAGCCCTAGAGCTTCAGACAGGAGTGAAGCTGATTATGACATTACAGTGCAGACTGGCAGATCAGACAAAGTGGATTTCACTCAGTAATTAAACTGCAGTATCTTTCGTCTAAAGTCCAGGACAGGATTAATCGAAAGGTAGCTCTTTATCATTGCGATTAGTGCTGGGATTTGAAGAGTGACTCCACAGATTTCTGATCTGATAGCTCGTCCTGGGTACCAGCTTATCGGAGCCCATCTGTCTGACTTGTAAAAATAGCATGAGGTCAAGATCTATTTGCCAAGTCGCACCATTTCCTTTATTTTATTTTTACTTGGAGGAAACTCAGATTGATTTAAATATTACAGTGTCCTTTGGCTTTCTGTGGCAGTACAAAGATTTCCATTTAAGACCTGCTAACATGTAACTCTGCCCCCACCCTAAACTGCATTGTATCTTGGGGACAGACTCAAAATTTTCTCTGTACCTTTAAGTTTATTCTTCAGGGTCCAAGAAAATCCACCTGATCTTCAGTAACTAAACAGTACAAATTTTACATACAATAGCTTCCTAGCTGCCCAAAAGTGTTTGCAAAAGAAGTTTAAAGCTTTCAAGGCACTACGAAGATTTACTGGAGGAAAATAGCATCTTAAGATTTTGGTTTTTTTCAGCATTGTATGAAATCCCTAACATAAAATGCCAGCTAATGCTTTTTTTTTTCCTTAAGTTTCCAAAAAGCTTTCAAGGCTCCTGCTTCTCCTCACAACTTTAATAAACACAGAGCTGGGAAAACTTTCTCAGTATAGCCAGACAGTTTCCTTATGCTGCTGGCTGGGGAAGCAGCACTCCTGGCACCTGCTCTGATTTACTCACTAGAGGAAGGAGACTTTCTACAAGTGGAAGCAAGGCAGGGAAAAGCAATGGATATCTCTTAATTTTCTTCTGCAAGTAGTCATTCTATTTAAGAAACAGAAAAATCAAGGACAGAGAAAAACACTACTTCACAAAGAAAAAACACTACTTGTCCCTCCCATCAACAAAACACAGTTGAGAAACTGACTTAAAAATCTGGAGATACTCTCTACCTAAAATCTCTTCCAGGCAATACTGTTTTGAGTTATACTCTATAGAGAATACCCTGGTAAGAATCCCAACAGATTCCAAAAGTGCATTGGGGAGGTTTGGCATTTAGATTTAAGAAGTCATATACATTTTTAAGTTCCTTTCAACAAGTTCTGAAGCCATGGCAGTCACAAAAACTGATGTCCTACAGGCTACTATTACTAGGTTCCAACTTTTCCCCAACAAAGACTGATAAAAAAAGAAATATATTTGTGAACACATCAATAAAAATTTTTTTTGCAGATGAATGAGGTTTTTGAAAGACAAATACTTTTACTGAAAATTGAAATAATTTTTTTTGTGGAATGAAGGCAAAAATCGAAAGTATTCTATCTGGAAGTCAATTTTCAGCATAGTTTCTTTAAAATTTTTAGCCTTCAAAAAAAAAAAAAAGTCACAATTTAAACTGTTTTGTTTCATCCACAGAACAGTCCTGTACCTACCACATTCTACACAATTCAGATGTGATTTAGAATTGCTTAGCCCATCTGTAGGAAAGGATAATCACCACAATGTTCTTTGACATTTTGCCTATAGCAATGTTTCCTCTCATTTGTATGAATCTTGGATGTAGATTATGAAGATCTAAAGCAGGGGCAATCTCTTAATTTCTACCCAAACATTTATTAGAGACAGACCCTAATTCAGTTTGGAGACTGGGTAGTACTACAATCCAAATAAAAACCTAAACAATTCCCTAGGAAAACAAAGTATTTTATTTGCAGTTTTATTGTTATTGTTATTTTTGTAACGGAATTTACAGAGAAAAAAGCCAAATTATTCACAACCATTCATTTTAAGTCTTGAAAGCTATTTCACAGCTCTCGGAGTCATAGAAGACCCTCAGTATCATGCAGTCTGATTCCCATACAATAAAAAACTTACAATTCCACCCAGAAATTCCCACAGCAGTTCTAATGACTAGTGTGTGAATGGGCACATAACATTTACTAACAGTGATGATCTTAATTTATGGAATTAAAACAGAAGAATATAAAAAAATACCTTGGAAATTTGCTTTAGTAAGCACTTTCCCTGCCCAAACACTTAAAAGTGGGGAGAGAAGAGGAAATACAGCCAAGCATGCAGGCAGAGGCACAGAAACATCACACAGATGAATGATGAATAGTGCATTTCTTGGTCAGCTAATAAAGACACAGATAAGTAATACCAGACAGAACAGTTTCAGTAATCTTTGTTTAAATGGCTAGCTAAAGATGTAATAAAATTCTCACTGCCATACTTGTTCTTTGTAGAGGTGTGAAGGTGTGAATTTTGTTCCTAGTCCTGCTGCTGATACTGTAGATACGATTCAGCTTGCATAGGGATTTCAAAGCTAGTATTCAGACCACTAAACTATTCCTCAGACCAAACTGAAAACAAAATGCAAATGAACTACTGCTGATCCTGAGCTCATGCTGTTTCCCTCCTGCCTTTTAGAATTTTTCCCATTTTTCCTCTGAAAATTCTAAAGTTTTAAAAACATTATTAACCAATCAAATAAGCACCAGCCTTTATATTTATATTTTTTCATTTCTGAGTCTTTGTATTTTGCTTTGATCATAAATTCAGTATCTTCCCTCCAATCAGGAGGACTAGAAACTATTTTATAAACAAAAAACAAAGAACTTGACATTATCTGTTTACTTCAAGAGTACAATCTTTAAGAAAAACATCAGCTATTATGACACTTTCAGTAAAACTGCAACCACTGCCAGCAAAGTGAAACATTAATCTAGGTGTGCACATCCTTCTGGTTTTCACATCATGCATAAACACTGAAATTCCACAAAAAGAGCCTTGTAGTTGTGTGTTGCTCTGGAGAAAAGCTGGATAGAATAACATATCCATGACTTCACACAGCGGTCAACCAGCAAGTGCTTCCCACTAAACAGGAAGGGACTCTCATATGCCAAAACCTGGCTTTGGTAACAGAGTGGGAAATTTCATATTAAGGTAAACCAGGGTAAGATTCATCCCAGTGTAAATACAACCAGAATTAATGTTATGTTTTATAGAGTTCCTAAACAACTACTATTTCTTCCACCTGGAAAAGGGGAAAATACATGTCCTGCAGCATGTTGTTATTTTTTGAAATAAAATCCCAGCTGAAAGCTTGGGTAAGTCTAGCTAGGAGAGGAAGAGAAATTCCAGCCATCAACACAAAAAGTGACTGCATTTGTTCCCCAAACTCTGAAGATGCTGCCAGCATCCAGTTCCTAGGCCATATGTTAGTAAGATGAACCAAATCGACCCATAATCCCAACCAGGAGGTTACTATGAGGGCTGAAACTGTGATGCACTCAGTAAGGATCTGTTTTTCTCAATTAAAGAAACAACCATAACTACTTTCAGTTGAGTCACTCACACTCATAATGTATCTAGCCTCAAAAGATATTTAACATCATATATTGAGTATGTCAAGCAGTCATTCCATTAATAACACTTTGCACTTCTATTCTGCTTTTTATGCCAGTAGACCAAAGCACTTTGTGATCATGAATTAATCAATGCTACCACCACCTGTGCACTGGAAATAGTTGGCTGGCATCCACTTAATGACCTGGGATGATAGCTGGAGATGTGATCCTCATTTTCCTATCTCCCAAACCAAGTTTTAACCAGAAGACAAATCACCAAGTAATAACACCAAATATTGATGGCTTCCCCAAACTCACCAAGTACTGAGCCCAATCAAAATAAATCTGTCAGACTAAGCAGAGATCATGAACTTCGCCTTTACCAAGGCAGAGCATATGAAAACCAGAAAGATCAAAAATTAAAGAAACAAAATGCACAGCTTGCAACTTCCTAAATTAACACCAAGTTTGCCAGGATAACAGTATCTTATCCCACTGCATGATCATTAGGCAGGTTTACATTCCCTCTGTCCTGTGCTATGCTTACAGGCAGTAAATGAGACTGCCCGTTGTGGAACATTAAAGAATTGGAGAATAAAGTAAACTGACCTTGCTGATTTCTAAGCCTGGTTCTAGGACGAAGTTTCATGAAGCTAAACCCATCAATGATGACTGTCAACAAAATATAGATTTCTGGAAAAGATTTTAACAGGACTGGCCATATTTAAAAGCTCCTCAGATTTTACGACCAAATAAAACTATTCTTTCAAGTCCCTCTAAATAATCCTGAAATACTTTGTTAACTTTTTATTTGGTTTCTACATAGGTAAAAAAACTGAAGTCAGTGGAAGGTGTGCTAGAATAAGGTCTGAAAAGAGAGTTTGTAAAAGATATTACTCTTATTTTTGCAGTAAAAAAATAGCTGCAGAAAAATATCTATGCCTGAAATGGAAGAAAAATGTTCAAACTTCAGTGTTGCTTTTAATAAGGATTATGTCTTCAAAAAAAAAGACCCAGCAGATCAGACTGATCACATCTGATTAGTTGATATATAACCTTATGTTCCCAGCTTAGAAAAAATAATGCCCACGGACCAGGACAAGATCCACTCACGCTATACACTATCTAGAATTTTAATCCAACTGTTTTAAACATTTGGTATACACCTTGAGTAACTTCAGATGATACATATTTTCCCTTTGTACTTCAGATTTTACCAGACTGCAGGTATTTAAACGTATTTAATATTTAAGATAGTATATTTCCATCTGTATCCTGCAAGGATTTCAGTAATATGGACACAAATAGTTTTTCACTTTTGTTTGATCTGTATTGCAATTAATACAGAGGTTAAGTAAAACAGTTCCACTTCTAAGAAACTTTTCTACAATTAGTAGACATGAACTCATGCCAATCTGGGAACTCAAGTCATATTCACAACATTCAGCAAAATGTGCTGAGGGAGCTTTTACACTATCAGGTGTTGAACAGTTAAACTGTATTCTAATTATTCTTAAGTGCCCATCCCACCACTAGTACACGGTACAAGTAGAAAGAGCATTTAAAGGTAAAAATTTTGGCCTGTGGGCTCACCTAAACTGCCAGAGGGTAGCTGATGTTATCAAACTAGCATTAATGAAATCAAGTATTCTTTATATTATACACCATTTCAACAGAGTCAGAAATTTTGTCTAATAGCTACTTTAAAAGGATTTGTCCTAAAAAAAGTCTATGGTAGGATTATCATCAATAAATCATATCTTAGATGTGGTTTCAAGTAGGTAAAGTTTGGGGCTTAGGGCTCAAAGCATTTTTTTAAGCATAGCTTTCAAGTGCCATCAGAAAAGCCGTTTGGCTTAATCACATCTGGACATGGCTAGCAGATAGGACTTAGCATTTCAGAGAGAACTGCCTTTGGGAAAAGCAGCTGAAGGCCAGGTGGTGTATCCTACAGCATCTCACGTGGTAACAAACATCCACGCTTGAGCCTTTATTGGACACACAGTGCATGGCTACCTTTCCATCTACTCACTGCTGTCAGAACTTCTCATCCTCAGCAAAAATGCAAAAAAGTCAGATTCCTTCTCTTTCTGGCTAACCATAAAATACAACATTAATGAAAACTCTGCTCACAAAACTTCATTTTATGCCCTCCATGTCATAGTTGAGGAAATTCATCCTCTGTCTCTGCAAATTAAACTGGCTGTAACATATGCAAAATTTCCTCTGAACGAGGGAAAATTTGGAATTGTAAGAAAGAACATCCCTTTTAAGTTTTATAAATACACTGAGGTCAGTCCTGACAAAAATTCACAAAGTCCTGACTGAACAAATCGTGTTGGACTGCATTTCCCCTGACTCTTGAATTTTCCTTTCAAGATTATGTGATTGAATTTTCCAGACTAGATCCAGAGTCTACACTAGTCTCTTTTACCAGCCAACACACTTAACCCACTGATTTCAAATGTTTGCCCAGATGCTGCAGAAAGAAGGTGTTATTTGCCCTAGTTCTTACCTTCCCTCTTCACACACTGTGAAAGCTACCAAGAAGACAAGCTGACATGAAGAGGCTTCTCTCAAAAAACCAGAAATACCTCCCTGTAAAGCTCACACAAGGCATTGTCAAATTTCAAAATATGAATTTAAAAACAGAGACTTATCCATATTTATTCAAGATCTCACAAAGATGGTAAATATGATTAGACAGGGATTTAAAGACAAATAATATCATCTGCTGTCTCATCTTCACTACTCTAAAATAAGATGCCCAACATTGGTAGAAGCATTCAAACTGCAGCCTATATTCTTACGACTCTACAGTTTCTTTTTATTTCACTTGTACTCGCTCTCTTCGCTGGCAGTGGTGGCACTTTTCACCAGCTGTATTTTCCCCAGTATGGCCATTAAGAAGAAGACTTTTGGTTTAGAGCACTGAAAGGCTCGGCAGAGCCATGGGCACCCACAGAGGAGACATGGGTTTGGATTGAAAGCAGCCTGGGGGACCTCGGTCAGTGGAGCACAGACATGCTATAACCACACGTTTATTGAAATGGGAGACTCCTCAAGCAGAGTGCTCCTCTTGAATTCTTGAGTGTTTTTCTTTCAGGGGCATTATACTGGCTCTGAATTCAACAAGAAATCAAATTAGGACTCCTGGGTTCCATTTCTGGCCTGCCACTTACCCACGATAAGATATTGGGCAAATCATTTAGCATAAATAAGCTTCAGTTTACAGAGCTGAAATACTGCACATGGGTGCAGTAAGGCTGATGAAAAGTACCATAATGGTATTATTAAAGTGCTTTCTCCCAGATTCTTTAAAATTCCTTATCAAATGTTGTCTTAACCTGCCTTGCTGAATTTTAAAGCCTACTCACTTTCTTAAGAGTCTCCTTTTCAAAGGAAAAAAATTTTGACTGTCTAAAGATTTCCTTGCAAACAGTTGTAAAAGACTTCAGAATAAGGCTACATATGGTGCAAGTAGGCAAAAAACAATATGAGATATTATTGCTTTTAAGTTCCAACATGGAGTAGGATAATATGCTAGGATCTCTTTACATGTTTTTATCTGACTTTAGCTTATAGTTCTGGGTATGTGTGATAAAGGGCAGCTGTTTCCATCATCTCAGTCCTGTCCCAGTAGCCATTCCCTTCCACTTGGTTTGATGTGTACTTGAGCTCTGTCAAGCAAGTATTGGTATGTGTAACTTTCTCAAACCAATGAAATTAACTTAAATTCAGTCTTTTAATGCACAAATTAATGTTCACAAAAACCTTGGGGATCAGATACAGCAGATTAGAAGTACTGAGGGGAGTCAGGCTACATCAATTAATATTTAAGACCAATAATTTCATATACAGCCAAATTCAGGAAAAGTGTAAGGTACTCATGCTGAAGCATATCCACTCAGCACTAATCTTTACACATTATGTATGTGGAAACTAAAAAGAGCTCATAAAATGTAAATGCAAACCATTTAGGGCCTAATACACAGTTGCATCATTATAATTATGTACCCAGAGAAGTCCATCTTCTCAAAACCTGCAAACCTGCACAGTGCTCCCACTGTAAAGAGAGAAACAGAAAAGTGAAGACTAACATTTTTAGGGCAACTCCCTAATTTTGGTTACTAAGCTTGTGACAACATGCATAGAAGAATTTCAGGTAACTTTTGAACTGCTTACAGTCTTCATCCAGACTTTACAACCCATGAAAAGAAGTGATCCCTTATATGAGGGAATATTTCAGATGCCTTTCTTTGTGACAAGGCAGAATGACACCTCTAAGAGCCTCGTATTTTTCAGCTGACTGCAAAGGGAGCCCAAATGAGGACGGAGGTACCTGCACCACAGGTAACTAAATGCCAGCGAGAAGATCCTTTGACCCTGGCTTTCAGAAGCTCTGAGCATTTCTGGAATTTCATGAAATCCATAAAAGCTACAAGTGCTTAGCCCTTATGTGAACCAAAAATGCATAAAAAGAAACTTTCCAGAATTAACACACAATAATTGGGAGATCATGTTGTGAATTTATTACCAGTTTGTTAATTCAAAACATTAACATCACAAGCTCAGGGTAGGAGCCTTACTGTTCCTGCAGGTTTGGGGTTTTTTTTAAGATGATGTCATCTCCCCAGCTACAAATAATACAATGCTCAGACTGGCCATGAGGAAGTCTAATATAAAATACCCCTCTAGAGACAGCATGACTTCAGCCACGATCAGACTTCTGGTGCCACCAGGAAAACTTTCTGATTAACTATTCTGCTGTGATAGCACACACTGTACCTGCTTTAGGGTAACAGCACTCTTCAGCAAACAGGACTGTCACCGAGGGGTTTCCTAAAGCTTTTGTGAACATTGTGCAATTGTCTCTTTTCCTCTTCACTAGTGTACTTTTTCCTCCTTTCCTCTTCAGTGAAAAAAGAAATCTGATCTTCACAGATGGAAAATTAAGTATTGCCAGGATGGTCAATATACCCAACAGCCATTCAAACTGGTCTGATAAATGAAATCATTTAAATAGTTGCAACCAAAATAAGCGACAGAAGGTGGGAAAAGAAATGCATAATTATGCCAGCTACTAGGGTACTGTTTATGTTTTATCCTTTGGAGCATTACAAAGTACAGAACACAAACTACTACTAGCATTTTTGTATACCTTAATATCTGCATATTAAACCACAGGTATGTGTGATATACAGAATTTAGGAAGAGTATAAATTACCTTAGCTTCTCCAAATGATATGCCAGGACTGTTAGTTGGTCATTCAAACCCACTGCCAGGAAGACTGCTCAATAATATAAAATGGCCAAACCCGATCATGATACAACACAATCACTTTAAGTCAACTCCATTCCTTATGTGATGCTTCCATGTGTGCAGGCAGCACATGTTAGAAATACCAGAGATGAGGTAAACAAGATTACACAAATTAACAGAATCATCCTTCTCTTCCACATAGACACCCTGACCTCCAAGGGCCCAAGCAGCAAAGAAAAGACAAAGTCGTAGTAGAGGGAAGGTCTTCACAGCTGTCCTTTCTTTCCCCTTCACTAACTGACTTTTCAGGGACTTTCCTGCATGTTAAGCATCTTTTTTGCATTGCTTAATATTGTTATTAATAATTCATATTTTTGTCTTTCTCCTCTCACTCTGACAACTTTTATTTTTAATCAATGGGCATGTGTCAAATTGCTTTGTTATTTATTTATAATGTAAGCTGACAAAAGAATGGGATATGTGGTATAAAGATGAGACAGTGTTTCTTTCCTACAGCTGATATCCTCAGTAATAACTATGTGTCTTATTCTAATCAGTAGGGTCCAAAAACTAATTTTGCCACAAATAATGGAGGACATATTTAGTATATTTGTACAGCTGGATGTCTCTCCCCTGTCCCCACAGTCATGCACTAACATAAAAGTCAAAAATGCAGGTTTATTTGTATGCATGCACACTGTCTTTGAGGAAGAAAAGGAGTGCACAAAGGTGTTAATAACAATGTGCCAAATACTGATGTGCTTATTCAGACAAATGTATTACTAAGATCAATGTTCTTTGTCCCCTAATATATCGACAGTTCTCACAGGTTGTTTATGGCAGAAACCTTCCTACTCTTTTCAGCTCACAAAACCCAAGCAGAATCACTAACTCACCCAAGACAGAGAGGACTTCAGTGGCACATATCTGCTTCAGCCCCCCATGCCAAATGACACATGGGAAACCCCTCGTGGCAGGATGCATGGGGTAAATGCATCACGAGGCACCTTCTCTCATAAAGCTGGGAAAACAAACACTTCCTGATGGAACATGTGAAAAGTAAGCTTTGATTACAATTGGCTTCCATGTTACACATGTAGGATTTGACTCTTACACGCCTTTCATGCACACATATTTTACCTTGATGGCTACTTGAGAACTCATTTAGTTTCTCTCTGGATTTATTTCTGTCGCATAGTAAAAGCGTCTCTTAGCTCCAGCTGAATGGAATTCACTGTTGTGACTGCCTTGGTGTGTCCCGAGGCAGGAGGCAGCCCTGTCCGGACTGTGGGAATGGTTTGGTGGAACTTGGGATTGTATTCCGCAGCAGTGTTTGCCTGCTAGACAGGATATTGCCATACAGGGTGTAATTATTGTAAAATAAAATAAAACACAAAGCCATAGGGGGAGAAAAAATGGATTAGACCTTTTTTTTTTTAAAAAAAAAAGGCTTCTGTGCCATGTGACTTCTAATTCAAAGGAGGGTGTAGACTGAGGTTGTCTGCTTAAGACTCCTTCTTCCTGAAAAGCTCCTACTACCTACTTTCCTGTAGTCACCCCCACGTGTTAGGTGCTCAGTGGGGGTGTGTTTGAACTTTTTATTTCAATGTCTGCTGAGAATGTTGGTGCAAGAAAGCGACATCCCTTTACATCCTGTTCCAAGCCAATGTAGTATCAGCAGAGTTACCTGGTGTAGCTCTGACAGCCAACCAAGCAAGAGGACATCAGAAATCTCAAAGTCACCATACAGGCTGGCCAGTGAATTTGAGAATGTACATCAAAGAAAGCAAGGTAGAAGATTAGGCTGTTAGAGCATTACATCATTAGAACAATAGTTTGGGAGGGGGAAGAATTTACTTTAATTTTCAGAATAAACTGTCATAGTCCGCACATACACATTTGCTTTTATTTTCAAGTTTGCTGGTGTTTCATTCTGTTTTAATTTACCCACTATGGAGGGGAGAATAAAAATTGAAGCATTTTCTTTGATGTTATCCTAGACTTAATGCTTTCTTTCAGTGCCATTTTCATCACACACATCATGCTGAGAGTAAGCACGGCATTCAAAGTGAGGATTGTCCCTCCCGATTTACAGCTCAGGGACAAAAGAAGGCAAATGTCTATTTCTTGTGCTTAAAGACCAGTTGGTAACCAGATCTCCTCATCTTATGCCTTCTTTTGATACAGCTATTAGAAAATCCAGACTCCAATATGGCCATAATTGAAGTGGTCAGTTCACATATTTGTCATGAACACCACCAGTTAATTTCCCCTCTACAAACTAAGGGACCACTCAGATTTTGAGTGCTAGAGGAAACTACGGTCCTTTGAACAACAGAAATACAGTAAAATCAGGATAACTCTCAGTTATCATAACTAACCCCACTGCATAATCAGGGATCAGGCACATATGGCATCTAGACAACTTGAGAATTGGAGAATGCTGTTCTTGAGAGTGTTGTCCTTACCCAGGGAGAGCAACCGAGCAGTTCAAAACTTGTGACACAAGACTGGGGGAATTAGTCTCTGATTTTTGACCTCAGAAGTCAAGTGCTCCCCTCATCACCCTCCTTCTCCGAGAAGAACCTCACAGAATTAGCTTTTATTTCTTTTTGTGTTACCAGTTAGGAGTTGCATAAGCAAGTAAAAAGAGAAGTGCGTTCTTGTCCAGTAATCCCAACAACTTTGTGGATTTTAAAAGGCCAGAGGAAAATCCTCTGGGTGCACAGACGAGGTGAGCTGCAAGACAATTAAAAACCAAGCAATTTTTAAATAAGGCTAGTGTGCTGGAAAGCACCAGCTCTCCCTGGATATGAAATAATGCCCATTTCTGTTCATTGTCTTTCCATATCTGAGTCAGGAACACAAAAGCAAAGGTGTATATCAGTTATTCAGTTGTTGGTTGCCTTTTTTGTTGTTGTTGTTGTTCAGGTTCTTTTTTCATATGTGAACCTTTGTATGTGAGACTTTCACAATGTGGAGTACTGGTGTGCTTCACCTAAAGGGCATGGTAAACCACTCATTGACTGCCATGAATATAAAGTAATTGCTGACTCCTGAGAAGCTTGCCCTAAAAAAAAAAAAAAAAGAAAGCAAAACCACCCAAACAAATAGGATCTAAAATAATCATGGAGTGTCAGCATGTACCTGATGCTTATGTGTGCTTGTGTGCTTCTGCCTCTTCTCATCACAAATTTTTCATTTCCTACCAGGCGAATCTTTTACTTTTTCCTTGATTTATATTACGCTTGACTAACAGATGTACTTACAAACTGAACTGATACAAAAGTACAAATGTCTAAGGCGGAAAGGGATTGCCACAGATACTACAGTTACCTATTCAATACATACTGGTACACACATCCATATGATTACAATCTGCCATGTAACATGTAGTGAATGCCATTCAAACCATTCCTTGGTGTGTGCTCAGTCTAAAATCTAAAAAAAAGGGAGGCTTGTCCTGGTAAAGAAGTGAGACTACCTAGGATTACTGATTGAATGACCTGGATCTTGGGATGACAGAGTCAAAACAATTGGATCATCTGAGGTTACACAGAGGCTGAAAGCAAAAAAATCAGCTTGAACTCTGCAGACATGTGCGTGCTTCCAAGGGCTATGGATCTTCTGATTTAAATAGAGAGGAAAAGGTCAGGGCATCTGGTTTTTTCTTCCTCTATTGCCACTTTATTTGCTGTGTGGCCTGCTACATTTGTGTGTCTCAATCTCCAACTCCTTAAATAGGAATTGTTAGTTTGTACACAACACCAACGCCTTGAGATGATGTGGTGTGTTTTGCTGGAGTTCTTTTGCCATTGACTGAAGAGGCTGCTGGTTTTCATGTAAAAAGTCATGGCACTACAACTGTTGTGAAACCAAGGGAAGTTTATCTTTTCCTGTAGTCGCTTTTCAAAGTATTTACTTCTGCTCTACAAGCCTGCCTTATGCAGCATGCACATTTTGAATTTAAGTATACTAAGAGGTAAATCTCCTGATTATATTTACACCATGAGCCAAATTTAATCCTGCCTTATACACTGAGTAGACACTTTGACCTTCAAGAGATGCCAGTCAAGACAGAATTTGTCTCAGAACCTTTCTCTGACAAAGTTTTCCACAATCTTGCTCATGTGTTTTACAGTAATACTTTCTTTTCTCCCTGTTCATTAACTATTAAAATAAAATATTCACATGACAGATTTTTGCCTCAGTTTTCCCACAGCAATCATATTTCCTGACCCAAGAGGATGTCAGGAAGCTTCATTAATTGTTTCTGAAACATTTACAACTTTTCATGGAAAAGGTAAAGCATCTGTCTCCTAAAGGAGAAAAATAATTTCCAAATGGATGAAGTATCTCAGCTCCCCTCTGAAGCACACATGTATTCTAATTCTTCACTCAGAGATAAAGAATTCAAGACAGACATTACAATCAGTTTGTCAAGTTCATGTGTATTATCTGAAGACCAGAGCTTGTGTCTTTTTCCCTCCAACTCCTCTTTAATCTCAAAACAGTGTTTCCTTGTTAAACTACCTCTGCATATGCTGACAGGCAAGAGGTTATGCAGATTGAGCAAGTCATCCCACAAGTAATAGCATCAGTGAGGCTTGGTTTCCTTTATATTTGGGTTCTCTTCCTCTGTGACATCCTGGCCATGATATCCCCAGTCTTCCCAGTTATGACTGCCCTCTCCCACTTCTTCCTCCCATGCTCTTTCGCTCTTCACCCTGGCCACAACTCACAGCTCCTCCAGCTCCCTCTTCCATGCTGAGGGGCTGGCACCCAGCAAGTGCTCAGGAGGAGGAAGCACCAGACCAATCTGGGAAAGATGACTGGCCCAGCTGGAAGGACAACACTCACATTGGTCTCTGGAGTGCACGCTTCAGCTTCTCTTGCAGGCAGGAGTAATTTCTGCTTCTGCCTCATTTCTGGTTTAAAAAAACCCAAACTGTAGGAATTGGGTCTCCTCGCAGCCTCTCCACTTCTGCCAAGCTTGCTTAAAACTAGACAGTTTAAAGCTGACAAAGGAGGAGGAGGGTGATCTCCTAGAAATGAGGCATCTTCTCATATCAGTAACTCAGGAGTGCAAACACCCCTGTCACCTTTACTTGTATTTTTCTGGATTCATGGATAGGTCTAACAAGTTGTTTCAGGCCACAATGCCTAGCCCATGAGAAACACAAAGCCCACTTAAAGTACAAAGAAATTACCAGCTGGCAGCAGCTCACTTGAGCTCATCTTACATGAGAGTTTTTTTAGAATTTCTTTTAAAAGCTGTATTAGAAGAACAGAAATTTTAAAAGAACCCAAACAATCTTTAAGATTTCTAAACAAAAAAAAAGGCTAATGTAAAAGCATCAGCAGTTGATGCAAATACAGAAACACACTAAAGAAAGAAAAACAAAACCAAAAACCCTTGAACTTCAAAAGATCACCAGGGATACACCATCAGAGATGGCCACCACAAATTTAAAAGCTGTATTTTCCCTTTCAGAGGGTGAATTTGCTTTCTTTTTTCCTACATATTAGAACTGTAGCAGTATTTTAACACTAGGTGAAACTAGTAATATAAAAATGACAAGTTGGGAACGAGCTCCACAGGTAGGAACTGAAATAGTTCTCTGCTGCCAACTAGAAAAACGGGGATTGAAGATGGAAGAGATTAGGGATATCTCAGGGTTAGGGGAAGAAAAAAACATGTCAGAAAGCTATGCCTTCAGGATAGGAGACCACTGGGAGTTTGGGGAGGATATTGAGCCACTGTTAGCCGAGAACTTGAATTAATGTACTAAGCCTCTGTAATGACCAACTCCAGTGAACATACCCAGTCTGAGATCCACTGAAGGAACGATCAGCACTGAGTTCCAGATCTGAAAGCAAGAGAGCATCATATAAATATTACTCTGCCTTCATGCGTAATGCAGGTCCTAAAGTCCTGCCTTCTCCATGCAAACCAGATGAGCCCCCGGGAAATAAAGATCTCTTGGGTTTCATTTGTTCACCCTGAGATCTCCTCATGCAACAGCAGCCCTGCAGTGCCCCAGTGCAGCACAGCACCACCCGTGCAGGATCCCTTGTGCCCCCAGGCTGGGGAGGAGCCACGGCCCTGCACTGCAGTACAGCTGTGCTGGCCAAATGTCCCTACATTCCAAGTCCTTGCAGTCCTCTGCTGCCATGGGGCTGGTCCCATGCAGACTCCTTGGCTAACCTGGCTCACGACCCGAAGAATGAACATTCTCCTGACCCCTCTGCAATGTGACCCTGATGCACAGCTCTTGTGTGCTGGGCTTGAAAGCAAACAGTACATTTGGGGAGCCTTGGATTTATTTCAAAATAGATGAAGTCCTTTTCCAAAAGAAACAGGAACATTAAAGTCTTTGTAATGGAAACAGTGAGACATGGGTTTCAGACTGATCAAGCTGAAGCAGTCTTCAAGGCAATCCTTTGTCACAAACAAGCAATATTTTCACTCCACGCCCTGCAGCAGACCCCTGTGATATATTTTATTTCCTTTGCAACTGGCATAAAATAATTTTCCAAAGTCAAATACATCTACCTTCCTTGCTTCTCTCTCTTGGGACTCTTTGAAGGAGAAGGAAAACATCAAGACTAGACTGTGTTGTGGGATTAAACATGTCAGGAGAGAAACAACAAGAGGAAACAATTATAGGCATGATACATAATACAAAATAAATTGGGAAAAGTGTGAGAAAAAGAAAAAGCATAGCCAAATCATCTAAGCCATAGCTGCAAAGAGCCTAACTCCCCCTATAATTTGCCCACTCACCATCCCTTGGCTTAGGATTCTGCTGTACTCTGTTTCACCACTGCCTATCGTTCACACACATAAAACCAGTGCTGCTTTGAGCTACTCTGCTTGATCATAAAAAGCCTTCCTACCCCCAATATCTGTCCTCCTGCCAGCACATAAATCCCAGGTAGATCTGCCACGCAGTATCACCTCTTCACAACACTTGAGCTTCTGCGCTCCTGCACCTTTTATCTCACTTCAAACATCATTTTCTGAGGACTGACTCACACCACCACTGCCTTTATTTCTAAAAAGACAGGATAACCTGCCCTTTGTAGTAGCATCCATTTTGTCTGATTTCTATTCTTCTTGGAATTTCCTGATGTCATATCAATTCTGCATCACAGGAAAGTAGGTGAACTGGTGTGAGGGGGAAGATCATCATGGAAAGAACAAATGCCTTCATAAAAGGACACCATCACTGCCTTACATTTATTTACATTTCAGGTGTCATCAGAGTTTTGAATGGCAGCTGTCATTCTGTTGCTGACACCTCCCTGTGTGGAGATGTTTGTGGCATTTCTCTGCATTTCCTGCACCATTTATGCAATATGCTAAGTACAATCCTAAATGTATCCGTTCTTTTGCTCTCCTTCGAAACTCCTGCTCCAATAATCTGAAACCTCCATCACTGATCACCTTTCACATCCAAGGTTAAAGAAGCTCTCTGGAACTTCTGTTTGTCTGCATTTTCTACATCAGCACAGGGAAGGGATTGTATCACCTGACTGATGCCTTAAACATGCGGAAAAGAAGTAACACCTTTATAATGGAAAGGTGAGCCTTCTA
>NW_008237619.1:9973097-9980591 GCF_000691975.1 Corvus brachyrhynchos | reverse complement strand
AGTGATGTGCAAAGAAATGCTAAAGCCTCATTACTCCTCACAGCTTTAGGGAGATCTCCTTCAACTCAGTTGATAATTATGTGGAACAAAAGGACCAGGACTCCTAAGACAATTTTCCTGAAAACAGGAGCAGGAGAGCAATCTTTCCTCCAACAGTGTCACAGATATTCACATTTGGCTACAGTACTCTTACAACTTAATTCTCCAGCAAGACCCCATCCTTTAAACAAAAGCAGAAAAAAATCTCCCTATTACCTTCTTTTCTCCCAACTCCTCAAAAAGTTTTCCACCCTATTCATCTTTTCATTTCACATTCAAAATGTGTTTTAGCTCTTATGACTTGTTTTTCCAATTTTTATAAACTTTGCTCCAACCTGATGACTAATGGAAAAATGTTTTTATGGAAAAATTGAGAGCATGATGCATCAGATTCCATAACTCTCAGAAAAACTTCTACAGAAGATTATTGATCTATATTACTTTCTTATTCCTGTATTCATTCATTTTAAAATGTGATTATGGTTATGAATCTGCTTTCTAATTGGGCTGAACGCACTGAAACACTTTCCTTGCAATCTAGATTTTAAAGACGTTAATATTTAATGCTTGGGCAAAAAGAGCCATGTTCATTATATGCCCTTTCCTCATTTCTTGCTACTAGTTAAAATTCTGATTAGTTATCCTCCTGATTTCCTTTTCCTTTATTTTGCCCTGAAATAGAATATCCTATTCTCCAGTCTGCAAATTAGAAGGCTCTACATTAGTGTCTCTGTTTTTTCCACCTCCAGCAATGCAAAACTTGATTTTGTTGACTCATGTAAGTTACTTGCTCCTGCAAGGGTAACTCTTCAGACCTCTAGAGAAAGGTGGCAGCACTTCATAGTCCTCTGTCATCCCAAGACCAAATGTGCTTAAGAGTACCTACAACAATGAAGTGCTCCCAGCAGGGATTCAGTAAGCACGCACCAGGGATTTTCAGCTGGATAGCTCAAGCTTAAGATCACAAAATTAGGGCCTAATGATGTTATTAATAATGAAGCATTGATATTCTCCAACCATTTTCATTCTGAACTAGGATTTATGGCAGTGTGAACAAAACCCAGTATAAATTACATCTGAAGTTATCAATAGCTGCAGAAGAAGTGAAAAAGTGTGGACACAGCTCCTTCACCACTGGAAGGCTGACTAGATACTTTGTCTACTCCATATTAAATGTGTAAGATAGCACAGATGTGACTAGAAACAGGTAATAGTGCTGATATGATTTTTCTTTCTCTGTTAATGACCTGCATGGGTTGTTTTGCTTGAGGTATTCAACAATTTACTCTGTATATTTCAGGAACGTGCACTGAGTTGACTCAGTATCAGGCATTTCAACAGTAGGATACACTTTTCCTTCCTTACTCTTTCCTGTACAGGGTTCACAATGATCTGTAGAAGGATACATTAGTTATTCCTCTGCTACGGCCCTGCTTTTGTGTGGGAAACAGACAAGAAAGAGTTTGCAAATCGCTCAGCTCATCAATGGCCATGGTGGAATTCAGTGCAGGTCTCTACCTTCCAGCACTTCACTCTAGCTGTGAAGCTTGCCTTGTTCTTCGCAAGGGATGGCTACTTCCAGCACACACTGTCCCTGCATCACCTACCATAAACATGATTAAAAATATATATGTATTTGGACTCTTAAAGTCCATAGTTTTTACTGTTTTACCTGGCTTTTTCTGGTTTGTCTGGGAAACAGGGGTTTTTTTTTGCTTTGCAGAATCTGAATAGGGAGCTGCACCTGTTAGCTCTGTGATACCTTAGGGCTCTCTAGTCAACCATCTGCTTTTCAAAATCTATTTGTTCTCTCTTGGGCAACCAAAAAGGCATAAAGTATCTTTTATCACCTCAAAGCTGAAAGTGAACATTTACTAGAAAAATATACCATTCCAGGTAGAATTTTGACTAAGGAAAAAGGAAAACATTTTCTGGTGGAAGGCAGGGAGAAGCAAGAAGAGGAGGCAAAAAAACGGTGAAGGGGGGTGAACTGAGAGGAAAGGAATGGGAATAAAACTTGCTTGCAGCAAAAGTCAACTTGATATGTTCTACTGTGACTCAGGGACTTTTTCTATAGCATGCCCCTGTATATCTGCAGAAATAAAAAGATAAGATTTGACAATCTGAACTGACAAAAGCTTTTAATACAGACACTTTTAAGTGACTGATGGTCTGGAGTTAAGGCTTCTTGAAACACCCGTTTCAAAGGAATGAAGTATCCTAACACCATCCGAGGAGCAGTCCTGGGCTTCACATGCTTTTGCCAGTAAGAGTAGACCAATGACTGATTCATACTTCCATTATATCACAATTGTGCTTTTATTTGGCACCCTCTCATCTCTTGCAAGTCACTTGCAGATGGTCTAGAAGCCACAGAACAAGCTGTACTTCCTTTCCATGTCAGACATCCCTATCTTATGGAATCTTTCCAGTTTGCTGCACACAAGGTACAAGGATACTTCTGCACAGATATCTCTCTTGACTTCAAAACTCCCACTTTCCATAGGATTCTGTAGCTAGCCTTTCCATCAGCAGAAATAAAGAAATAATTTGCACTGCTTCCATCTCCCAGTGCTCGATAAGTTCAAACAACCCAACCCAGGAGAGGAAATGGAGAGATTTAGTGGGGTTGTTCAGGGCTTCACACTGAACAACGGGGGGTCCAAAGGAAATACTTCTGAGACAAGTATAATATGGTTATATAAGTCACTGTCATGCCACCACTTCGGGATTTGCAGTCAATGCTGATCACCCTGTCTCAAATAGGATAGAGGAGAAACAAGAACGGTTCAGAGAGTAAAAGACTCATTAAAACCCTCAAGAGGTTTTTGTATGTGGAAAGTTTAGAAAGCTTCAAAATGACAAAGAAAACAAAAAAGACTGAATGTAGTGGAAGTGATATAAATATAACTGCACAGAGAAAATAAAATCAATCTAACTTCCCAAGAAAAGAGGGGACAGTCATTAAAAGGCAGAACACTAAAACCAATAAAAGGATTTTTACTTTTCATCCACATGCTATATAATAAACTTCCAGTACTCTGTACCCAAAACGCCAGATGGGCCAAGATTTTATCAATTTATAAAGGACTAATTATTGCAATAAGAAAGACTTTTATAATAATAAATATAATATAATTATTGAAGTAGTTAGCATAGTACTGAATAAACAGAATATCCACAATTATGGTACAATAAACTATGAGGACTGAAAAACTGCCCATGTTTAAAGACATAAGTCAATTTTAATTTGATATCTATTAATGAGAAGTTACCCTTGTGTTAAAAGTTAAACCACCATTGCTCTTTATGGGGAACTTGTCATTTTTTTCTGAAGGATCTGATACTGGGCTCTGTGATGCTTTCTGTGTGGCTTTCCAGAGCTCTGTCTCCAACACATATGTGCCCCCATCCATCAAGTGTTCAGCTTGTTCACCACTTCTGAACATGGTCAGTACAATCAAAATAAACCCTCTGTAAAATCAAAGGAACTGCTCTTCAGGAATACGAGCTGTTTTCATTTACTTGTGAGAAGTGAGATTGTTTTAGCCATTACTTTTAATGCACATGATGAAGTGGGGAGAAGAAATAAGGGACAGCATTCTGTAGGTTTGATAAAAAATGACAGTATTACAGTTTTGTTATTTGATGATTAAGATGTGAGTAAGAGTCATATTTTAAGACAAAGTATTCTTAACCACCTATACATCTCCACACCCTTTTTTAGTATTAGAAAATGAAGTTCTCATGTGGAATAAACAGAAATAAAATCCTCTGTAAATTTGATCCAGCTCCTGAAGAGTCAAATGAGCCTCTTTTATAATGGATTTCTGTCGGAGTCTTGTATCTGATGTATAATTCTGGGTATAATTATGAGGCCGCCTGTCCCACAGAGAGGCTGTTAAAAGAACTTTTCCCCTTTAAACAGCTGTCTACTTAAAAGAAATGTGGAAGCTCAGGTACCTTGGAAACTTTCACCCATCAAACTTGGCTAAAAGTGGTGAAATTTGGGAGAGAAAGGAGTAGGAAACAGGTAGGCAAACTGTAGACAGGAGCAAACAGAGTGGGTTCTCAAACATCTGATTTCCCTGGGGAGCCACACCTAGGGAAGCCCTGGGGATTCGGGCAGTCCGTAAGAATCCCTTACAAAAAGTTCCTTCCCTGCAGCATCTCACAAGGCTTCCTCCAGTGAAACCAGCATGGCAATACCAGCACACACGGGCAGGAAGTACCTGCCCCACATTAAGCTGATGTGTAGCTTTTTAATTAGAGGCACCTCCAAAGAAGCCAGCACCCATTTAAACTAAATAAAACCAGGCCATATACTTTCTCCCAGCTTGTTTTGTTTTCTTGTCTGCCGATACCTCTGTGCTGACAGAAAAGCACACACTGCAGCCTGCCTAAAAGACTATCTTCACTTCCCCAACTTTCAGACAAAATATAGCTGTGAAACCAAAACACCAGTTCTATCAGAGACAGAAGAAAGTAGCAGTCCTGTAACCGATGGCAATCTAAAGCTTTACAAGAAATATAGGCAGTAATACGCACATTCTTACCTGCACAAGTCTGTACCATCAGCCTTTGAGAGGTTTTTTTACATCTACTCTGTAACGATGCATTTTTTGACAGGAAGAGAGCCACAGCTTAAGAGAGCAATTATTTGCCAGTAAATACTCAATTTGCTTGTCCTGTGATTTTTCTTCTCCTAACTCGCCCTCTCCATAATCCGTCTCTTGCTGCGTCATGAGCACAAGAAGTCTTTTCTTCATAACATAACACTTCAGTTTGCTATTTTGTTAGCATTAATTAAGAATTCCCTCTACTGGTCACTTTCTATACTCTTACAAATAGCACCTTGAGCCCCGGACATTAGCAGGCAGTGAGTCAGTGTGTGGGATTCAGCCACCATTTATAAACACCTTCAACCACATTCACCCAGTTTACAATATTCAGGACATCTCAGCTGAATTACTGCTTTGTGTCCAGTTTGTATTCAGATGGGGGCCATATGTTCCTTCATGTATTAGAGCAGAGCTCATTAGCACTGCTCCAGTCACGCCACAGCAAATATTTTTTTTCTATCTTAGCCTCCATTTTAACCTGATTAAAAACATTTTCTCCAGGGTAGGTTTCTGGAAAGGAACTGCTCAAATCCAAAGTACTGTTAAAATGGATATGTGTAATTTTAAAATTAGTTTAAAATTAAAATTTGCTGCAAAAGAACTCAATTGTTACTTAGGATTAAACTGCTTACTAAAAGCACCTTCTAAAAATATGGAAGAGTCTTCACAAAAGCTCTGTTGCAGTAACCACAAGGGCTAAATATTCAGGGAGCATACAGACCTAGCTCTCCCATAAGGATTTAGGCACACAGCCTATTTTTAAAGAGGGTATGTATGTATGCATCTGTGCAAGCAGCACAACTAGATTAACAGTACAACTAGATTAACACCTTGCAATAATGGGGAGAGTGGGTGTAGTCAGAAATCTGGATGTGCAAATTGTATTTCCTAAGAAATTTTGTGTAGGCAAGTCCCATTCTGCTCAATCAACAGTAGGCAGAGAAATACTATATTTGGAAAAAATTCATAAAATACAGAAGGAGTGACTTGAATCATGCACATTAATTGCTAAATGAAAATCTAGGTTCTGAAATACCAAACAGGAACACCCATATTGGGAGCAGAAGAAAAAAAATGACACACCTGGGATTGAACAGTATGATAAAGAACCCCTTTAAATCCATTTTAGAATAGAAATGCATCACCTGTTAAAATCAGCTCGGGTCTGGCTACTCTTTACATGAGTGAAAACAACTTTTGGGCCCCAAATTGAAGATTAACATCACATCATAAACACTTCTGTGCATTTAGAAGGACTGTGTGCATTTCATATGATGCAGTGATACTGTAGAAACCCATGGAATTCCCACAAATTCAAACCACAATATAATAAAATGTGTTAACAATTCCTCACATACAAATAAGCATTTCAAAATACCACGTTCAGGGCACAAACTACATCAGAGGCATCAAACACCTCTAATAAAATGTGTTTATGTTATATATATCTTATATATCTACTGCTAAGAAGCAGACAAGTTAGAAACATACTTAAACCACTCAGTCATCTTTAGGATTATTGTACACATATATCTCCTGCAGTGCCATATGCCCAAACTGATTGGGAGCTCATGTTAAAAATTATTTAACTTTTCTCCCCAAACACCTCCATCAAAAAGCAACTGAACAGCAACACCCATAGGGTCAATTTTTCTGGGGCACTGACCATCTCCTCCACAAAAGACAGCACTCTCAAAAACCAAAATAGGATGGGGAAACAAACAGCATGTGAAAGGTGAAAAACCCCACTTCAACAACAGCACTGCTCCCTTCTTCCCTAAAACTCTGACAGCTCTAAAAACAGCACATAAATAATATATGCCATGGCTAATATACCTACCTACACGAGTGCCTTGGAAACAGGAGAACTTCCAAAAGCCCAGGTAGGGCCCATCCTGGATGCTCTGAAGTAGCCAACAGTTTGCACAGGTTTCAAGAAGACAGCAGTGGACCTGTTCCCTGATGCTCATTTGTGGGGGAAATACACTGAACTTCAGCTAAACAGAGCTACACACTAATTGTACATAAGATTAACTGTTTTCCCTTAGGCTTTGAATTACACAGACATAAATAAAGCATTTCAGAATTAAACCTGACTATTGTCAAGTTTATGTTATGCATAATTTGAGGGCAAAGAAGAGTGGATCAGTCTTAGGAGGTACTTTCAGGTTAGATTTTCAATATTTAGATGAGAATCTGAAAATTAAACTTTAAATCAACTCTAAACAAAATTAAAGTACATTAAAGAAAATGAAAGTGGCAAGTAGAATTCTGTTGTTAAGGTTTAAAGGAGAAAAATAAATATGAACAAAAATAAATTTAGTTTTTATAAATAATTGCAAGCAAGCAGAGTTTGTTGCAATATTTTGTAATAAATAATTCTTTCTGAAAAAATGGATAAGGGCTCCCCAGTTTTTGTTGTCTTAAAATTATGTGCTTCCACATTAATATACTAATTTGCCTTTGCACAGCAGAGCTTTTGAAAGAAGAGCTGACACACTTAATAGGGACAATTGGGTTAAAAGGGAATTTCCTGGATAAAGTCAGAACATAACAAATTCTTACTTATCCAGCGTAGTTAATGTAAAATTATACTCTTCTCAACAGGGACTGCATGGCGAAAGGGATATCTGGTTTGTTTAGGAGGTGCCCCCATTAACTGGATTTTTTTTTTTTTTTTTTTAAATGCTCTAAGCAATCAGCCAGTAGAGCCAGACATTGTCCTCAGGTAACCTCACACAGCTGCCTCCAGTGCAAAACGCTGTCACTTCTCAGCCTTCACACACGGTGATCCGCTTCCTTCCTGCCTTCACGCTGCTCCCCCGGGGGCTGC
>NW_008237619.1:9944165-9972809 GCF_000691975.1 Corvus brachyrhynchos | reverse complement strand
GAGCACGGCCCCGTCCTATCGAGCCTCTGGGGGCAGGAATCCCTCCCAAATCCCAGCGACACAAAACTGACTGCGTGGCCACTCCGGTTTGAACCTCGCGTTTGCTTCCCCCCCGCTTGCGGCACCTATTTGCTTTCACTTTCGAAGGTACTTTTATTACCCAAAGCTGGCCAGGCGTTCTGCAGGGCTTTTTCTAGCACGGAACATCTCTCTCAAAACAACTTAGTGCTTTTGTTTCTGTGTCACGAAGGCTCCCGGCACTAACATTTCCATCCCACCTCCACACTGAATTAACTCTCAGCGTTATCTATGAATTGTGTACCACAGCTACACATTCAACACAGATGAGCATCTTTACCTACTTAGAAATGAAGAAAGCAGAACTCCAAATAATAAACTTAAAGAAATCATTAATTTTGAAGAAAAGAGAAAAGCAAATTAAGCCCACATTTAGGTACGTTAACCTGGTAATGTAAAGGATTCAACTGGTCCTGAACAGTTAAAATTCAGCTGCTCAATGATACATCTTTTTCCAGGTAAATTTCTACTGAAATCAACAGACAAGCTTCTGTACAGTGACGCTGATACAAACCTGAGCTACTTCTACCAAAATCCCACAGATTTAGAAAGGTGTGATCATGCCCCAAGCCTGACCCAGTGATGCTTTAGGGACGACTGACAAGATGATTAGTAAGAACCAGCTTGCTGTAGAAAGCTTTCCACTGGAAAGCTGTCTCCTGGCAGGCAGGAAGGTCTACTGCAGCCGAGTGGGGAGATAAAGGCTATCACTATTCCCATTAGCAGTGTTAGGAATCTAAGAAGCTACGCTGTGACATGTCCCTCAATCCAAGCACAGCACGTGAACTTATTTTTTATTTTGCTGTCAACACTGACACGATATTTTCCCTAAATAAACCTTGTTATTTATTTAGTAAAAAAATTCTAATTTTTCATTATAACATCATGGATCTTGTAACCGATTTTCTGTACACATTCAACAATAGATTAGTCCCCAACATGGCAAGATGATATAACTTAGGTCAGGCATGGAGGCACAGTTTGTACAGGCTGTTACTAAGTGACAAAGGAATTTAGGGCATCAGTGAAAAGGTTGCATTTGTTAACTGTTCATTTTCAAACAGCAGCGGCTCCAAGGGAGCTGCATTTTTTTTGGCTGGTTTTTTTGATGGGATTTCCTGCCTACCTCTGCTGAAAGTTGCTGGAGAAGAGCTGGTCAGGTATTTTGGTGGAAGAATCATTCTGGGGAGATTTAACAAGCAGTCCAGGTGCTAAGCAGACACCACTGATGTAAAGTTCCAGCCTCTGCTATTTCACAAGGGTTTTTTTGTTTTATTTTGTTTTATACATCTCCACTTAGAGTTCATACAGCACAGTTATTTCTAGCTCAAATAATAAAAAAAAACCACTAGGAAAAAACCTGTAATACTTTATCCTATCAGACATGCTTATAATGCACAGCTTATATGCCATTTACATCAGAATTGCTTTCCCCCAGTGAATAGTGGATAAAATCATTCTAGACTGCAGCAGATGGAACTGGAAACTTTGTCTTCCTGTTAGTATCTGGGACACATATGATCAGCCTATGTGAACAAGGTTACAGCAAAACATTTAAAAAGAAATGTATCAGGAACACTAGCATTTGCAGATAGTCTATGACAGAAGCAGCACTACACTGCTGCTCTGAAACAACCACTTTCACCCTGCAAAGGTTATCAAAAACTCCAAACGAGCCAGGCTGGGCAAGCTCACTCACTGCATCCTGCAAGGGTGAGAGGAGCACACAGGGTGGGAGGAGCACACAGAAGTCTCCTCTGTGCCAACAGTCCTACGCAATAGGGAGGGAGATGTGGACATTTCCCAAAGCAGCTGCTGACAAGGTGTGCTCGGGAAGGAGCGGAGAGGCCTGCTGTGATTGCCTGGAAGCATGGATAATGTTCTGGGGGATCTTCAGGACCACGTGCTGTCAGGAAAATATGGCCCTGTGGTGCGGGCTGGGAACCTGATCCACACGCACTTTTTCCCATACTCGCCATCAGTTTCAGAGAGCAGGTTTATCTCCAAAGCACTTCTGAAGCAGGGAAAAAGCATCCTCTTCCTTTTACAGCTGGGGAATGTAGGCACAAGTATATTATTGACTTTTCCAAGGTTACAGAGCCAGACAGGAGCAGCCGGATGTTGGTCTGGTCTGCTGATCAGAGCCTTAATAACACCAAGCAATCCTCCCTCCAGCTCCAAGGCCACAACGTCTGCGGTTGAGTACTTTCACAGAGGGCATAATCTGGGCATACGTAAGGATGTGCAAGACAGGAAAAAAACTCTTGTTTGATCTTCACAGGAAGCCTTAGCCCTGAAGTAACCTTGAGGTAACAGAAATAATGAAGAACCTGATTTTTACTCACAAGTTTAACACATGAGGTTTGAAGGTCATCAAAGTGTTTTTGTCTCTGAAGTGAAAACTGGTGTTTTTACACTACACTTTCAGCACAGTGGTTTTAAATTATCTCTGCAAAATGGATACAAGCAGTTTGTTTACCAGGTTAGGAACTGAGAAAAAAAAATCAACAAGATTTAAAACTCTCTTTGGCTTAATTACCCTTAACATTTTATTCACTTAATCAAAGAAAAGAAAAAAAAAATCAGCTTGACTTTTTTAACAGCAAAGTCAAACCAACTGGAAAATTCGCCTCCTACAAGAAATTTTGAAAGGGAAAACTCCAGATACTAACATGTTAGTGAAATCTCTTCAGCTGCAGACAGAACTGTATTGTAATGAAATCTTATATTTTGACTCCCTACCTCTCTTTTTTTTTTACAGGGAAAACTGTTGGATTTGAATATTGGTTTAGATCAACTCCTTTCCCATGGGCAGGGCCACTGCACAGGATACAGTCATACAAAATTATACGCCTGTAAATTTATTTTGCAGACTACCTGCACACATAAACACAGAAAAGAAATTACGGTAAGGTTAGAGAGTATGACTATTTCTTTAAAAATAGTTTTTCCCTTCCCTAATGCATGTTGCTAAGTTATATAAGTAGTTTTAAATTAATTTCAGAAACGGGGATTACTGGAGATCATTAATATTTTTTTTTCAAAATATACAAGAAGCAACAGCAATGCTGGAAATGGACTGGAGCTACGAGGTCCTCATTCTGCATCTTCACAGCACTTTCCTGGGGCCCCAGTGATTGTCTGTAACCACTGGGAAACAGTGATTTTTATATCTAGAGATCAAAGGGGCAGAATCTGTTCTCTGAGGATATGAAGTCCTAATACAAGCTAAAACTAAATGCTCTTAAGTTGCTCACCGTAGGGAACTTGGAAAAGAGACTTTGTTTTGCACCATTTATAGTGCTCTGCAATCAAAAGATTTTAGAAAAAACAGAAAAGCGTATACATATGTTCAAAGAACTGTTCCAGATCTCATCCTACATTGACATTATATAGAAAAATAATAACATGGACATAGATATCTTTCATATCAAGCTTCCAGTTTTATTTGGTTCTATTTATACACATATTTTGTTGTGGCAAGCTGCATTCTCTCTGGTCTCTTAGACAGTGGGTTTCATGCATTCTTGCATATATTTGAACTTTTGATCGTTTTCCAAAAATTCACTGCTAGTATCCTAGGCAGCCATCACTGGGCAGTGATATGGGTCATTCTAGCTCAGAATTAAAAGGAGATGAGTGTGACTGATCCTTTTTCTCAAGGCCAAATCTTATAACAAATCATCTGGAGAACTGCCAACAACTTCAATAAGACCAGAAATTGTCTCTACTGTTATCTAAAAATCTTCATGTGCCGTATGAGAAAAATCAGGGTGCAAATTCTCCAGCCAGATTAGACTCATTCTTCTACAGACTAGGAAAAGGATAATCAGACAAAAGAGCAAAGGGAGGGAAAGCAGACTTTACTGATGCCTATATGCTGTTGCTCATCAAATTCCAAAATAGATGGAGAAAAAGCAGGGAAACGCAAGCAGTGCTGCACCAGTTCTTCCTAAGCAAAAGTGGAAATACTACCTTTTTTTTCAGTACAATTTAGAACAGGTTTTATTATCTAAATAATGTATATTATATGTAAATATAATATACAAATACAACACAGGGCTGCTCTTGTCTTAATTCTTTAGACTTTGCTCCCGGCAAAGAGTGAATGGAAGAAAATAAAGCTGGAATATAAACAACTTAGGAAGTTCTTTTCTTTTTTGTCAGAAAGTGACAGGACAAGGGGAAAAACCTGTGCTTTTGTTCCCTTTTTTGAATTTCATGCTCTGGAAAGATGTCAGTACATCTACACAAGCATGCATGTGCATGTATGTATGTCGGATTTACTAGAATGGCAAGGAAGAAAATGAGGCGATCTCAAAAGCAGCCAAGAATCTGGGACTTTGAATTCTCTGACTTCAATAGTGTTTCGAGGACTCGGAATGTGACAGATACTGGCATATTGTGTCTTGCTGTGAATGAGGGGTCGACTGAAGCTTTACAGCGTCTCTGTTCCCAAACAGGAATAGGCACAGCTCATGAGGCACATCTGAAGGCTTGGGATGGGGCATTCTTGACCCCTCCCTTTCCAGTGTGCAGTGCTTACCCCAACGAATGCCTGGCCTTTTACTGACCTTTAATTTCATAATAGGCTCATGTTGACAAAACACTTCAAAACGAGATCAACACAGATAGGTAGCTTGTGCTGTGATACAGAAAAGAGTTTTCAAAAGCAGGGGAGCAGAGGAGATAAGCAGTAGCAGCATACATAATGGGAGCTACGTGTTCAGCTGTTTGCATGTTGGGCTATCATCTTCAAGTACTGCATCATATTACTAAAGCATCTTTTTTCCTTTTTTTTCTCTAAATAAAACTTCATATTACTAAAGCATCGTTTTTCCTTTTTTTTCTCTAAATAAAACTTCATTTTTTTTTCTTTTAATTTTATTTTTGGTGGGGCTTTTCTTTGGTTTTGTTTTTTGAATTTCATTTTAACTAGTCCTTTATTTCACTCAGTTCTATTAGGCAGCCACCTCTAAGCCAAAACACAAAGGCAGATGGAAGGTGGAAAGAGTTTGAGAGGATAACCAGAACTAAAGAATTTCAAGTTTGAGCTTCAAACTCCATAAACAGCCATTTTAGCAAAGTTACCTTGTCTCATTGCTCTTTAAATTTCAGGGCAAATACTTAGAGTGATAATTTAGCCACGGAATGTTTGTATTAAACAGGGGCCTCCTGCTCTCAAGTTTCTATAGTTTACAACAAAGAGTTTATTAAACACAACTCTTTCTGTCTGACATTCAAATCCATCTCAGCAACACACTCTCCTCTGGATTTGCGCCACCGAATGAAATGCTTTGGAAAAACAAAATAAACCAAAACCCTGCTGTGGAAACAGGACAAATCTAGTTTCACATCCCCTGCAGAGAGAGAAACAAGACGGAAGTAAAAAGCACCAAATGGAGCTCATAAAGCTTCACTCTGATCTCAGCCTCCACATTCTGGCAGAAAGCACCACCTAAGAGATGTGCTCTGCTTCAAGTGAGAACAGCCTCTGATTGCACCGTGAGCACAAAAATATATTGTGTGTGAACAATTACCCTGAACAAACTCTGAATAAGGGAAATCTGACTACAGAATAAGGGGAAATGTGGTGGGAGGCAGGCTAATTGTCCCCCTCCCTTGCCAAGACCTTATCTTGCACGCCAGCCATCTGTAGTAGCTGTGCCTGCAACTACAGTTTTGTGGGCTACGCTGAACCTCCTTTCCACAAACTGCACCACAAACCACAATGAGGTGCAATCATCTTGCCCATCAGACACCATCCACCATGGTAGGGAAGTGATTTGAGTGCGGTAATAAAACCAGTTTCTCATTTTATCACTGGTATTTGCTCGTATTCCTTATTCCATACAGCAGTGCCTAAGTGGAAGAAAATTCATCCTAACCCACAGGTGCTATGTGGAGTCAATGGGGCTGGTGTTAAAATTCACTACCTCTTTCTCTTTCAGCATATCTACAAATAAAAGGAATTTATTTATTTGGAAGTCACTGCCCAAAATAGGAGCATATTCTGAACATCGTGAGCCCAACATGACAGAAGTAGAAGAATGCACACCTGAGTACAGTCTTTCTCTATTTCTCTTTAATTATATTTTAAGGACAATCAGCAACTTAGAGAAAAAGTGCGTGGTGGGTCAGGACTCTGTTTTCAGGTTTTTGTTGAATGAATCCACATGCACTTTGGTACATATACATGCAGACAGTAAAGGAAAGAAAAGGCACACAACTAGATACAGGAAGGCCACCTTGTGATCAACCAGGCTCTCACCTTGCTCGTAAAACTGATCCAAAATTCAGGTAGGAAACAGCTTTTTCTGCATGAGAACACAGCAGAATGCTCTGCCCAAATATGGGAGTTTCTGTAACACAAAGCATTGCTGACAGCTTTCTTGTGAACCCCCTGTGATCACATTCACTTCAGGGACTTTGAGTTGGCTTTACTAGTACACTGGGCACTCTGCACATACTCATCACTGGGCTTTTACAGCAAGAACATCTCCCATGTCATATGACAGTCTCTAGTTTAGACTTTAGTCCTTTATTCCTTCAGAAAGCAATGTTCTGCTGCTATTCCTCCTTTTTTTTTGTTGTTTTTAATTAATTCATTTGAGACTATTCCTTAAATTTTCATGTTAATGCATTTTTTGTGAGGGTCTATTAGTCACTTCTAAAGCTGTGTACAACCGTCACTGATTTGAAGTCTTTGTTACCATACATGTATGAATCTGTTTGCATTATCTGTGCACATGTATGTATGTACATGTGCATGTGTATGCACAGATTAAAAAAAACCAAACCAAAAAACCCTTCCAACTGCATCTTCCTCCCTCCTTCCTTCTCCATTCTGAGCAGGTTCCTGCTATCAACTGCTGGAGTGTGCTCACTCTACACCTAGAGCTATAATTATTTTGCTTTAATTTTACAAAACCTTTTGTTCCATTCCCACGAGCCCACCTGATCCTTATATTACACTTGCTCTATTAAAACACTCATGCAGAACAAAGCACAGTTGTACTGATTCATAAGTAACTCACCCCCCACCCCCTCTTTTTCTTTCTACTAGGCTCATGCATCTTACCACAGTTTCATGACACTGTCCCTGATACCACTCCATGGTCCCATTTTTGCCTTTTTTTCCTTTCTTTTAAACTGTTATTTTTATGTGCTTAGGGTCCAATTACACCATTGTGTGCTGCTGTTTTGAATTGCTGTTGTTCTCAGTCATTTTATGTTACGCTCTTTGGCACAACCAATATAGTGCAGAGGGTGTTATGGAATTTATTTGTTGTAATCAGACTCTAGGATTCTTTTTCATTATTATTATTATTATTATTACTCATAGAGTACAAGCACCAAGGATAGCCCTATATTTTCTCAAGGCAAGCAAAGACCATTTGTGGCCATCCTCTGACATCAGCCTCCCCTATCTGCAGAAAAAGGGCCCAGCAGCAGCTCAGATCAAGGTGATCACTATTATTTGGGCATGGCCTGCATGAACCACTAGACTTTACAGAAGACCAAAGACACCAACACCACTTGTAATAGGATCTTCACAGAGGCACTGGTCATTTCAGAACAAAAAATCCCAAACCAACCTCTCATAAATTATTGCTGAAAAATGGAAGGACAGAGTACAGCTTGTCAGTAAAGATGGGAATAATAAAAGGGCTGTTTCATCTTCTTGTCCTGTACAACTTCCTTGCGCTGAGAGAGCCTTCATTTTCTGCCTTATAAAGCACTAAGCATCTTGTTAGGACCAAGTAGCAGATAAATAATCATCAGCCAGAAGAGTGTGTGTGAAGACAGTGCTAGCAAAGGGCAAATAATGCCAAGCTCCTGGTAGGCACCTCTTAAAGATGGAGAGCAGGACATTCTGCAGTGCTCTCCTGAACGCCAGAGGAGGCAGGTGAGTACAGACCAGGCGAAGGGCTGAGAGAAGGCAACTACAGGAAGGAAAATGGGGTGTGTGTATGTTTTTCTGGGTGACATGTTTAACAATGGTGAATACTAATGATTTCTAGCAAGAGAGAATAACAGGAAAAAAAAGGGAATGTGGCAAGGCACAGAACAAACACATCTGTACAGGGTACAACCGAAAGTTGCAATTTACCAAAGAATAACCATTCTGCACATTTTATGTAGCATGTCAGATCTATCAGATTTTTCTCTTATTAAATCATCATTCTACAGCAACAATCATTCTCTCAATCAATCCCCCGTGTTAACAACTCTTAGTAATGACTAACTTGGCAGGAACTGATGTTTACATATATTTTAAAGTCCTGAGCACTGTTCTGTATTTTTTGGATGTTAAATTTCCTTTACATTTTGTCTCTTATTCTTTAACCTGTTTTTAAAGGATGGATGCATTCAATTGGAAAATAAAGTTTTGTGACACACACTCTCAGATTATGTTAGTTCAGGAAATTGGCAGCGGGATAAGAACAAAACCATTCACCTCCTGATTGCTGATTCAAATCTAGCCCAAGTGAGATAGTCACAGAAGCTATAAGCCTCCCATGGTGGCTTTGTGATTTGAGATTATTTTTTATTTTTTGTGAATCTCAACCCAC
Organism: Corvus brachyrhynchos; assembly: GCF_000691975.1. NCBI lineage: Eukaryota > Metazoa > Chordata > Aves > Passeriformes > Corvidae > Corvus > Corvus brachyrhynchos. The sequence goes on along the minus strand of NW_008237619.1, from coordinate 9,964,155 downwards.
TTTAGACCAAGAACAAGAATTGCAAATCCACTGCCTCAATGAGCATTAAGTGGCATCACTGCACACAGTAACAAGGGAGATGCCAAAAACCAAACTGGTTCTGGGAACAAACTTCCAACCTTATCCTGGGAAACAATCATTAAAAAGCAGGGTATTTTGTTCCACGCAAATGTGAAGCAAAGGAAATGTATATACCTACCTACCAGACAGAAAACATCCCCTGTAGTCACATCAGCTGGTTGTTGCAACGTTTACCTGAGGTGTCTTATGCTGTGGCCCTGGACTACTTGAGAGCTGAGAGAAAGGGAGGGCAGGAGGGGAGAACAGAGCAAAGGTTTTCCACCACAACCCCTGAAGAAGAAGCAGAAAGCCCATGCAGTCCTTATACCTTAAAATCAAAAGATCCTCAGAGTTACTGAAGGCTTTGGTCATTATTTGGTCCATTTTTCTTGCCTTGGTAAGACAAACAAATGAGGCATTTAATTCTGCAGAAGACCAAACCTAAGGAGGGCTGTGTTGCACTTTGTATTTTATTTGGGACACGACTGATTAACAAATCTAATAGCAAAGCTATTTCACTAAACAAACATCCTATAGCATACAACAAAATAGTGATGCTCAGGCATATTTCCCATGGCTCCTTCTTTCAGGGAGCATGAATAATTAAAATCATTTGGGAATTAGCTACTCCAGCTTCCTCCCTTAGATGCATTTGCTAACCTGAGAAAGGTAAAGATGTCAGGACTCACGAGTAGATTTAAGTTTTCCCACTCTCTGTGCTGAAATGCAGCCAATGCAGCTTCTACCTTCGGATCTGCACTCGGGTGCCTCTCTGTTGTGTTTCACTTCACATTTGTGAACTTTAATCCTTAGAAACCTGAAAAATGCACAGCTGGCACACCGTGTTTGCATGCAACTTGGAATTGTTCTTCAGTGACTGTAGCTTGGACATGCACTTTACTATTTACAAAGGGAACTGAGATAAGAAATAAAGCTGCCTTTTAAATGGCCAAGTATTGCTAATTTTACATGGAGAATTTTGGGAGCAAGTAGTTGTTCTCAAAGTTTTCAGAGATGTTACTGAACGTATTCATGTACACAACAAGAAAAAGTGGGTGGGAAGGTCCTCCATTTTCTCCTTCCCTTGCTCTTCATTAATATTTTTTCTTTTCCCTTTTTGAGAAGATGAAAAAAAAAAAAGTATTGATTTGACAATCCTTGTCCAAAACAAAATTTTTGAGAAGGAGTAGCCTTACAGATTGTAAAGTATATCTGTAAATACATACACAGGTAAGTGCTTCTATTACAGCAAATTCCATTAAAATGTATAAAATTCTAAATATACCTAAATAGACAAAGTACAGTTAAAAATTCAGCTGCTAAACTGGAAGAAGCAGACAAACAATAGTAGAACTATTAGGAATTTGGAAAAAATCGCATATTTTATGTGAATTTAAACTTAGGATGTGACACAGAGAATGTTGACTTAACTTCGGAGCCGTAAGGTTAATGCTGATTCACTGGCAGATAAATCAAATACACACTGCATCTTTCTAAACCTTTTAATTTTTTTGAATATGTTTTGGGGAGGCTCCAGAATGAGCAGGCTTGTCAAGGGAACCTGTATCTGAGTGAAAGCTAGTGTTCATTACACGACTCAAAATCATAAATTACAAGATGCATTAGTCCAGCATAGCAAGGAACCACCATTTCAGGGAACAGGTACAGCTTCACTGAAAATAAAAGGAAATAATTTTCAGAAGGTGCAGTAGACAACTTCAGATCTCCTTTAACATGAGCTTTTATGGACACTGACTACACTTCAAAAAAGCACTTGTGAACTTGCTCACTGTTTTCAGGGAAACTGAAAGCACCAGGAATCAGAGAGAACTCAGATGTAAGTCTGCTTCAATCTGCGTTGCCTATTGTGAGGATAAAGGTAGCACTAGGCAAGTTCAGATGCAGGAGCTGCACACAGGCCCACACTGATATGCTGAGCACTGTGATGATGTGCTGTGCACTGGTGTGCTTTTCACACTGATTTGATGTGATTTTCACTGTTTGATCAGTGAATCTGGACTCTTGGTATTCTTGGTCTCGGTGGAAGCTCAGATTCTTACTCAGAGCTGGCTGAACTTGATAGGTGACATGTTGGGCTTCAAGCACTGGCATTTAACCAACGCCTTCAGTGACAGCACGTAGGCTGGAACCAAACCATCGCTTTGTACCAAGTGACCGGCAAGCTGAGAGCCTTTACCAAGAGTCAGAGGACACAGACGTTTACATTACGTTACATTACACAGATGTGACATTCCCATGACAATGTGTTCACCAGTATGGAGAATAACACAACAGGGAATAAAACCTGTTCAGTTATTTTCTACAGGAGAAAGTCTCAGATGAAGAAAGACTACCTCAAGTGAAGATGCCATCACTTTTACATGCCAGATTTGGCCTTGACATGGTATATGAACCTACAGCAAGATTTGAATTTTACAATTAGCTTCACATGCTCCAATTAGTTTCTCAAGCTGCACAGAAAGCAGAGGAAGCTCAATAGTAAGACAATAGTGAGCTTTTGAAAAAACGTTATAGGGAATAATTGTGCTCTGGAGAATTTATTTATTTACTAATGCAAACAGTACACACTGAGATAACATCTGGCAGTGTTTATTACAATGAAACCCAATCAATACTTCTGTCTACTACAATATCTGTCCACAAAACAGTCATTCCTCCTGGCATCCACAAGAAATACTCAACTATCTATTACAGTATCCTTTGTCAGCAAAAACAGGTTGACACCCTAATTCTTCTATTAGGAAGAATTAGATGTACCTGGACACAAGAATGATGGTGGAAAATTGGAGAGAGAGATGCAGCTTGTAGCATCACAAAGAATATTAGAAATTAATAAAATCATAGAAATGAAATTTCAAACCTATGAAATGTTTTGTGTTGGAAGTGACCTTTAGGATCATATTGTTCCATCTTGCTCCCCCTGCCATGGGCAGCAATACCTTCTACTAAAGCAGGTTGATCACAGCTCCGTCCAGCCTGGCCTTAAACACTTCCATGGATGGGGCATCCACAACTTCTCTGAACAACATCCCTAAAGAATTTAAAAAAGCAACAGATCCCAGCTCTTTTTTCTTGTGTCTCAGTGGAGGGTCCTGGTCGATGGAAAGCTGAACCTGAGTCAGCAGTGCCCTGGCAGCCAGGAGGGCCAACCCTGTCCTGGGGGGCATCAGGCACAGCATCGCCAGCCGGGCAAGGGAGGGGATTGTCCTGCTCTGCTCTGCACTGGGGTGGCCTCACCTCGAGTGCTGGGGGCAGCTTTGGGAGCCACAATACAAGATGGAGAAGGGCCTTGAGGGGAAGCCATATGAGGAGCTGAGGTCACTTGGTGTGTTCAGCCTGGAGGAGACTGAGGGGAGACCTCACTGCAGTTACAACATCATCATGAGGGGAAAAGGAAGGGCAGGCACTGATCTCTTCTCTGTGGTGACCAGTGACAGGGCCTGAGGGAACAGCCTGAAGTTGTGTCAGGGGAGGTTTAGGCTGGATATCAGGAAAAGGTTCTTCCCCTAGAGGGTGGTTGGGCACTGGAACAGGCTCCCCAAGGAGTGGTCATAGCACCAAGCCTGACAAAATTCAAGAGGCATTTGGAAAATGCTCTCAGGCACATGGTCTGATTTTGGGGTCCTGTGCAGGGGCAGGAGTTGGATTCAGTGATCCTTGTGGGTCCCTTCCAACTCAGTCTATGATTCTATGATTACTTTTGCTAGTGAGCTACCAGGCATTTTGAGACATTTTAAAGCTACAAGTAAAGGGAGAAATTTTGACTTCTCATTTCCTTTTGAAGTCAGGATTCAAAAAGAAGTGATACTGAACCTTTGCACATAATTAAAAAGCCAAAAATAAATTCGTTGTGAAAGTTCTGTGTATTAAAATTTCCAAGTAAGCCCTTTCATTTTTTCCTATTCTGTATTTGCTTTATTGCACATTGCTGTAGAAAAACTAGCATGTTTTGTGCAATGAAAAGTCACTAAGCATTAGCTTAGTACTGAACCTTCACCTTTCTGAAATCTAAATGCCTCTTGCAGTCTAACAAACAGATTGACATGCAATAAGACATGCATTTCTACTTACATAACATGAAATTAAGAAAAAATAACAAAGCCACACAAAACAAAATCAATACTATTATTTTTCCTCCTTACGTTTTTAATTGCTATAATTTTGCTTCTGTTGAAACAGTCATTTCCAAAGAAAAATGATATGTCTGATTAATGTGACTATACATAAAATAAATGTACATTTGCCCCTGTTTAATTTCACATTTTGCTGGCTCATTGTTCAAGGCATTTCTATTTGTACAAGACCTAGAGGTGAAATAAGACCTTCCGTGCTACACCACATCCTGAGGCATGGGCTATGTTCAGAAGTTATTGTGGTGATATGTTACTGTTTTCCCATAAAAACTTCACTTTGAGACGATAATTGGGATTGTGGTTATGAACTGGGGAAAGCAGGGAGAAGAGGGGACACAATTTCTTTTCATCTCTCCTGGTCTAGATGTACTGGGCAGAAGAGACCACATTTTAATTTGGACTGGTACACTAAGCAGCCACTATATGCCATTACATGTGATGCCTGTTTCTATAATTTCTGTTTGGTACTATTTGCACTAGGATTTCTTCTTTAGCTTCTTACTATTTCTTGCCCTCCACAGCATCAATGTCTTACTATAACCTAAAAGTCCTAACGACATGGCCATTAAGAATGAACTGGGGAGGAATTACAGCAATAGCTCTATATTAGCAAAGTGATGAAGGAAAACAAAAACTGACCTTCCAAGCACTGAAACTGGTGAAAATCCCACTAAAGTAAATGAAGTTCCTATTTAAAAAGCAACAGTACCACTCCCATTGCTATCCATTTAGCCACATGAATTTGTGCTACACTTGCAAATACACAGAATATTTGACCTAGCTTTAAGTGAGAAGACTGAGAATTCAAATGTGCAGAACAGGCTCCATTATTTCTTTCTATATTTAAAGAAATGCAGGACAAATGCAGACTGGGTTTTGAAAGCTCTCAACACTGAGAAAGATCAGCACAGGAGTTTCCATTTGCATATCAGTGATGCAGAGGAATAAAAAGACCAAACTGAGTCAGAGACTGGGACTTTTACAGCTGGATTCAGGGCAAGAAAGAGCCCAGCCCCAGTCCAGCAAGCAACTGGTCTGTCTGAACTGCATATGAAATTTGCCAGTTCCTCATCAATGCCACAAAATGAAGACTTGTTTTGTAAGTTAGTATTAAAACTGGGCTAGATAAAATGGGAGAAGGGAATGATTTCTAACCAATATAGTCTCGTAACCTTTCACCAAAGAACTCCAAACCACCTGAAAATAGGAAAAAAATCCAAAATAGACCTTCATTTAGCCACTACTGGGCACAAACATGCATGCGAAAAATTTTAAGCCACTTTGGTATTAAAACAGGATAAATCTAGTTGTTTTAAGAAAAAAAAAAGGCTCTCTAAAGAAAGAATGATGTATTTATTTTCCCACTTTTTTTTTTTTTTACCAAAAGGTAAAACTTTTTCCTCTACATCAGTTCAAGAAAGTCCTGGACTTCCAGCAGAACATCAGCCAGAACAGTTGGTGTCTGCCCCTCACCTGGGGCAGGACTTTTGGAGAGGGGGGGAAAAGATGAATACATAAATGCATCAGACATACCATAACCCAACCCATGTGAAGGTCCACCTCAAGCACATATATTTGCAATGATTCCTGTCTCCACTGGAAGGAATGTGGAACTTTATTTGGACCAGGACTTCCCTGTTTATCTGTAAAAGAAGTTATCAGAAAATGGCTGCACTTCATCCAGAAATGGTGTGCTGCGATCTGGCAGGGACCACAGGTGATAATTATGTTTGCATAACCTCCCTGGGCACTACAAAGAACACTGACTTTGTCACACCACTTATCTGCAGCCCTGATTTTCACCCGGTTCCACAGCCCTGAGTTGCCAGCTCTAGGAAGCAGCAGGGAGGTGGTACAGAGAAAGTCCTATCCCATTCAGACAGTGGGATGAAGTACTGGCAGCAGTAAAAGTGAGACTTAGTGCTTCAAAACATGGATATTCAGGCTTCCTACAACGTCAACAAAGAAAAAACAGGAAGAAAAGCCTACTACCCTTTCTAAACTTCCACCAGTGCAACCATGATTAATCACAACACGGCTTTGAGAATTAGTTCTGCATTAAATAAAGAAATTCTATTTTGCTATACAGTATATTTCTTTCACAAGAAATAAAAGCATAAGGAGCTTAAAGAATACCTACTATATGGTATAGATACATTCTAAACATTATGACAGAGATAGTGTAAGAGATTTTTAGAAAATCAGTGCTTTTAAATGGAATTAAGTAATAGTGAAGATAATCACATACAAAACTGTGCCACTGACAGTCTGACAATGCAGGAACATCAGAATTGTTTTCCACCATTCTAAGGCATGGGAAATCTCTGCCTATCTCATGTTGATGAAAGGCAAATTCTATAGGGGGATAGAAAATGGTATTTTAACAGCTGATAATTTCATAAAAAGAAAATGTTCCTAGCACATTTGGAATTCTCTAGGACATGAATGGATTGCAGTAAGGAAAAATATATTGCTGGTAAGAAATCCTGTCCATGGGAGAATCACGAAGTCTTTAGTATCTAGAGCTTCCCTCCAGTTGCCTCTAGGCTGAATGCCATCCAACAAGATGCTTCCCTTTGCCCTTAACACATCCCAATACTGGATAAAGACCCTAACTCTAGGGTTTGAATCCCACTTGGAGTCATGCACCTAAAATGTTACTGCATCCAGCTTTGGACCTGGCAGCAAAGTGTTCTCTCACCACCTATTTCCTTTTCTTTGCAATAGTCTGAGATTTACATATGAGAAAAGAATGATGCTTTGAGCATCACAGAAATTCAGGGACTATCTGAATGCAAAGTTTTGGTTCAATACCAGTCCAAAAACATATCTCTTAAAGGATTTTATATTTGCTATAGATTACAATCATAACTATTAGTTGCGATTTACCTTTCTACACTAAGAACTCTCCTGAACTCTTGCCAAAGGACAGTTCCCTGGACAGGGCAGGAAAACACTCGAGGTGACCATGACTGGTATCCTGAAGAAACTAAATATTTGCTAGACATCTAGGGCTGTACTAATATCTGAATGTTCTCTCCAGTGCCATTGTAGAGCCCAGCACGCAGGCACAAGAACACCACAGAGTAACAAAGACTGCTGAAGTGAACAAGAGTTTGCCATGATAAATGTGTTCTTGAATGGCAAGCACAATCAGAGGAAGGGCAGCTGTAGCTGTAAAAGGGCAGTATTTTCTAAGCCACACACACACACACAAAGAAGCTGAGAAGTAGCAATACGCCAATTTGTGACACGGGAAGAAACTGCAAATGGGATCCTTTCTGGAGTGATGTCCCATGGGAAGAGGAACCAAGACATTAAATAGCACTGAAGCCCTGACAAAAGTAAGAAGAATAATCCTTTCCTTCCTGCAGGATTGAAACAATTACGAGGAATCAAAACTTTCACATTCATGTACATCCATGAGCATCAGTACCTATAGCAACCTTGCCTATTGACTCAGGGATTTTTCACTTCTAATCATGCTATATTTCCAGTCGAGTTGATATACTAATTTAATTCTATACCTTCTTGGTCACCTGGTGTCTGGGTCCCTCAGCATCCTCTCTCTGCATTCCTCAGGCTTTTGTGATGCCCTGACCACTGGAATTTCCCTCTGGTTGCTAACAGCATCCGGACTAAAGCTGTCAGTAAAGCACTAAATTCGCCCCAAAGGATGATCATTTTATAGCTGTTTGCTTCAGGAACCGAGTATCACTTGTTCTGGGGAAGTGACAGCCACTCAGACATAAGCAGGTTAGTCGTGTATTAAAACAGGGCAACAGACATGACAAAACAGATTACCCTCCTCACTTGAAACCCTAATGAATGGAAAAAGGAACTGGGAAGAGATGAGAATTCATCTGTCTCTGACTCAGATTTTTCCACTGATGGTCTGATCTTACAAACTATATACATAGGAACTGTGCCACTATATCCCGCCTAAATGACCTGGGGCTGCGTGATCATGACCTATTCTGGTTTGTATTCAGAGAGGACATGCAATGATCTGGTGCACAGCTGCTGTCATTGCTGTTGAGAAATATATACCTTATTTCTTGAAAAAGTTTTGCTGGTATGAGCCACAGTATTCTTGATTACTTGCTGCAAATCTTGGAAGAAATGAGAAAATATTCTTCCATTCTACAAAAGATTTTAATTATTCAAAATTTCAATAAGAACATTGCATGAGGAAATATGAACATTTTCTAAGGAAATATGAAGAAAAAGAAAATCTGCCAAAGAAAGCAACAGGTTCAGAAAATTGTTTATGCAGGTTTTGACTCAGAGATGCCTTCAATTATTGCTGACACCAAAACATTTTGTGAAGTCAAATACTTTTTGGTTATTATATAAAAATAAACAAATAAAACAAATATTCTGATCTCTTTCACGCCAGTGGAAACTGTTGAAAACAACAGACCAATTTTGGCACAGCAGATTAAAATCTTTTCCTAATCTATCATCTAGATATTGCAGGAGCAATGGCAGGAAAGAGGGCAGTAAAAACAAGATCCTCTATAGTAAAATTCAGAGCTGGACAACTTACACTAGCGAAGAAAACAGACCAGAAAATGTGGGTAACTCCCATTCATCAGGCTGCCCTACATCAGACTCCGGAGTTTGAAATGATTCAGCGAGAGTGTCCTCAGGGACACTGACGTAAATATAGAGTAACCACAATGCCTTTCTCTGGAGTCCCTCCCATTATACACTGGTTTAGCTAAACAATTTCATTTCAGATAGAACAGAACAGGAATACTTTGGAAAAGGCCAGGTCTGTGTTGCCTTTTTTCCTTTCATAATCTAATGACATCTCTGGTCTAAGATAACCTTCCTTGCTCAATAATATTTAATCTTTATTTTATCTTGAAGTAGACTAGCAAATGCTTTGATAAATGGAGTGAAAGATTTTCCACTTTCCCCCATAACATCTTCAGGTGCTGAAATGCTGAAGCGTTTTACTACAACTCGCTACAGCAGTGCTGTGCGGAGAATCAATGCTTATATTCCCATGCCTTTTTAACATGAGTGAATCACAGCCCATACTCCTTTATATACTAAAATAACCACACACCAGAGAGCCATTTTCCTATCCTCATCTATTGTGGCCACTATTCTGCAAAAACAAGAGCTGCCATCTATGAAAACAGTCAGGATTCTACCCATTTGTACACTACAGCTGATGCCCTTAACGTCCAGGCCTACAACATACAAAGCCCCATACAACCCCTCCACCTCCCAAAAAAACCCTTAAACATTTGTAAGAAAACAAAAAAAAAACCTCATGAGAGCCTTAACCAAAGATAATTCCCAACTCCTTTTCTGTGCTAAGTTGTGAATGAGACTGATTAAAACCAACCTGAGAACTAAGAAAATTTTCTTAGTTCTTGGCCAACTGCATTTTGAGATTTGAAGTTTCATTAAGTGAAAACATCTTTCTAGGATGTTTGCATGAAAATTCAGAAAACAGAGGCAATCATAAGAAAAGAGAGACAATTACAAAGCTCTTAATCTCCTGAGACATTTACCTTTTTGTAGCAGGCTTTACTCCAGCCTCATTACATATTTGCTCTGATCATCAATCCTATTTGCAACTTTCAACTGTCTCCATGTTCTTTGTCAGAGGAGCTTGTATCAGGCAATACTTGGAGTGTCTCCATTAATCCAAATTTTAAAAACCAGTAACTGAAGCAAATCAGTATTTGTGCACTGACTGGAAAGAAACCCCTGCAGACTCACCACGACTGAAAATCTCTTTCCATGTCTATACAACTCCCTCCTCTGTCCTTCTCTAAAAAAAGAAGGGTCAAAGCAAAATGCTGGCAGCCCAATGAAATCTTTGGAAGACACAGCGTGCTTTCGGTTATGAGAGGATGGAAAAATGAGAACCCTGGAGATCTTTTGGGAACATTAGGCTTTATTAATCAGGAATGTATTTGCCACATACCAATATTCCCAAACAGTACACTGAAGCAGATAAATGCCTGGGAGCAACAGAACCCATCCAGTTTGGTCTTCTGTCTTATGGGAAGTTCTAGCATAACCTTAGAGGTGGTTTTCCAAGCCATTCCTTTAAAAAGAAACCTCCCCTGCTTCCATAGTACCTACAGGTTGTGTGTTCCAGCACTTTACAACCAATCCAGTCAGAACATGGCTCCTAATACCTAACTTGGTAATTTTTGCTGCTCATTGAACTGATTTCTTTAGGTCTTTCTCCCAGCGGACATGAAGAACAATTAATCACTGTGCTCTTGATTATAACTTCTCACTCACCAGTTTTATTGTTTTGGATTTTTTTTTTTTTTTAGTATATTCTCCCTAACATGCAACAAAAGCAACACTTTCAGAAGCATATAATGCCAGGTAGGGCTCCTACATATCCTCTTGCCCCTGGACCAGATAACAATCAACCAGTTTCTGCTTTCTCACAGTTTTAACTCTAGGACAATTTCTGCCTTGACAAACGTTTTTGACCTCTCCACATTTCCACTGGGGTTCCACAGGTAGAAATCAGGGCAGAATTTATCCCCATGAGTTTCTGGATTAATGCCTTGGTAAAGGAAGGGGAAAAGGCAAAATTAATTCTCTTTGTTAGTGCTAACACCATTCCTCAGGGATAGTCAGCCCCAAGACAATGATCTTTGTTCAAAGCAAGCACACTTCCATACTCATCTCACATTTACAGCACAGCTTCTACAAGCCAATATCTGCATCAAAAGGGAAAAAAAAGGCTTAAACTCATGAGAGTCTACATTTTGTCAGAGGAACAGGAACTGGGAATGGACTCAAAGCCCATCTTAGACCTGAAATTCTAGCTAAAACAGCAAGTTATAGGAAGAGAAGACAGGTCCCAAATCCATCAAGAATCATGAGGATTCCTGCACTGTAAAGAACATGGTAGTGCAGCTTGTTTGTTACTTCAAAACTCTTCCTTCATCTAAAAGCAGTGCTGTGATGGACGAAGCCCTTCCCAGCCCTGACATCCTGACGCTACACATGCAGCCTGCACTCTGGGATGCCAGCTTACTGTGTCACATTGGCTTGGGTTCTGCCTGTTCTTTTCCTTATGCCTGCAAGCTCAATTGAACTTATGAAAATTCAAACTGTCTTCTGTCTGTTTCATACATCATCAGCAAACAATCACTAGACAAAATGAATTTGCTCTCTGTAATTTGGAGGTTACACAAATGCCTCTGCTGTATAATGTAAAAAAAAAAAGGGAATAAAGTTTGGTATGCAAGGTTAACTCAGCATGGAGGAAAGGAGCAAAGAAACAGAGAGAGAGAACATGAACAATAAAATACTCAAAAGTGGGGAGACTGACATAAGAATTACTTCTGTAAACTGGAGTTGGCCTTGATACCTTTGAGTGATGGGATTAAACAAAGGCACAAGCAAGTTGTGAAAGATCACCCCCAAGAGTGGCTGTATCGCCATCCCTCGTGATTTGTCTACACAATATACTTATTAATAATAACAATGGTTACTATTTATCCCCTAAGAGCTTTGCAAACACAAATTCAGTACTGTTCCCAGAGCCATATCAGCTCAAACCAGATCTAAAGAGTGATCTGCTGAACAAGGCCCAGTGAGGTTAAATGATTTGTCCAGTGCCACTCACTGCACCAGTATCCATAAAGATTAGAACGCTGGATCTCTTGGTCACTGATCAGATCAGGCTGCGTAAGGCTGCCCTTGACAAACCAACCTCTTTTTTAACAAAAATAACATGTCATATACTCCTTATTGCCCTCAGCACATAGCAACATAACTAAAACTATTGCTTTGAAAGCACATCTTTTTCTTCCACCCACAATATGCTGTCACTGTCTCATTCCAAAACCCAGCAGACACTGAGTATGAGCAGAGGTACCTCCTCGTGCTTGACTTAATCCTATTTGGGGTTAGCTGCAAACAGCAAAACACTAAACCACATCCTTAAAGCTAAGTGTTTGAGTAGTCCCATTGACCTCAATAGATCTGCTTGCCTATCAACCCACATGACTTTAGTTGAGAGAACCCAACATAGCAAGAATCCACACCACAGGCCTTTTGCATTAGGAGAATATCTGTACCACATTTAGAAAGTGGAGTTTTTCATGCAACTGTCTGACAGATGTTCAGGTGTTATGTACCTGTATTTTCTTCTAATGCCATGTACCAAGTCAAGTATTTTACATTAGCCAAAAATTTGGCTCATCTTATATTAATCAGTCACTTTAGGGACATTCTAACATTAAAGCAGATTTCCACACTTTCATTGAAGAAATAAAATACAAAACTACCAGGATATGGCTTGCCTTTTTTCTTTGCTGTTTTTGGGTTAATACAGAAAAGACCTTGTGCCAAGTTCACCTTATTTAGGATCTTACAATTAGAAACACCTGATTACAGCAAACATACAGGAAACAAAGGAAATCCTTAAAGCATACCTTCCTCTATAAAAAGTGCCACTATTTTTATTGTGCCAAGTAACTAGCTACATGGACACGAGGTATAGCAAGAACCACATCCTCATCTTACAGGATATGTGTGCTTATGTAAAACTTTCCTCACCTTGTTCTTCTGTATTCCAGAGACAGACTATCCCAAGCCTACAGAACTTAAAAGCAGCTAAAAGTTTAAAAGTGGGGGGGTTTTGTGGGTGTTGTTTTGTTGCAGCTTCTTTTGTTTGTTTGTGGATTTTTTAAGCTATTAGCACAAGAAACTCAAGGATTAAAAATATGGACCTTTACTTTATGGAATGGAAAGACCTAGGCAGGAGAGTCTTAGGAGTCATGATCCCACACTCCATTTCCAGTTTGACCACTGATTTACTTGGACCTTGAGAAATCTGCTCAACATCTCTGTGTGGATGCACTTGACACTTTTGATAAAAAAAGAAAACAAAAAATATTTCCTATACATGAGTTTTAAACTTGTGCATTTATTTCCCCTTCAAAGTCTACAATCTCATGTAACTAAAAAAAGCTCATCCCAGCCAGCACCAATTGCTACTCTTATTTTTTCTTGGGCTGTCCATGGAGGACTTAGTGACCATCTGGATCCTAAGGATTCAAAGAACTTGCCTCAATTCACTCTTATGCTGCTGCTGCTGCATTTTGGAAAGAGAATTACTCCTGCTTTCCAACAAAAATTTTCCCGGTTGTTCACACTAAATTGCAAGACAAGCATGAAATTTGGTACTCACAGATTCAGAAGAGTTTCCCCATTTTTCCCTGAACACCTCCCTTTAAATTGCTGCTGGACCCAGCAAATCCACGAGTGTTTTCAACTCGGCTCACTAGTGTAATTGCAAGGTTAACCTCTGATGGCCAAGGAAGCTGCTCACATTCAGCAATGAAGAGCAGAAAATGTTAAATACCATTCACTGGCCACAGCCTGCAGTTAATACACAATATTTAAACAACACAATGGCATGGCCCTTGCCAGTAATGTAAAAACACAGTGGAGTAGAGCCAGAATGGCACAATCTGCCTGTCTGAGTCATGCTTGGCGCTGTGTGCTGCAGGGGCAGGCATTAGCTGCCCACAGTGTAACTGTACCCTCCAGCTAGTTTACAATAAAACATTAAAATATATTAAAAAATAAGGGGGGGGGGGGGGGGGTGTAAAGGCATGATAAATCCCCTATAATAGTTAAAGTATTTTAAAACTGGAGTACAAAAGTACCACTTTAGAAGCAGGCTCTGGGTTTCATTACAGACTGCACATTTTGATCTTAAACAAGAAAACAAAGTGACTTTGCTTTGTAATATTCCACAGCTTTGTACTGTTCAACTGAAATTGATCTTTTTTCCCCTTTCTACAAGCTTCTGGATTTTGTCATATATTATTTCATTAGACTGAAAGTATCTAAATATGCTATATTTTCCAATCCTCTTTTGCATGCCTGTTGTTCAGTCACTGAAGTTCCAAATCTTAATTATTAACCCAAATACATTCAATAAACAGATTCTAAATATGGGTAGATCAGAGTGATGTGCAATCTGACTTGCCTTTATGGAATAACTATGCTCTTAGAAAAATACTCCTTTCTTGCTGAGAGATGTAGCTGTTATTTTGACTGTTTTGTCGTGTCACAGCAGAGATGAATTAGGCATTTCTGCCTTCATCTACACCCTAGAGCAGCTGAAGTCCCCCATGATGTCATCAGAAAGTTGTTTGTTTTTTTCTCGTACGAAGGAGAAGAATTTGTTACGACATCATGAGAAGAGAACAAACTATGTTTTCTGCTATAAGGAATCTTCTGCTACTTTCTGTTATCTCTGCACCAACGTGCAGAAATCCTCGCTGACAAAGCGACAGGAACTGTAAGTCAACAAACAGAGATGCACAGTATTCCTCCTAATATTCAAAACAAAGCAGGAAAGAATGACCTATTCAGTGGTCTGAAATTAAAGATCTGCAAGATGTAAGTTCCTTTTTAATTTTTAAATAAAACATCCTTTGAACTTCTAAATCCCATTCAAGGGGACTCTGACCTTTATCCAAGACCAGCTACTGTGCTAACACGTTGGATGCATATAGAGGAAAAATACGGACAAAAGGTACCGGAAAAGCTTTTACTTACAGGAATGCAGTGTGGCTTAATCTTTTTGTTTTTAAGGTGCAGTGATTTCAGCATCTACAATGTAACTTCAGGCAGTCTGAAAAGAAACAGGTTAAAATCTCTTTCAGTTATAATTGGTATTTCAGATTTAATTAAAAATTAAACTTTCATAATGTTTCACCATCCAAAGCAATGCATTATCAGTCAAGCGTAGCCTTTTTTTTTTTTGTTAAAAGAAGCTCTTCCCAGAGTAGTTTGCTATGAAAGAAAAAGGCAAAAAGGCAATTGAGAGTAGCAAAATATATTTCTTCAGCAAAGGATCTCTGAATAATTTGGAAAGAAGCCTTCTGCCACTTAATTTTAACAATCAACCTTATACTAATTAAAAAAAAATCACAATTTAAAAAGACAGAAAAACACCATCACATACCAAAGACTGTGAGGATAAAAATGTTCATTTCAGCAAAACAAGGACATTGCTAGGACCAGAACATACGCACCAAAAGGGAAAATATGGTTTTACATAATGCCAGCCAACAACATTTTAAAAAAATTCGTTCTACAGCATGCAGCACTTTCAGATTGTTGCATGGAGGAGCAGAGAAAGACAAGTTCAAAAAGAGGAAAGCTGTTTTTAAAGTGTACAACTCAAAAGGTCCCTTGCAACCTTTTGTTAAGGGATATGAAATAGCTCATCTATAAAACTGCACGGTTTCTTAACATGTAAAATAAATGTCACATTACTGTGTAAAACAGATGATTGAGAAGTGGTAGCTGTAGACACAGCATTTGAACAGATGCAAAAAAATGTTTTTTTTTCAAAATGCAGTTGAAATAGTTGGAATGACAATAAAACTCCAGGGGTTGTGCCATAAATATGAGTTTAAATGTTAGGCTGGAGTTTAAAACCTGTGGTTTTAATTATATCTAATTATAAAGGCTCCAAAACCAGGAGAAATGAGAAAAACAAAAAAATATTAATAATAAATTAAAACAATTTTGCAATAAGCTGTCAGGTTTTGGCCTCATAATAACAAACCATACAGCAATATACACAGACACATACAATGTTCCAATGACTCATTAAAGGAACAAATCAAAACTTCATTAAATTTTATTTTTAAAAGGTGACAGCAGAACTTGCCTAATTTACCCCATTCAAAGTCAAAGCTATTCTCCTCACCAGCAACACACTCACAGAGATGGTCAAATAAATCCCGGATGCAAATCTAACACTGATTTTGAATGTACCACAGGCTGCGAGCAATTCCTAGGTGTAATTTTACTTTGTTCTCCCGTAAGTAAAAATCCAATTCCTCAAATGTCAGTGTTATATGAGGCTTCTCAATCCATCCTCACAGATGTTTAAAATAAAACACACTGTATCAGACTGTCACACAAACATGTTCACACACTCACCAATACCACAAAAAAAAAAAAAAAAAAGAGCTCACAAACTTATTTGTAGGCTTAAGTTTTCCACTCAAGATCAAAGGTATTGAAGAGCAGAAGGGAAAGCAGAGAGCACAGAAGGGGACAGCACAGGAAGAATTAGAAACAATTCTTGAGCATTTGAATGAACAAGAGGCCCCTGATAGAGGCACTAGGATGATGCTGCCACAAGATAACCTTTATAGGCTTGGATGAAATTTTTCCTGAAGGAACCATCTGAGACAGGTGTTCCTGTTCCTTTAGACAACCTTACATCAAACAGCTTTCCTTCTTCCTCTTGACTGACATCTAATAAGGTAGACAAACAGTGAAGAAATCCAGGCAAAAAATTGTTAAGTCCATCAGAAGCAGGCAACAGCACAACTGCCACATAAGTGATAACAGCCTCAGCTTCTGAACTTACATTTCTTTCACTTCCTTCCCCTTCCAAATTTACCCCTTTTCTAACATCTTCAGGACTGTAATGCTGGCTTGCTGGCAGGGAGGGAGAGGGGCAGCGGTATTTAAAATCCAAAGCTATTTCTTCTAATGAATGCAGTGAAAAACTGACCTCAACTGAGAAGACAAAGAGCATTCACTGAGGGTGAAATGTATCCCTCCCTGTGTAGGGAGCCAGCATAGAGAACACACCACTGAAGCCCTATTCTGATGACCTAAATAGGAATAAATTGGTGCATGGACTTCACCACTGTGAATATTGTCCAAAATGCCCATTTTCTTGTAGAGAATGAGGAAACACATGGCCCTCTCCTGTCAAAGCACAACAGCATAGCACCTCCTTCCCATGCTGGGCACAACCCTGACAACTGCTCTTCAGTGTACCTTCCTAGTAGTTTTAAACAGAAGTCTTTCATGCTTTGCCCTCTTTTCCTCTGACTGGAAAGGGAAAGGATGGCTTTACATTTGGCATTACTCTGTGAGTTAGCACGAGGGCATTGTGCCTGCAGATAGGGTGGCCCTTCTCGTCAAGGCAGGCATAATTAGCACACACCATGATCCTCCCATTAAAAGAAAGGGAGCCTCAGAAACAGCTCTCTGTAAGAGCCTGCCTTCCTGTGCACAGGTGAGAATGTTTAACACTTGTGGGGCAGGAGGTCATGATTGTTGACTGAAAGGAGTGGCCTAATCCCCTTGTGGAAAGCAAGAGGCATGGCTCAAGAACAGTCAATGAATGTCTGCTTGAGAGAAGCATAAGAGCTGGAATTGCAAAAATTAGGAGTATGGCAGCTCATGAACGAGACACATGAGTAAAGTGTTAACAACAGAGCAAGTGGTACCTCTTAGTTAAGGCTTTAAAACAGGTTTCACTTTGCTTTCTGCCAATTCCTTCTTGCCATAAAGCTTATGCAGAGTCTGAAAACTGAGAGAGGAAAGCTACCAACTCTACAATGACCAAAGTTCATTAGCAATGTTCCATGACTTGCATAGGCCCCTGACGGTGCTTTGCCTCACTCATGTTTATGGTCTTATTCCCCACTTTGACAAGAATCACATTCATTCAATCTAAAAATTAAAGAGAAGGAAAAACAGTGCAATTTGTTATTTGGAAACATTTCAGAAGATGTCAGCCTTCTGCAAACTCTTAGCAATAAAGAAGTTCCATATCTGTAAGGCTTTGATTTTCCTTGAGTACCTTAAGCCAGCTGGAGCAGGTCAGTTAGAGTCATATATAACTGAGCAGTTACGAGGAGAAGGAAGACTGGAAGAGAATACAGCACAACACTAATCAATATCTTTAGAAATTTCTACATATAGAAGTTATAACATCCGTCAATTGATCTTTTTCAAGTTCACTTCTTGAACTGGAAATCAACAATGAAGCCACTGCCAAAAGTAACTACTCAAAGAAGGTAAAATACTGATGTCCTTATTCAAGAAAAAAAATCTCATTGATAATATAAAGGAACTCATCAACAACAACCAGGGAACGAGGGAAGGGGAGGGCACTGGGTGACAAATGGACACACACAAATTGAAAACCAAGCCCATTACCTTCAGGAGAGTATTCAAAAATACTCATGGGCCAGACAAGAGACCTCATTCCAACTTTGGAATCTAAATAATTACATGATATGGCCCAGACTATTTTCTGGCATTTTAGGTTTGAAAACATAAGCAAAGCCATGGAGTAATTGTGTCACAGACACGAAAAAGAAAAGTCAATTGTACAGGCTCCTCATCTAACAACAAATACACAAACTTTGAAATTGGAACCAGTATAGACACACCAGCACAGTGCTCTGTTCAGGTTCATCAGCAACTCAAAAGAACAAATCTTATTAATACAGATATAACATTACATTACTGCTTTTTGAAGGTGAATGCACTTTAGTTGGTATTAGCTCTCTATACAGCTTTATTTTTGTCACCTGTCTCTTGTCCTGAGTGACAGAATAAAAAAGAAATAAAAAAGGTAATGCCAGTGCTTGAAAAATCTTCCCAAAAAGTTTGAATTGGAGCTCTTACTACACTTTCAAAAACATGCAGGAATTTTGGTTATTTCCAGTTCTGCCTTCATACTCATAGCCATTTGTATTGGCTAGCAGAGTTGGCCCAGGCTTTTTCCTAACACTAGGAATAAGCCGTAGGACTGTGGCTCAAACCAGAGTCACAGGGCTGCTGATGGGAGAAACGTGGGGGGTTTTGTAATTTAGCAGAATTGGAGCAGAGAAAAACCTATAGCATTGTGCTGGGATCAAGGGATCCTCCCACCACAGGAATGGACAACAGGACATCAAAGGTTTCTTTGTCAAAATGGCAAATCTCCATCTGTTATTGGTTCACTGCAAAGATGAGTGCCGACAGAGATTTTGTCTTCCTTACGGCATGCATCCTTTGAGTTTACTTTCCCAGTGAAGACTATATCCATTACAAATTTTAATTTACAAACCATGGCTCTTTCAGCTAGAAAAGCATTTTAATCAGGAAAAAGGTGTATTTTTGGCTACATTTCACACACACCCCACATCCCCCAACAGTATTTGAACTATTTTTGTTCAGGTATGATAAAACCTGCCTTTGGGCGAAGACTAAAACTCCTTGAAATCTCAGTTTCAGAAAGTTAGAGACAATCAACTGTATAAAAGCTGCAATGTATAATCCATTCCAGTGGTCACTTGGAAACAGGCACTGGATCAATTTCACCACAAGGACCCTCATACTTGTTAAATGTGTTGGATCCCTTAACAGCACAGTCCACTCCCCTAATTTATTCCTACTGCTAACAGAGTAAGCAACAAGCACTTGAGAAGCCCAGCTGTGAAAACACATGAGAAGCTGAACTTACCAACCCACGGAAGAGTTGGTCTCTATAACTGCACTTAAGATCTGACCTGGACTCCTAATGTTTAGGAGTTAAATGGGTAGTTCTGTTATAATCAGGTGGGACCCAGCATCCTTCTAAATACCTCTTGAAGCTTTCCTCCTACGCAGGGGCGATGATGGTAATCAAGTTGGCTGCTGAAAACCATGATATTCCTTATTCCAACTGTTTTCTTGCACAAGCTGTCCCTAGATCCTGTTTATGTTCCCAAGGAATAGGAACAGTGACAGCATGCAGCTTTCACGAGGCCTTGCCCAAACAATTCTTTCTCTAAAGATACAGTTTTTTTGTGAAGCAGCTCTGAAGCTGATATTCACTGAGCATCTCTTGGAATACAGCTTGAAGACTTTACTTATGCCCTTTACAAGCTATTGTAGCATATAAGCTTCTCCCACTTCTTTTCAAGGTTCATAATGCTTTGATCTTCACAGCCTCACTGCTCCTGCTG
>NW_008237619.1:9789010-9944091 GCF_000691975.1 Corvus brachyrhynchos | reverse complement strand
ATCATCTCCCATGGCTCATATTATCTTTAGTGCATAAAATGATAATACCTGTTAAGAAGCAGGCTCTATCACATAATCACAGCAGAACCTTCACATTTATTCTGGTTTAACAGAGAAACTTACATCAATAAATGTTTCATTGTGATGGGTATTTCAGTGCGGTGACAAACTGGGCGGATAAAGGAAATGTGGTGGATATAATTTGTTTGGATTTTAGCAAGGCCTTTGACACACTACCACACAGGAAGCTCATAGAGGCACTACAGAATTATGGTCTGAATACTATTACAATAAGGTGGATAAAAACTGTCTGACAGATAGGAAGCAATGAGTTATTAATCAATGTTAGAAAAGAACAGAAAGAAGAATCTACTCTGATGCAGAGCAATAGGTGCTAGGATTATTATCACTACATAGATTCATTAAGGATGAGAAAAAGAATGTAAATATTGACAGCATCTAAAACGGATGATTCAGAAAAAAGAAATTTATCAAATGTGAAAGGTATCAAAATTGTTAAGATCCAAATAATGGAGATGTGCATGAGCCAAAACAATGTGGTATTTAATATATCTTAAAATGTAAAAAACATTATCAAAAAGCAATACAGACTTTTGTTTTCAAACTCAGAAATAGAAGGTTTTCACTGTGTTTGCTTGACTTCATCATGTTACTATGCACTAGTACGGTCTAGTTGTGAAACTAGCTCCCTTGCAAAGCAAAATAAAATAATATATTTCAGTCACTGTGGTAAGGGCTGATCATCTGGCCTATTTTCTTAGAATACTAGTACTAATGATGAAAAGTTTAAAGTTTAGAGTAATCACATATGACATCCTTAAATTCTTCTTCAGAAACAGGGTACTCTTTTAGTTGTAGTTTCTGAATTTCAACTGCCCTGAACAGCTAAAGCCATTTTGTTGCTGATTTCTGGTACAGGAGATGACATTGAGCTATCCCCACAGAGACACTGCGTACACTCAAAGTTTAATGGCTATTACCTCTCCACTTCCTTCACAGATCTGTCCCAAAGAAATTCAGCCTGACCCTTTCCTGTGAAAGGGCAAGATCCTGGATGAAAAGCAATGTACTTAGGTGAAATGAAAAATCCTGGGGTAATGCACATAAATCTCATGGGACATATGGCAGAGAAGATCAAAGTGATAAACATTTGTTTGGAAATCTACATATCCCTAAGTGCTGAGCAATTAAACATAGCAGTTGAACATTTCCAGGATAAACTCATCAATATCAGCAAGATGCGAAGTTCACTACATCCTGCCTCTTTCTCTTTCCTTGCATGGAGAACACACCCCCAGCACCACAGCCTCTGCTTACTTGTGCCACTCCAAGAATAAGGCCAAAATAATTTTTAATGTCTTCTGTCTTGAGAAAGGAAAAGTGAATAAGTGAGTGAAAGCTATGTGTTTTCAACTGTGAGAAATTTGGGAAAGTTTTCACGCTTCCTCTTGACTTACTGCTCATGGTCGTTGTCTTGACATGTGCCATCAGGAGACTATACCTGGTAACTCATCTCCATCACCTATGAAATCCATCATCTGTGGTTTTGGGACCTTTGATCTCCTCCCAAGATCTCCAGTATTTCTTCTACCCTCACACAGCAGCCTAAACCCATCTCCTCTCCCTAACAAGCACCTTCTTTCCTCCATCTTCACTGCAAGAATCTGCCTTGCTCACACTGCAAAGCTTCCATTTTCCCTTCTTGCTGCAGACAGACAAGGGAATAGGATGAAGCTGTGACACTTCTCTCAGGAGAAAGACAGTGAGGGAAGTGGTATTAGCAGAGAGGCATGAATTAGTGGTTCTGATGTCAGAGAAGTGGAAAAAATGAGAGGTGGAAATATGCACCTCAGGTCTCCAGAGCAGCAAGGGCAAGTGTGGCTTCTGCGGCGCCAATAGACTTTAGATGGACAGTAGGTCCATCACTGTTATGCTACCCTAAGCAGATGCCTTATCTCTGCAGCCTACCAAGGACCTTGGGAGAAACTTGGGATTCTGACATGTAAAAAGGGGCATGCGACCTTCTAAAAGTACATAAAATTAATAAAAAGCGAAGTCAGGACTACAGGCTAAGTTTGGACTTCATATAAGCAGGTGCATCAAAGTGGTATCAGGACTCCTCCAGATTACACATAGACAGATTTTATTCCACCACGTGCAGAAGCATGAATCAATGAAGTCTTTTACTTCAGCACATTATTAATGCTTTTGCCAGAAGGCCATTAACCTGGAGCCCAAAACCAGCTCCATCTTGTACAATGTCATGCACAAACCATGCCCAGAAGTTTCACATTATTTCAGTTTATGTAACTGCCATATTAAGCTCAAGGCCCAAGGAGGATACTGAACAATATCTTATTGTACAGGCTATTGAGATTCAATATTACAGGGACAATGCTACCAACCCCCTCCAATTTCATTCATCTCAGAAATCTTTGCAAATTTAATACCAGAGGACTTTGAGACCTTTGGACTGTACTGCAAATCTGCTGCTTAAACTTTTAATGTAACAGTGATGCAGGCTCTCAAATATCTCCCAATAAAGCCCATATATGTAATTCTTGTTTAATTAGACATTATCCAACAAGAAGAGAAATTCAAACCCAGCTGGAACTGTATAAAAGTTCAAGGAAGTTCAGTTCCTGCACTGTGATTTGGCAAAGCTCTATTGTAATTTTTTTTCCCCAGAAACAATGCAGAAAAAAGAAAAAAAAAGAGAATATATCAGCAATGATTTGAACTGATCACTGTGTCAGGACAGGAAATAATATTTGGAAGAAAAAAAGAGAAAACGATCTTCCATTTACTTTCAATATTAGTAAAAACAAGAAAAACATTTTTATACTGTCAGCCGCATCCTGCAAAATCTAGGTAATAAAGCAACAGCATAATGACTAGATAAGTTTAAAATGGATTTTTAAAAAGCATGGCTACCATTTTCTGAAGAATAAGTGTATCTAAATACATTGCAGGACTGGATTCAGAGACCTCAGCATCCTGTCGGCCTGGTCCAATACAAATTATATTTATTCCAGGGACCTTGAACTGTGGAGTGCACACACTTAAATCTATGTAATATTTATCTTTGCTTCAAATACTTAAGATGAAGAATACATGGTATGAGTTCAAGTTCATGGGACTTCTGCAAGAACTGAGTTGTTCGAAATTCAAAGACTAAAATTCACTCTGGCTCCACTTGCACTACAAAAAACCAAAACATACCTAAGATACAACAGAATGTTATGATTAGAAAAAAAACATTGGGTATTCAACTTGTTCCATAATCTATGTTTAAACAGATGAGATCAAATGTATCCTCCTGGTGGTCAACCAAACTACAAAATTAAAACTGGTATATAACTTTTTAACAGTAAAAAAAATTCTAACAAAACCCCATGTACAGAAAAACACAAAATTAAGTTCCATCATGTTAACACTAACACCAGGCAAAAACTACAAGACCATATGCTAATTACATTCCAGGTAAAGAAGATGAGAGTTCAGATTTGCAAGTGGTAACTAAATTTCTAATAAAATAACAACTTCAATCTTTTCAAGTCTTTTCCAAAATACCAGAAGTGATTAGAACACATTATGGACCAGTCACTTGCCAAGTTTCATGTTTGAAATCAAAGCTGTTTTAAAATTCCCTGAACAACAAAAAAAGCATTTTAAAACTGGTAACATTCAGTCATGGTGATATAAGCAAATACCAGCCAATCTGAATTTTGGAACATTCTTGATCTAATGCCTTTATGTTGCAATGAAGCCCAGAAAAATATTTCAGGCCCAATTGCTGAGACAGTGAAAATAATATTCATAAATAAAAAAGGATCATTTACATATTATACAACTAAATATTTTATTTCTTCAATATACCTTGAAAGAATTAAAAGGATAGATCCTTCAGGACTTCTGTTGTCATAACTGAGACACATCTTCATTTACCACATTTACCAAAGATGAACCCACCTGTAATTAGTATGGAAGAGCTAAAACTCTTCTTCTTCCCTCCTCTGCACCTCCCACAGAAAGAACTCAGCACTCTTCAAGCAATTTCTCTACAAATAACTATAAAAAGGAAGTGGGTCTATCATGGAGGAACTGCTTCGTTTCTCTGCACGTGCTGAAGAACTCTTTCTGAATTAATGCAGGCCAGCACCATCTCAAGCTCTGCTGCCCCCCCTCCCCTCCCCCCCCCTAAACACTGCATAAGGAACAAAATTTGAACTTGTACCTTCCACAGTAAAGGCACTTGGGAAATACACAAAGCCTGCCAGGTACAAAACACCAACTGCTATTCCACTCTGTGCTACCTTTTTAAGGATTGTTGGCCACTTATTCTAATGTATGCAAGCAAAAGAATGAAATACGGTAAGAAGCCAAAATTTAGGGCAACAGTTTACAATAGAAAGAACAATATTCTAGGAGTCACATGTACCTATAAATTCTCATTATACATCTGTGCATACTAATAGAGACTATTACATAAAATACTGTATTATTTAACATCAACTGAATGGAGGTTTGGTTTCAATTACATGCAGTGAACTGTCCCTTTAATCAGTTGGTATAGTAACAGGGCTAAAATTTCCAAGCAAATTCAGCCTTTCCAAATCCTTGGATCTCAAAATTCTTTAGAAACACGCTTTCTTTTCCATTAAGAGATACAGTGATGCCAACAACAGCTACATTATTCCCCCAGCAGATCTGGAGATGCTCGAGCAGAACTCTGAAGTCCAGCTGCCAGATCTTCTGCTGTAGCCATCTGACACAAAACTCTCCCTCATGCATTTCTCTTTTCTAGCTGAAGTTTTTACTCTTTAACAATGCCCTATGACATTAATATCTTTATATTTTCTGACTGACTGAGCCTCATACTTGGGCAAGAAAGAAACTTTCCATTTCCTGAGCTATAACTGAAACCAGCCTAGGGTTTTATGTAGTCAGTGATCTCCTTTCTGTCCTCATTGACTGGAGGTCTGCATTAAGAAAAAATAACCAGTACAGTAGGGCCCTGATGCTCACAGAAACAAATAAATATATCTTGAATGTGAATTACAGGAGAAAAGTTGTTTTTTTCTTAGTTCTAAGCCACATTAAGTCCAAAAGGAGGAAGTACTACACAGTGAATGTGTACAGAATTATTTCCTAGCTCTGCAGGCTGCAGAAAAATTCCACTGTGTTAAATAAGATGGTACCAAGGCCACTTAAACATATTAGCCTATTAAATCTGCATCTCCTTATTGTTCTTAAAATCCTAATGAAATATTCCAGACCACTATCTGTAGGACTTCTGAAGAGTCATGCATTACCACAATTTCTCTGAAAGCAGGATGACAGTCCACATACCACTGGTGAGACTCTTGCTGATGGCCTGCAGAAAACTCATTAGCCATGTTGCTCTGGCTCACCTATCTTCCAGTTCCTAAACTTCATCTAAAAACAACTTCACCAGCACCACCCCATGCCCCACAATTTAAAAACAACAAACCCTCAGCAAAACCAGCTAAAAGCACATTAAAGATTTAACTTTGCACCGGAAGCAACCCCAGTTAGTTCCTGAATAGAAAACTACACAGGCTAACCTGGAGGGGAGAAAAGCCTCACATCTATGAATAAGAGGAGGATTGTCTCTTATTTCCTAGGATGTCTCTCACAATAAGATGTGTCTGTATCAGAAAAAAATAAAGAACCCTATCTTTAAGTTTCTACAAGTACAGCTCCTCTTAGGAAGGGTTCTTAGCTTTGAGCTATCACCGTGCTAAAAATAGAAATGTTCAGGAAACACATTACTCTTGAAAGTGATTTCACATACAATCTGTAAACATGTTGCCCTTTTAGGTAAAATGGCAATTGTTTGAAAGCCAGAAGCCAGAAACATTAAAGTGGAAGGGATCTTTAAAGACAGTTTGCAACCCAAAAGATTGAAATCTGCCTTTTTTTGTTTTCTGTAAAAAAGAGTCTGAAAGGACTAAGTAAAGTTGGGATAGGGGAAAAAGGAGATTGAAAAGAAACTTCTGCACTTTTGCTTTGGAAGTTTTTGTTTATATACACATAGACATATATATACACATATATAAAAGAAATGCAGGTGCTCTTTTCTTTTCATAACCTTGTAGGCATCTCTGAGGGACATGATTTGTAGCAATCCCAACTTTTGTCATGTTTCATGCAAATTTCATGTTTTCATTTTATCAGATATGGCTTATAAAAGAAAACTTAAAATTCACACAGTTCAGGTTACAAGTATAATGCTGTCATAGTTTCCTTTACTACTTTGTTTTTTGAGAAATCCTTATTTTTCTTTTCTCTTATGCATTCCCAATGCAGTTTGAATGCTACAATGCTACTTTATTGGAAGGTATTGTGGACAACTTCTGGTCTGTTGGGTGCAGAACATTGGATGATTATATCTAATATTAAACTTGAAGGTATTAAGAAACACAGTGATTTTTATTCTTCCAGCTGGTCAAAATACTATTTGTTAAGTTTCTCGATGCAAATTCTTAAGCAATGCTTGGAAAAATATGGGATTGTTAAGAACCAACTGTTTGAATGTGCAGTGGTAATAGCTAATAATGATTAAGAACTATTTGCTATATGTATTTTTAATAAATGCCAGTCTAGTAAAGGTTTTCTTTCGAGCTTTAAGCTGGCTTGATTTAGCAGTCTTCCAAATACTTGTTTGCTGTAACTGGTGCCAACACCCAGCTTCTCACTGCATGGCTCACGTGTTGCATCCCAAGATCAAATAAGAAAAGAAGGGAGGGACTGGCTCCAGCATACATTACAGACAGGTAACAGGAATGAAAAAACCTTCATGCCTTACTTTTCACAAATTTGCCAGCGTATGACTGGAAAAAAAACCAAACCCAAGCAAGTAAACTTATGTAATCTGTTTTTCTTACAGCAAATTTCAGTAAGTCACACATAGTACAGGAAGAGTTAAACAAATCTCTCCTAATTTTCAGGATATTTTATTAATGGGAAGGTAATGTTCAGGTAAACCTTTCAAATTCACAAATGATCTTAGGTCTCCTTTCTTCAAGCTGCACAGTCCATACCCAAACTGTCCTTGAATCAGAAAAACATTTTCACCTGCATTATTCAAACAGCAGAACCTGCCTAAATCTTTCAGTATGAATCATTATCAAGACAAATGACAGCGTATCTTCAGAAAATATTGACAGCCTGTTTACCACTACCTTCTACCTTCTCCGTATTTGGCAATAAAGAACCCTGAGATCCTCAGTCAGGAATCTGAAAATTACCCTCATCCCACGCAGAGATCGATTCAATCAATCAGTATTTTCTTACTGCATAAAGAGACAAGTGGTTTGCCAAAGGTCATAGAGCAAATCATTGGCTGAGCCTGGAATAACTAAAGATATCCTGCCTCTGGACACCAGCTTTTTCTCTTGGTTTCCTTAAGGCTAGAATTCCACTGCCTGGATACATCCTCTCACTAATAAATTTACCAATTTCAACCAGATTTGCTAGAAGGTTATCACCCTGAATAAAAAGGCTGATTCCCATAAACTTCATAAAATTAAAAAAATTGGATAAATAAGCAGGGGTAGAGAGCAAAACTATTCATTTCTCCCAGACAGAACCAACTGTAGAAGTTCATGCCTTAAGTACCACAGAACTGGATTTATAAACACCTCAGAACCCAGGAAATACTTCAGTGAGAGGTCACATCTTCTTTATCATGAAGTCAATCAACCATAACACTAATCCGTAGAAAGTCTAAATTCCAGTGCTTACTGAACTAATTATTTCTTGAAAATTACTGGAAGTGTATTCTTCTCTCCTACTCTGACCTTCAGCAGTCCTGATAAAAATGAACCCTATGAGAAGTAGTCTCCTCATTAACTTCTTGAGGTGGAACAAAGATTATGTATCACCAAGAAACATCATTATGCATAAAAAGTATGTTATTGGAGGAATTTCCTAATACTTTGGCTACCTAGTAACTTTACCTACTAATGTCCTAAGACATCCAGAACATCCTTCTGATTCCAAAGTAAGGGGAAAAGTTAATTTCTACATTATTTCTTTTCCTACAACTTCAAACCAGTCTGCTTCTGGCTTCAGCAATATGTAACTGTGTCAATAGATGCAAGGCACATTCAGATGCAACCATCACATGTGAAAGGTTAAATAAAAGACTTCAAGACTGAATGGCTGTTTAGAAATCTGAAGTTGCTAAACAGCCATTCATTAGTACATCCTTCAATTGCTTGAGGTGGGAGAAGGATCCACCATAATCTGAAAGCATTAATGAATTTGTTAGCAATGGGCTGGACATGGGCTCAATCAGCAAATAATTTTTCCCAAGGAAAAGGCAGCATAGAGGAGAGATTCTCTTAGAAACATCACAGGTGGTCACAAAAACCTAGGCTCCAGCTTCTGCATCAAAGAGTAATTGCTGCTGAGCAGTGGAGGAGGAATGATGCAGCCCCTGTAAGAGAATGGATGGTGTACAACACAACACGGTCTGCAAGAGAGGAGGTGCCCCAGGATTGAAATGCAGCCCTGGAAGCTACCACGTTTGGGGTGGGGGTCTAAAACAGCAGACTGGGAGTGAATCTGTAGTGTCCTTTCCATATTTCATGAGATTTTTGCTTATTTCTGTTTGAAAAACAGGCCATGTGAAATAACAGTTTGACTTCTGTGTTGCCTCTTTTAGGCATCATCAACCGTTTCAGGGTGTTGTTATAAAAGACAAGTCTAAAAATAATTTTTCTTCTCTGACAAGCAGTATGATTGCTCCATTAGCCAATACCATCACTTTTCCAGAAGCTGTCAGTAAAATGGCAACTGATACCTACATAGGAAATAACTACAGTACCTCAGGTCACACAGTGTGACAGCAATGTGTGAATGCTGACTACTGTGTACACCAAACTTCACTTTCCACTTCCATATTTCTTTTCCTTCCCAATCATGTGACTCCAAGTATTGTAATGTAGCAACCCCCAACCCCACAATACATTTATACCTTACTCAAACCTACACCATGTGCTTCAAGCTGCTTAAAGACCTGGAAATTAAAAAGAAAGAACTGGTCCTTTTCAGGGCTTCTGCCTTTTCCACTTACACTCTGGAAGAGTACTGTGCGGTCATCCCTCATGATTCAAGTATCTGCAGACAGTTTTCCTCTCTGTTTATTTCATTACTGAGGCCAAAATTCTGGTACATAATCCCATAGCTCCTGTATACACCCAATACTGCAGAGCTTAAGCACTTCATTACAGAAAAAACTGGTGGCCTTCCATGCAATCTTCACGCATGGAAGTGGTGCACAGGTTCTGAAAAGTAAGCACAGACAGAACAATGTACTCCAGCCACTCTGGAGAACACCCTTCATGATCTCAACAGTTTCTTTTGGCCTTTTCTGAGTCAGAACATGACCACCTGTGGATTAACTCCCTCCAGCACCTTTTTCTGGGAAGCAGTGTTTCTGAAAAGCATCTTGCTGTGCTACAAATCTCAACAGGCTCATCACACACGTAGTCATGACACAGCCTCTTACTGTGATTTTGGTTTCCCATAACTAAGCTCCATAATAATAATTTGGGTAGCACTGGTAAAAGAGTGAAGAAAAAAATAATATACTACATCCTGCACGGGCAGGATAACATCAATTTAATCCTCAGGCCAAATGAAAAAAAAAAGCATCTGAATATCCCCACCTAGAACACAAGTTTAGTATTTTATCTGAGCATGAAGTTGGTGGCTCAGGTCCCTCTGTTTTCATTTTCTCCTGTGCTCTACTTTACATCCCAACTGTGGCTGCATTCAGCAGCACACATTAGTGATTTCCAAATCATCAGCTCATATTTAGTCCCTATTTTCAACTGCACACTGGAGACCTGCACCTATTCCACAAATAGAAAGAATCCAAATGCTTTCCCCTAGGCTCCTGCTTAGGATTTCATTATTAATTATATTTGAAGGTTATACAGTTAAAATACTAACTTTTTTATTTGAACATTTATATTAAGCTGCTGAGATTTCTAGCAGCTTAGCAGCATTATTTCTGTATAAGAAAATAAGCCTCTTAAATTCTGCACGCAGGCCTCTCGTCTAAAATGAAGATTTTAGAAAGGCACTGAAAGGTAACACTGAGTTAATGATGCTTTTTAGACTGAGACCTCCAAGACTGATCACACAGAACTCTTATCATTTATGCACCCCCTTGACCTCAAGCTCTTTCACCTGCTCTACCAACAGTGTCTGAATACAGATAAAGTTTAGCAAAAAGTTACTTCCAGAAGATGCCTCTCAGATTCATTGCTAGTTACAATTCATTACATGGATTTACTATTTCTAATGCAATAAGAAGTTTAAATATTTGGTAGCAAATCCCAGAAGACTGTATTTAACTATTTTCTCCAGAGATAATAAAGGTTAGGCACAAGAGTCATCCTTCAGGAATGGTGCGTATTATGGATAATGAAAATTTTTTGCAACGTGGATTTTGGTGGGCAGACCAGATGACCTCAGCAAAAGGAGGTCGATGCCAACCAACTCCTATTTCACAACACAAACTGAAACTCCCAAATTTTAGATAACTGGCCAAATTTTGATTTTAGATATAAGCTACAGTAAATCCAGAGCACTGACACTTGTACAAAAATCCAGGATTATTTCTTATTTACGACTGTGTAAGAGAAGAGAATTTGTTTCACTGAGCCAATTTAATTCCTAGTTGTCTTCTTTAATCAGTTGGTATAACCCAAGAGTTAGATAACTAATAGGTCAAATGCTGAAAAAAATCTAAACAAAATTGTATGTCTAAGAATGGACACTTTTTTTCCAGATACATATTTTATATTTTATATTTATTAGTGACAAAAACACAAGCACCATCTTTCCATATATGTCAGAGACTGAATTCTAACCCACCGATTTATTTTTTTTTATCCTTCACCCCTTGGTGCACCTCAAATAGATCTTTGCTCTTGGAACTTTTTGCCCATGCTTTTGATTGTGATGTACAAAAAAGGTTCATTTTCCTAGGTCAACTTCAGGTTTCACAGCTGGACCTATCTGCTTACAGATCTGTACAATTCCATGAAGAGTTCCCACCATTCACTACTTCTCTTCAAAGAATTCTTGCTGGTCTGCAGCACTGAAGGTGCTCCCTGATCACCATGACCATTTACAAAACCAAAAGTATCCCGATGGCATTGCTTTCAAGATGACACCACCATAAAAGTATCCAACCACTTTGAAATATGAAAGCCCCTTCAAAAAAAGAGTCGACCCTCATACCTTGATAAATTAAGAGTATACAAATACACCAAACCATGCTCTCTTCACAAGATCACAGCATGCCTTGTACCAGGTGACTGAGTCAAAGCAAAGGTTGCATCATTATAACTACTCAGCAGTTACAACTGTATTATAGTCTTGAAATTCATTTCTTGGAAAATAACACTGGAAGCATTAAATAAAACACACTTCATACATCTATTCCTAGGGTTTCTTATAATCACCCAAACTCTAAATAAATACTAACTAATGACAGCTAGTTAAATGGAAATATTCAATGTTTAAACCTTAAAGCACAAGAAAACAACACTGCATTTAAATCCCATTAAAGGAAATGTATACAAAGGGCTCGATCAATTTTTTCTCCATGTAAAAATAACGAGGAAGAGAACAGATAAGTTAAATAAAAATTTAAATAGAAGTCTTTCCAAATTTAAGACATGTGCAAGAACACCAAGGGGCATCAGGGCGCTCCTTCTAAGCAATCCAGAATCCAAGAACATAATTTTTAATCAAAGGCACAAAATGGTGGGACTTGTCCTTGCTCTCTCTCTTCTTTTGAAAGGAGCCATACACACCCCTTGTGTCTTTTAACACTGTCAGGAAGCTGCCTGAGGACAGCCTAAGTTTCAGCATAACTTGCAGAGACTCCATCTCGTGTGCCAAGTTCCAGCCTGGAGTGAATATTTAACAGTAGAGTTATAAACCCGTGAAAATGGGGGCTTACAGCTGAACTGCCGACAAACCCTTCACTGCGTGGTGCACACGGTGCCAATAATAGACAAAACTGCCCCATTTTATAGCATGCAAAAAGGCTGGAATTCAGCTGTTATCAGGCATAATAATAAACTTCTGCTAGGGACTCAGGCTCTCAGCCTCAGATTTACATTCCCTCTGTCACTAAGAGTTTTTAAGTTAAACAATTTTACATGAAAATGCAGTACACAACATTTATATTACTGATGGCATTTGTTCCAACTGCTCTTGTGCTAAAACGCTGTGCAACTTTCCTCATGCTCTCCACCTCCTCCTCCCTAATCCTGAGACACCAGAACTGGGTATTGACCCGCTCACTTCTTCTACTCTTGGGCAGGGCCTCATCAAAAAAAATGAAATACCCCTCCAGACTGCACTCTTGCTGCACTCATCAAGCCACTCCAAGAAGGAGGGAAAGAAAAAAAAACCAACCCAGCAGCAAAAAAGCTGTAAGTTTAAAGTTTCCTCCTGCTAAAGAGCTGAGGTCAGATATGGAAAAACTAGACAAAAAAAAATAAAAAAGGAGGCTTGCTTCTCACACAACAGACATGAGGGAAAAAACCCCATCTGGTCTAGAGGATGTAAAAGATCTTAAGAAGTTGTCACCCAAGTTGCCCCCAGTCACCAGCACACAGATCAGCTATTCAGACAAGTTCTTAAGCACAAATCTGCACTCCTTTGAAGTTTCCTTTTCTCCAGAAAACTATCCTTCACTCCCCCTAAGGAACAGAATTACATCAGTGACCACCAAGTTTAAATTTATCTGCCCAACGTCTATATTTTACTTTTTAATCCATCTCTCAGGAACAGCTTTTAACGCATTTGGATTTTTTTTTTTTTCTGTCATAAAATATTCTATTTATTTCCCAGCAGCTGGTGTCAAAAAAGTTGTTGTTTTCTTTAAATATTACTCTTAAATAAATAAAATATGTTTTCATATCATGTAAAATTAGTTTTGCCTGCTGTGAGTTTGTGGCATTATGAAGTGATCATTTTTCCTATGAATTATTCAAAATTAGGATAAAAAAGGAGAATAAAAAGATGACGGACAATAGCATGCCATTCAATTTGTCTAAATGCTGCAGTCATACTAATAGTTCACTGTGTGCAGCACAGATGAAACACTTTTTCTTTGTCAAATGTAGCCAATAACCTTAATTTAGTATTTCAGAGAGAGGTAGTGAAAGGGATTTATTTTGTTCCTGTGTCCCCCTGCGACTTATCTAGTGGGGCAAATAACAGACATGTCTCTTTTTGCCAGCAAGATATCAGTATTTTAGACAACAAGTTTTTCTTGCTTATCATCTGTTCCATGGCTCAACTAGTCCTTGATGGCCTTTAAGTCTTTTATTTTTTTTTTAACCTATTCTTGTTTAAACCTCTGGTTTGACAGTGTCTCTCTGTCTTTTGCGAAAAACTATTAGAATTGTTAACATTTCCTCTGGAGTCTTCATATTACCCTGTCTTTCAGAACTGCTGTAACTGCACAGCTGTAATTATTCTCACTTTGAATTCTGACTGTCATATTTGGAAGGGGATGAGGGGTGGGATTTTAATAAATCATTCAGGCTCCCCAAGGCATATAGTATGTCACCAAACCTACTGAGAACTTTTAAGAGAAGGGCTTATGGACTGAATGTATAGATAAACTAAGACACAACATGCCTTTTTTATCAAGAATGAAGAAATGATAATATATTTGTGGGTAAAAAAACTCAGTTAAAAATGCTATTTCAAATGCTTTATCACTAAGATCTGCTTGTAAAGGCTTGAAAACAGAATGCTTTTATGAAGCTTCAGAATACAGCTACTGAGTAAAGTAAGTCTAGTGCTAAAAGAGTAGATTTGAGGCTCATGAATTTTATCTATCATTAGAACACAGAAATCAATCACTTAAATTCCATTTCAACTTCTACAATCCATACATGATGGCAATTAAAATATTTCTATCACAATAATGCCCAGAGTCAGATCAGAAACAACAATTCCTTGTATCATACAGAAAGAGGGATTCCTTACCAAATATTCTTAACAGGGATAACATTAACCGGCCACACAATGTTCTTCAGAAACACCAGCCATCCTTGGTAACTCCTTTGAGCAGGAAGAAGTTTCAATGTTCAGAAAGAAAGTGAGGATATTTTGAGGGAGAAGGAGACTGGGTGGGGTTTGTTTTTAAATAATCTGAGTGAATTTCCCTCAGCATACAATGCAAATGGATTTAGATGAAAATCCTGGATCTGGAGATTGGAATCCTGGACAGTTTTCTCTGACCAGTATCATAAAAAGTGGAGTGTTTCATGCAGCAATGGTATGTTGATCACAAAGTCCTTCCACAATAAAGCACAAACATGCCTGTTGTCAATTAAAAGCAAGATTACAATAAAAGTGTCCCAAATTCCATTATCCCATAGCTACAAGCCACTACTCTTTTTTCCAATTTAATTTTTTTAAGTAGGTCATTTTGGTATACTCTAATTCTTCTTCTTTTTTTTATTTCTTTTTTTTTTTGCCATTGCTGCCAGCCCAATTTTGGCCAAGTCTCTACACCCTCAAGACAAAATAAAATGCACTTTTTTTTTAAATACAAAATTCAAATATTTTTTTACACGTAACTCTCATCCACATCTTACAAATTTCTATACAGTAGACAGTCAAATGCAGTAGTCCATGAATCTTGCTTGCATAGCCTTTCAACATTTTTCATTTAAAGGCTAATGTAAATGGTAAGTATTTAAGGCTTACTAGACACAATAGGGTGTTTAAAGCACAAAGCAATTCAAGTCTTAATAGGAAAGAAAATCATGTCTCAAGCTATCTGAAAGGAAGGCCCATCTGTTTCCAGGAGTCATCAGCCTCCTGCCTCCACACCAACACAGCTGCTTCACAGTCATCTCAGCACTACCTACAACTCTCTGGTGTTTGGAGAATTTCCCCACTAGATTTCCTTTGTGAACTTTAGGAAATGAAAGAAGGGACCAGCTCAGGAAAACCAAGCTTTACCCTGAGCTTCAGTACAAACAAGAAAAGACTGTGGGAGTACTGTGTCGATGGCCACAGAGCATATACATATGCTGTATGCAAGATAAAAGGAGATTTCAGATCCAATTCTAATTTTTGTAAGAAATCCCACAAACATTGTGATGGATTAAAATTCCAGTTAGGGGCCTTCCCCACTGTCCACTTTGCCTGTGGGGACTGCTGGGACTTACCAGTGCATTCCATCCACAGCCACACAGAGAAGTTACAGACTGCTTCTCCAAATATTACTCAAGTACATTACGGTATCCTTAGCACTGACTTTTGCTTTAGTTTTTGCTTTCTTTAATAATACACACTCATTAGAAACACTGTAAGGGAGCAAAATGTACAAATCTACTGACACCAGTAAAGTTGCACTGATCTACGCTGACTGAACTTACTAATAAAGAACTGAAGGGTGGTAAAGTAATTAATGCTAGTCAATGCAGTTTTATGGAAAATAAGTCTTGTCAAACAAACTTGATTTCATTCTGTGGTAAGTATATGTATTTATAAGCCTAAGAGCTTATGCACTTACAGTTTCATGAGCATTTGACTCAGGATTACTGCAGAACATTCTAGTTCCATCAATGAAAGCATGTGTTGAACTGCTAACTAATGGAAGACCCTCAGAAATCTATAACCCCCAGGGTCTTCAAACACAGGTGGGTTGAAGAAGATGGAGGTAAAATTAGTAATAACAACAACACTCTTCAGCATTTTGATCAATGACTCCTAAGTTATAAAATCACTGCTGATAAAAATTTCCAGGTGATGCCAAGACTGACAAAATATCAGGAGAACAGGATACCAATAGATGGGGGGAATCAGGTTTTGTAAAACTTCTGTTCTTTCAAATAAAACTTTTTAGTAGAGCAAGCCTTCAAGAAAAAGGAATGCATGCTGTATCTACAGGATGGAACATGGGTGCAGGTGGGGTGTGCTGCATCCTGAAAAACAGCAATTCTTAAAAGCATTACAACAAATAAACAACTGAACTTCAACACGCAGTGCAATGTGGCAAGGATGGCCAAAGCAATCCCTGGAGGCATAAACAGGAGGTAGTGGGTAGGCTTGGGAAGGCATTTTTACTTTTCTCTATTGCATTGTTTTCTAAAGGGATCTTCAGTTGGGTGAAGAAAGGCATAACAAGAACCAAAGTCTGGAATGTGAAGCCAAGAATGAAAGAAAGAAAAGTCAAATCGAAGCAGAAACAAATGCCACATTTTTAAACAACAAGGGAATTGACCAGTGGAACAAAACTATCAATGGAAGGGAGAAGCTTTAACCTCTTGATAGGTTCAAGATGGAGAGAATCTGTTTGTGCAAAACTGGGTTCAGAACACAAATGACCTTTCTGACTTCAAACCATACAAAAAGAAATTTCTGATATTATGTTTAATGTGACCTTCAGAGTGATAAAGAAAAGTGTTCCTTCTGAGTTACCATAACAAGCAGTCCTCCCACAAAAGATGAGTCCGGCACAGCGGAAAGGTTTCACTGCTTCTGAAGATTCCTGAGAAGAATTCTGAATCCTGGAGACAGCCTGGAAAGACACTGCTCACATCCTCTGAAAAATATGTGTTGCTTTGTTTGTTGAGTGACTGTATTTTACCAGAGCATAGCTCAGACAAGGGCCATCACTGAGAGCTCACATGCAAGCAACTCCCAGAGCTGGAATGTTTGCAGTCCTCTCGAGGTCTGCTTCTGGATTCAACTTCACCTTGTGCTGAAAGCCAAGTCAGGTCTCCTATACACACAGTAAGTTAAAAAAAAATCATAGAATCACAGAACTGAATCACAAGGGCCCCTAAAGTTCATGTAGTTCCAACCCCCCTGCCATGGGCAGGGACACCTTCCAGTACACCAGGTTGCTCCAAGCCCCATCCAGCCTGGCCTTGGACACTTCCAGGGATGGGGCATCCACAGCTTCTCTGGACAACCTGTTCCAGTGCCTCACCACCCTCATAGAAGAGTTTGTTCCTTGTATCTAATCTAAAACTGCCCTCTTCCTGTTTAAAGTCACATCCTATCTCTATGTGCCCATTTGTTGCCATAGGGTTTTGTTCCAATTATGAGTCCTGGTACTCACAGATCCTGATATTTGCTTCAAGCTTCAGGTTCAAGCATATATGAGATGACTCTGAAACCATTATGTTTCATCCTCTACTGTATTTCCCACCACTCATGCTACTGAAAGTTCATATATGGTCTAAGAATACTGCTACAGCTGGGGGATAAAAAAAAAAAGCAGCATTAATGAGATTTTGTTATGGCAGCAAGTAGCTAATTTTCAAGTCCTACCTGAAAGCTAGGGCTGCAGAGATAAACAACCCCCTAAATATCCTGCTGGGCACAGCATCAGAGCTGGCTTCAAGGGAACAGCACCACCTACTGAATTGCTCCCAAGGGTCCCTCCAGTTATTCCTAGTGATTCTCTTACCAAGTACTGACCAGCAACTCTAAATAAATCACACCCCAAGATGGCACAGCTGCAGGCACTCAAAGTGATAAGAGATGCTTTCCATTCCTAACTCTAGCTTTGAATTTTCCTTCTACCTGCTGTAAATGGTTCAGCTTATAAATGCAATCATTTTTTTGATGTCACTAAAACTATGTTTTAGTTACAGTTACAAGCAAATGTCACTCATCTACACACTCTACCTACTGCCTGAAAACAATATGATTTAAGGAGTATGTCAGCAGTAAGAAAAGACTCTTCCCACTGGATTAAAAATGTGCATTTTAAGAAAGGAAACACTTTTAGAAAGAAGGAGAGGGAGTCTTCTGTTTCTGTAGTTTATTTTTCTGCTTAATGAAACAAGGTTTCCAGCTTCTACAATAGCAGCTGCAAAGGCACTTCATTAATCTCCTGAGTGCACTGCCTCTCCCTGCATACCTGTAGCTGCCCTGCTCGAGACTCCTGAAAATTATCTGTTGGCATCATTTCAACATTCTTATGAAAGAAAAAGAAAAGTTTTTAAAGAAGTATAAAAGTACGTCAATTCTATAACTTTTGGAAAGAAGGTATTAACTAACAAGTTCATTGTCTGTACTTCTCCCATATTTTGTAGACATCCAGCAGCACTGAACTCCAACTTGCTCCCATTGAGAATAAATCAAAAGACCGTCTGTAGAGATCTACTCAAGTAAATGACAAACAAGGGAAGAAGTCATTACTGCAATCTCAACACAGACTGCGTCAAATGCCAGATGCTTGTTCAGGCCAAAGCCTTCAGGGATGATTAAAAAAACACACAAGAATTTTCAGAAGTGCTCAAGTATGCTAGGAAAACAAATGGCATGGGAAGCAACGGCTGCTTATGCCTCCTAACATCATCTAGATGATCTGAAAACCCCACATGATGAGATTTGGCCCAAGGATTTAGACAAACTCAAGTTTTCCCACCTTGTTCTGGAGTATTTAACTTGACTCACCTATTGCAAATGGATGGATATACTCACATTAATGCCCTGTATTTTAACAAGAAACAGCATCAGTGAGCCCCAGACCTCACCATCTGGGGTTTCTTGGTTTAAAAACTAAACATTAATTATGCAAGGGCTTTACAGGGCTCTCAGATCTGTAATGGCAAAGCTACATAGAGGAAATAAAAAGCTGGCGACAGGACAGTACTCACAGGCCTGATTACTAATTACATTTGCTTCCTTATACTTGCACCTGCCATAATTATGATAAAGGGTGGAGTTTCAAGTAGAGTTGATAGGGAATTTTATGACAGAATTCCCTCCAGAACATTGTAAGACACCACACTTTTTACAGCGCAGTATTTGTTAAAAACACAAAGATCTTTTGCGTCATCCATGTCATGGCTAACCCACAGCTCAGGGACTTCCCTCACAGACGACCAAAATGGTCTATACTGTGCAAAGTTTAGCTGACTCTAAATAGCGAAGTCTGTAGCAGCATGGAATGGAAAAAAAATCTTTGCTTACAATTTATTTGATATATGGGTTTTAAAAAATAAAATCATTATCCCACCAAGTGAAAATTCTGGCTTGTGTTCCACTCAAGGTTTGGAGAACGAAAGGGAAATTAATATGTACGCTTGAGTCTATTCATGCAGTTACATTTTAACTCTGCAGTATAATCTCTTCTTCT
The DNA here is from genome assembly GCF_000691975.1 of Corvus brachyrhynchos. Lineage (NCBI taxonomy): Eukaryota > Metazoa > Chordata > Aves > Passeriformes > Corvidae > Corvus > Corvus brachyrhynchos. Next base: position 9,924,884 of record NW_008237619.1, on the reverse strand, counting down.
TCACAATATCACAATATTTTTCCTAACTGATCTCCAAGCTCAAGCTTCACTTCTACATAAACCAGGACATACTGTTTTCCACATGCATACAGTTTACACAGAAATAAGAAAATCAAACAAAAACTACAAAAGTGGTCAAAATGGAGATAAGATTAGAGGCTTATTTGCTCCAGTATTTTTTTTCCCCACTGGTAGAGTGACTTCCATAATGAAGTCCCTTCATTCACTAAAAAATTGCTCTTCATTTCAGCATCCATTCTAACAATAAACTACTGGAAAAATGCTTGTTAATACTTACTAATGCAATAAAACAATAAATACCATTCTGCCACCAGGAGAACGAGCTACTTAAGCCCATTATTTTTTAATTCACAGGAAACTAGTCCCTCCCACCACCTACCTCACCCTTCCAAAAAAAAAAAAAAAAAGAAAAATAATAAAGGAAAAGAAAAATAAGACCTTAGAGAATGGGCAGTTGAGCAGAGGACTAAAATATCCCATGCATCAGGCAAAAGTCTGCAATATTATCTAGAACGACAGCACAGCCATTGTTAGTGCTGCCAAAGCACTGCATGTTTGCTGTATCACCCCGGGTCCCTGGAGAATAATAAACTAAGCAGATTAGACAGAGAATGGTGTCTCTGCACCGCTCCCACCTCCGCCGAGCACGGCACTGCTCCGCGCTCGGGAGCACAGGCGGGCAGGTAACCCACGGAACGGGTACTCCGTGTTGGCGGGGGCGGGGGGCCGGGAGCTGCTGCCAACAACCAGGGCCTGTTTATTATTTAACAGTTGGTATTGCTACAGGCCTGGCACTGCAATAGAGCAATCTCTGTTTCAGCAAGAGTAAGCCTGATTACAAGAGCGCGGGAGCCAAATCATGTTTACCATCATCGTCGAGAAACTCGGTGCCCCCCACAGGCACTTACAGCAGCGTCTGTCCGTCCATCCGCCCTCAGGCTGCCCCCTGGGGCAGAGTAAAGAAGAGGTGGTGGTCCTCGTGTGGCACAGGGAAGTAAGGTTTTTGACAGGGTGGTCCTCAAAACTGTAGGGTACTCGCTGTACTGGCACTGGCCAGTCCATGTCCTTGTCTCCCTTTTTGTGAGCCCATCCGCAGCCTCAACTCACCACCTCAAGCATCTGATATCACCCAGGAGTAAAATAAACTTCCATCTCTGGGCAGAGCGGGAGACAACAATGCTCTTGTGCATACAGTCTGCTTCACCTCCCAGCAAGGACAGCATGCCACAGAGACAGGACTGGAACAGGTTGCCCAGGGAGGTCGTGGATTCCCCAACTCTGGCAGTGTTGGATAGATAAGGCCTTGAGCAACCTGGTCTAGTGGGAGGTGTTCCTGCCCATGGCAGGTGAGTGGCTGGGACTAGACAATCTTTAAGGTCTATTCCAACCCCTTACCATTCTATGATTCCATGACTTCAGTGTAACTCCTATGATTCACAGAAAGGCAACACTGACAAATAACTTGGCATTAAAAGTTTTCTTCACTTGGTGCTGGAAGTCTTCCCTGTGCACAAGAAAAATCTGGAACACCTCCCTACACACACACGAATTTCAACTAATCCAACGTAAAAAAATTACTTACAGGAATGCACAAAGATTCAGTCACACTCTATAACAGAAATGGTGAAGTACGGAATCTACTGAGTAAATGCAATTATCAAGTGGCATGAATAAATAATACTGGGTCAACCCTCAACAATCTTTTGCAATCATAACAAAGGAAGATCAGACCATGTTGGTGATATGAAGCCTTCAGTTTTAGCCTGTTTGTTTAAATGATACCTCATTTTCGTAGCCACAAAAAGCTAATTGCATCTGATGGCTGCTTCTCAGTCTGGACAAAACAAGCTCAATGATCATCTACTTCCTGACAAACAGGCATTTCTCCAATTTTGGTGAAGTTCAGTGCAAGGGTGGGCTGCTGGGAGACATGTAGCCACTTGAATTGCCACCACTGGTTTGCTACGTGACACTGAGACCTGGTGGAAAGTGACTTTTCTCACATCCCCCCTTCATGAAATGGGGAAAATGAAAAGCTATGCATGTAAAAACTAACAACTGACTCTTTAATATTGATGAAGAGCTTAGCAGGACTGACATGGTAAGTGTGCTTAGAAACACAAAGTTTGATTTTATTCTGTATCACTACAACAGACCCTGACTGGTCTCATCAGCAGAGGGAAGCAAATGCAAAAGCCTGTGGAAACTAAGATGTAATTTTAAGTTGAGGTCACTCCCAAGTTAGGACAGCCAGGAGCACGGTAAAGCAGGATCCTTCAATGAACTTGTTATGGTTGCACCATGAGGAGGGCCCTGAGCATCATGAGGGATCCCATATGCAGGGAAAACTGGAGCCTGCCATAGCTTCTGGGCAGCACAGGAAAGCATTACTCAGACAGGTGGTTAGAAGCACAAGCCACCACCTGCTCCTGGATCTCTTGTCACTGTTTTCCCCAGCTGACTCTGGCCCTGGCTGCTTTCAGCTGGCCAAGGCAGCTGCCCCGTGCTGCTGGAGGGAGATGGCTGCAGGCTGCTCCCAGGAGCTGCGGGAGCAGCAGCTGTGCAGCCCTTCCCTGCCACTTCCTGCCCAGCCCTCTCGTCCCCACAGACGGGGACCAGGCTGGGGTTTCTATTTAGATGTCCTAGTTTAGTCAAAAACCCTTGGCTGCAGCACACATGACCTGCACAAGCCACGGTCTCACCTGCAAATTGCAAAACCAAGAGAGTCCCTCCAAGGCCGGCAGGAGCGATGGCTGTGCACGACGCCAAGGTGCAGGGAAGGGTGGGCAGAGCACACTCAGCCACAGGACCTACCCTATGGATGGGTACAGCACACTTCAGTCCCCAGAGCTGCCAATTTGGCACTAACACATAATTTGTACTAAATAACCTTTCAAGAATTCAAACACAAATAATGTAATAATAGCAATTAGACCCTTTACTAAGCATAGCTGTATCAGACGTGCAGTCCAGTCATTTCACAGAAGGTAAAAAGCACTTGACAAAGAAATCTGAATCTTCACAGGCACTAGAGGTGTGCAGGTATATGTTATAATTGCATTCCTTGTGTATTAATGTTTGCATATAAGAAATGCATGCTGAGCTAGCATAACACCTCCTTCCTCAAATAATAACTAAGTTTCATACTGTGCCTGAAGTGCTCTTTATATAGTACACAGAAATGGGTTATGTAAAGATTAGAGCTGTGAGAGTTGTTCAAAACATAACTAAAAATCTAGCAACGAAATCCAATTCTAACCTGGGTTTCCCCAACACAAAACTCAGGCCAGTTTTACAGAAAGATCTGCGAATTTTTCATAGTTTTGACACTGAAATCATACCAATCTTATACCAATAAAGAGAAAGGAGGAGAAAAATAAGAAAAGGATGAAATGGCATGGAAAGAGGCTGGAAAAGAAAAACAAAACCAGGAGCAGTAAGGTTTCTTCCCTTCTTCCCATGCTACTGCCCTTCTTTCCCATGGTGAAAAGGGGAAAATTAGGCCCCAACTTTCAGTGAGTGAATCTTGTTATACTAGAGCCATGGTGCAATGTGTGGAGCTCAGGGTGTTCAGATGCTTTTGTATGTATGTGCATCGTTACTAGGAGATGACTAGATTTGGTACCACGATAATATTCCACCATTGTGTGGTGTTTTCCCATCTGATGTTGCCTTTTCCCCAGTTTAAAAAAAGAGAAACTAATAAAAAAGAAAATTAAAAAAGATACAATAATTGTTACTGCACACTCTAATGAATTATTGTGTTCGAGGTTCCTACAAAAAAAGTAATATTATACTCGGCTTATGTTTTAATTGATTTATTAATATTTTATCACAGGAATGTAATTTAAGCTCCTCATGATTTAGATCTCATAAACCTTTAGCATTTTGCAAATTCAAATTCCAATTTAAAGCCAGGGCGAGCAATTAACTTTTCTATCATCTTGTCAGGGGAGAAGGTTCGTGTTTAATTTGAGACAAAGTGACAGAAATATATATACACTGTATGTATTACCCCAATTTAATTTATGAGTCAGCACCATCCACCTTCCAAATGTAGATTTAATGGAAGGGGAGGAGGGAGTGGGGGGAAGACCCCCCGCTACTGTGGCACTTGCTGCAATATCTGCCCCAAATTCACTATGAAATACTGCCCCTGGCTTATTGAGATACAGGGCTAGATTGATTACAGCTCTATTTTCAACCCTTTTGTTTTAATTTCCATTCACTCATCACTTTCTCATATAAAGAATGTTCTCTCAAATGTCAATTAGCCTTTCCCAGCCAGCGATGGGCAGTTGAAGCCACAGCAGGTATTCCCATTGCCTGTCCCAACTGTGCTGCTTCCTTCCCCCAACAGCCCCCTAAAAGGCAGATATCACACAAAGAAAGCTCCCCACAGGATTGCCACAAGTTAATACCTGTGGGGCCAAACCCCGTAGTTCTCGCTGCTGCACCAGTCACACTGAAGCTCTGCGTGGTTCTCGTTTGATTAAGGAGGAAACAGAACAAGAAGTGGTGCTACTAAACTACCCTTGCTACTATTTCCCACTCAAAAGGACATTCCAACCTCTTCATGTGTAATGAAGGAAATCAGCAGTTTAAATTTGCATGGGCAAAAATTTGCATGAGCAAAACAAACAGTTGGTTAGCATTTGCATGTGTTGAGTAGAGTAAGGGAAGGGCTATTCTATGGCTACCTGCCAGAGGCTTCCCAGATCTGCTCTCCCCACAACACAGCACTGCACCAGGAGTTAGCTCGTGAGCTGAAAAGGTGACTGAGAAGATGGCCCACATACCACCTATTGGTCTTTGCTGTGTCCCTAAACACTTACATAAAGCAAGTTGTGTTTCAGCTTTCCGGGGGAGGAGAGACTTTATTGACACATGAGAACTCTGCCATTACTGCCAGCAAGCCTGACAATCCTGTTGTATCAGAGGGAATTGTTTCAGAAAGGAACCAGGGGCTCATTTCCAACACTTCTATAAACAACCAAGTTGAATCTCAAGAATTCCAAAATCTTGATGCTGCAGACTCAGGCCCAGTAGTCCAAGATATTGGAATAATCAGGTCTTATCCTAATTGACAGAGCTGTCACACACACTCTACAGCTCTACATCCAAACGTAAGTCAGTACAATTTAAAGTTTCAGTGTTCAACAAGCATGTCAGATGGTGCCAAGTAAGAAACATTCTTCCTCCTCACGAACTGAAAATTCTGGCCTTCATCTTCAAAATATTTGAAAATCAAAACTTCTTTGAAATAAACAAAAACTCTCTACCAGTTTAAATTAAATGAAATATTTTGTTTTACTCATTCCAACCCTAGAAAAAGAAAAAGAATGCTCTTTATTGAGAAATCATCATTCCTTTAAGCAACAAACAAACAAACAAATCTGTATATGTACACAGGTGAAAAGTTAATCCAAAGATTTTCTCCAGAACTTCCTATGCAGTGCTATATCAGCTTAGGGTCAAAATGAGTGTAGCAGAAAACAGACATGAAGTACAGCCATTACACAAAATCCAAGATGCAGAAGATCTGATATCCAGCCATATTTCACTCTCAATACACACTGGACTTAAAGCCAAGCTTGAAAATCTTGTTTCATGCCTGATTCATTCATGAAGCTTCACTCTAATTCAAAGCCTTATCACTCTCTAAACTCAGGTAAAAAAAGAGCTCTGCTGTCATGCATATTTTTAGACAAATTATAACAGGGTCTTGCAATTTCCTTTGTTTTGTGGTGTCTGCACTGCTGATAGACACCAGCCCACACTGGCATCACTACTGAGGTGTCCTAATACTTGTCTGAAAAATACTATTAACTGCACATCACAGGCATTTGAAGTGCATAAGAAAACCATAAACTTAATTACACTGGAGTACTGGTGTGATCTCACATGAAATTTGAGCTTCTGTTATTAAAAATAGGGAAATTGCATTTACTTAATGCTTCTTACAGTAAACCAGTCAATTCTAAACTTCCAAGATTGTATAATCAGACAAAACAATACTGGGGGGGGGGGGAATAGACTCTGTGGAATTTACTAGCACAAACGTTTCACATGTCAAGCAGCAAAAATTTGTTTATTCTGATAAAAAGAATATTCCTTGAATTACTATTGTATATGAAATAGCAGAGCTAGTCAGACTGCACAGCCTAAAGACTTGGACTAGAAAAATTTGCAGAAAAGAGTGGTTGCTTTACCCCACCCCCAAAATATCCCAACATGTTGTGCATTTCAATCAGCTTTTAAATTCTTAGATCTTTTTTTTAATGCTCTGGAGCCATTACATCTACTCATCACAATGGCAACACAGTCTCCCTTTTCCATGAGCTATCCACTCCTAGGTCGAGAAGAATTTTGGTTTTATCACTCCTCTTGTTATCCAAGGTTTCCCTGTCTGAACCCATGAAGTTTATCTGGAAAAAAAACCAATGAGGAACCCTTCCACTTCCAAAACCACAGCCATGAAGAAAAAATGGATTGTGCTTGAACTAGGAGCATGAATCCATGGCACTTAGCAACACCCAGACTTTAGATACTGCGCTGAACGACGCTCCTTGGAATGAATCACATCCAGAGACGCTGACATCCCGATGGGTACCCTTGCACTTGCAGGTCTCCATTTAGAGGTAGTGGAAATGGCAGGGGCGGAGGGGGGAGGAATTAAATACCCTACCCAATCGTTCCCTAGCCCTCAGAGTAGCAGAAGAGCTATATTACACAATGCCATTAAACCACCCCTTTGCTTGGAGAAAAGTAAAACCACCCCCCGCTTCATTTCTCTTCCAGTGCCCACCAACCCTACTCCCACCTCTTCACTCTCTGGGACTTTGATGAGGGAAGGTTTGTACAAAGGATAATGCTTTCCAGGCAAAGGCTTGCCAAGCATGCCTACCTTATAGAAATCCAGAAGTTTCCAAAAGGCAAAAACTTTTCCAGGAGAAGAGTCTTAAACCTGCTCATGATATGAACCTGCCATGCAAACACACCAGCTGGACTCTGAAGACAAGGGTGTTGAATCTTACTTCTGATCATTACAATTTGCATATTTAGATGAGAAAAAAAGTTTAGTTTTTTAATGTTTTATCATCAAAGATCTCTCCCAAGGGTAATGACTCCAGCAGGAGTGTCAAATCTTACAGTGTGCATTGTCAGAGCTTTTATGCAGCAATGTTTGCTGCTCATGATACATTACTTCAAACCTTTGCAACTGACTTTGACTTAGGCAAAAAAAAATCCTGTGTTTCCCATTTTTTGAGAATTAACAATGCCTAATGTAGCACAAGAGAAAAAATTTTCAGATTAAACTGACTCACACCTGATTTTAATCACAGCTCCTCCTTCCAGCAAACAATGTGCAGTCACTCCAGCTGGACACTGGAGATTGTAACACGCAAAGTAAAAGTAAAATTGTCTGTTGAGGAGTACATTGCTGTAGTAGTATCCCACCTAGAACCAAGTTCCCCTGAGTTATACTCATTTGAAAAGGGGAGAAGAACCTTTAGGGTGGGCAAAATGGGGGAAGAAATCATCTCCTTCCAGACTTCTTGAAAATTGGCATTTGAAAATGATGTTACCACATAGTCTTGCAAATCAGTATGGTTTTGACTCACTCTCCCCCCACTACCAAATTACAAAAAAACCCAAAAGACAACCCAGAATGACACCTTAAGAGATTAAAAACCGAAGTAGCAGAATAACCTGAGAGGCAGGGCCACTCTTTGTGAAAGGGCACTCTTCAAAAAGTAGCTTCTGAAGCACACCTACACAATTCATACACTACTTTATTTAACGTTCCTTTTCATGTTTGCCCAGGTTCACGTCAAGGGTACTGCAACCCAAGGTGTTTCCACAGCAAACTTTCATGTCCGCTGCAATTTTCCCTTTCAAATTCAATACAGTAAAATGAAATGAAGCAAAATGAAACAATCTTTATATACCAGTTCAGCGAGCATTCCCTAGACCTCATTGTGCTGCATCTCTCATCAGCTCTCATTTACTCAGACAAGACAGAAAAGATTTGCAGTTCCTATTACATTTTCCCACCCTATTTCCCATTCTCTGTGTAATTTTTTTTCTTCAAATAATACTGATTGTGTCAACTGGAGGGGGGGGAAAAAAGAAAGAAAGAAAGAAACAAGCACTCTTTGTATTCTCTCTACAGTAATAAAATATGAAAAAAAGAATTCACAAGAAAACAGCTGAATTCCCAGTGCTTAAAAAACGGACCTGGCTACAGACAGACACATTCTACTTAGAGCAGCATCTCCCACTAAACTGTCAAAGTGTCAGGAAGAGTTGTGTGCACTTTTGTCAGTGAATAAAGTATAACATAGTGCATTTCCTACCAACGGAAAGCCAAAGTCCTGGAAATTGCAATTTCATAGGGAGAGGAAAAAAAAAAAAAAAAGAAAAAGGAAAAAAAAGTTTTTCACATACCAGCAAAGTGATGCAAGACCAGGGTAGGCTGCTACTACTGGTATTGACTTTATTTTTTTCTTTAAAGGAAATCAAACAGAATGTTTTAAAAGGCAGAAAAAGTGAAGAGTTAAAATGAGTAAGTGAATTGGTAAGAGAAAGCAGAAATACTAGCTTGCTTTGCAACCCACCTAAAGATGACTGATTTTACAAGCAACTCAATTCAAGCATATTTTTTGCTTTAAGCACATGCATGCTCTCACCATAATCCTGAGAATAAAAGCACCCTTTTCTTTTCTGCTGTATTCTGCCTTGTATACTAAACAATTTCAAGTGTTTGCAGTAAGTGAGGCAAGTGGTACTGAAGAAAACAGCTGCTTACTAAAGAATCTCTATTCCACCACAGACCAGGTCCATCAGGTGTACTATGAGGAGACTGGTTCCCACCAAAACCAGCATATGACCACATAAAAACTGGAAAAGCACAGGGAAGTTGAATTAAGTTTGCTCTGTCAACTTCAATTCTAGTGTTCACAAGTTTGACTTTAGGTAAATGAAATATTATTTCCCTTTTTTTTTTTTTAATGAATTTAACGTCCTGAATTTTCAAACAGCCAAGTGAAAAAGAGAATCTGCTACATACGAACATATATCAGTGCTTTCTGGCCATCAACAGTATGGCAACCTGCAGGACCACCAGACAGACCTCTGCCTCTTGAGTTCACTCAAGAGAAGAAGCTGATAACTGTAGTAGGTCCTTCTTATTTTCATGGAACAGCTATGGTCAGGATGGTGAGATGCACAAGCATAGAGTAGAACAAAAAAAATATGACCCTGACACAAAGGTCATTCAGTTGATTTCATTCCAAACTATGAAGACACAAGAACTCTTAGATGTTATCAGAATATTTTAGTATGGACAAAACAAAATGTTTTCCTCTGGTACCAGATTTGTAAACAGCCCACCTGAGGCAGAAGCAGCTCTCCCAAAACTTATGTTTAAAGCTACTAAAACTAATTAAAAATTATTACATGTCAATAAAGCTTAGACTCAAATGAGAGTGGTTTCTGTGATGGTAACTGCAAGGCAGTGAAACCTGTGTCTAATAAATGTAGATAAGGTGCACGAGAGAGCAGAAACATGTAATTTTAACTTACACTAACACAACAGAAGCATGGGTTCGAGGAAAATTCCACCTAATAGGAGGAATGGTGACTGATTAAGCTGAACTCTTCCTACACATATATTAAATTCAGGCAGCTATGCTCATTCAGTTTAGTGGACAAAAGTGCCTGCATCATTCCCCAAATCTACCCAATCCCACTGCCCTAAGGATTAAGATGCTGATAATAACAATAAGTGAAAAAGGGAAGATTTTTTTCAAAGACATGGGAGAGAACTGTGAAACAGGAACAGAGGAGCAGGAGGGGTCTCAGCCAAAAGGAATTTTGTCATCTGTAACAACTTCAGTCACTTCCTCCTGAGAGAAAACACACATCATCTTTATCACCACTGAATGAACTGACAGCGCAACGGAGTTATTTGTTAATTAGATGAAAAGCTAAAGTAACTTGATCCTACCTGACAAATCCTATAGGCTTTCCTTGTGGACCTGAAGGTCCTGCTTTACTAAAGTTCCTGCCACCACAGCCCTCTCTTTCACTGGGAGCACAAAGACAAATTCACTGCTTTGGAAGGAGGAGAAAAACAAACCACCCACTATTCACCTGGTGGTGTTCATAAGAGGCACTACCCTGACTGTACTCCCCAAACTGCACTGCTCCTGTAAATGTATACATTAGACACATACAGGTCTGGCATTTACAGTCAACAAACAGCAATACAAACAACCACCAGAGAATGTATAAACATTTGTAGGAGCAAAAATACTCAATCTGGCTGCACCACACACAGTGTTTATTTATCTCCCTCGAAGAAGATCAATGGGAGAAGACATTCGAAACAACTTTTTAAACAATATGTCACTTTGTGTTAGTTTATGTCAGTGGGGCTCCTTCCAAGTACTTGTGTCACAGTAAGATATGGATATGTTTTGATAGTTTTCCTGTTCCTTTACTCCAGTCATGGCAGCTGGGCACAAGAGAACAGAGAGAAGGGCTGCTAGCCTGATTGAGTTACCGATTTAACATTTAGAATCTTTGCAGCTCAAGAGAAAATTGCTGTGTATTTGTAACCTGAATGCAGGTCAGTAACTTTAAAAGGTCAGGCAGAACGTTTAAAATCCTATTGTTATTAATTCCCCACTAGCTCCCAGTTGTGTGAATGCCAATGAGCAGAGTCAGCTCCTACTGGGCTGCATAGCAGTCAGCCTGCACCTCTGAACACCAGGTCCTCAAGAAAATCCAAAGAGAGTTTTGAAGCAATGACTTTCTGCCGTACAAGCAAATTACTTCCCTGTTCACTCAGGGCACACTTCTTCAAGCACTGAAGGCACAGATTTCTTTATTGGGGTTTCCTCATTTGTTAATAACCCATTAGCTTCATGTCAAGGCAACTGAGTTTTCTCCATCCACTTACTTCACTCCTTAGGAATACACTAACTATTTTGGTGCCATCTTGCAGTAATTTACACAGTATCACAAGATCTGGTGATGCTTCTTACTAAAAATGCAACTCCCATAGTACACAGCACTTCTATAACCCCTTTAGTTCAGAGATATCAAGCTACTTTGCAAACAATACACTTGCTTCACAAACCACCTCCACTGCATTAGGTCCGTGTCATTAACCATACTTTGCCATCAAGATAAAACTAAAGCAAGCAAGGTAATGAAATTTAGCAGGGTTACAAAGAAAGCAGTAGGATTAGGAGCAGAATGTGAGTTTTGCCTTTCTAGCTCCCCAATTCATCAGAAGGCCAGCCACCTGAGACAGTGAAATTCAATGATTATGTTTCAGGTAGGTTTATATTTCTAAGATGCAAATACTACAGTGGGGGATTTATGCTACTGGCCTTCCAGGGGTCTTCTGACTCTACAGAAGCTTTTAGATACTATGGGGAAATACCTGTAGGAAAATGAAAACTTTTGAGTTTTCTTTCCTCAGGATTTGACTCCCACTTGAAAAGATGTGGATGCTCAGACAGGAAAGCATTCAGTCTCAGGACACTGGTGTCTCCTCCTCTCACTTATTTCCATCACATACTCCCCTCCTCCAGATCTAAGGCACTAGATTTGATGCTGGACCATTGGTTTGTCTAGATTTCTAACACCAGAATGAATTTATAAGAATAGATGAACATCTGTGACCACATATTTGGTAGTAAACTTGTTTTAAGGATCAGTGCCTTGTGGAGTAGTTACAAAGCCAAGAAGGCAATATTATTAATTTTCAGGCTCTGGTTTAAGCCATACATTAGTGATGCTTTGCTTTACTTCCTACCTTAAATATACTTGAAAATTTGTCATGACTCCCCATAAGTTAGTACCTTCAATGTTTAATTTTTCAAGGCAAATTGCTCTTGCATTGCTGGTGCAGTAACCTTCTAGTACTGATGGCCCTATATGAAGCAGTCTTTTGTTTTAATGACTTCGAAAATCTCTTAAGATCTTTTACCCAGGACTTTTATGAGCAACTAGCTTTCTGCTCTGGGAATGTCATCTCCATTACTAACTGAAAAAAGTAATGCTTATGTATCCCACACCAATACTGAAACATAATCAAATAAGGAATACTGGTGAGATACTAGACACTGAGCATAGTAAGAGAGACACACTGAATCCTCAGTAACTGTCGGGAGAACATAGCTTACTGAAAACAGATCTTGTTTCACAGGAACACAAACTTCTAGCTTATAATTTAGTGCTAAAGGGGAAGAAGAAGCCCAGCCTAACATACATTCCACTGATCAGGCACCCTATATTCCTACAGCTTTTAAAGGCATTACACTGAAAGAAGCACATTTTGTATGCGCATACGGGACCTTCAGCCATAATAACACATGAACAACTGCCATCCATGTTATATTGTCAGTATCCCACTTCCCAGTGCTTGAAAGGTGACTCTGTTAGATTGAACAAACTCCCTTAATTTGTGATTTTTCTAGTTACGCACCCTGACCTATTAAGTGGGCACACCTTGTACCCTCCCCATTAAAAGACTCTCCTGCAATACATTTGCCCAAATCAGTGCACTCAAACTCCTACAGAAATTATCCAACAGCATGAGCTGACTTGGAAAAAAAGTCCGCCTTGCTGTGAAAGAAGAATTACCCCACCAGAACTATCCCCCTCATGGCTTTCTTTTTTTTTTTTTATTTACTTTTTAATGGAAGCAAAAACCCCTATCATCTCACCTACTCCTCTTTTAATAAGGAATGACTGCCGTGACTACCCCCATCTAGAACCACCATTCACTGCCAGCACCTCTGCTCTCCTCGTGTGCTTAGAGAATAACTGATTAGCACTTTGCATAATTAACCTGATTAGCACTGTGCATAATCAAACTGATTAGCACTTTGCATAATTAAAAAGAAATAATAATAATAACAATAATAAGCAGTAGGTAATAGCAAAAGCTGCTAGTCCCAATGCCTGTTCGTTAGCTCTAGGATTAGTTTAGTGTGGCATATTTTATTTCTTAAAACTATTTCTTTAAAGATGCACAGGCTCCTCAGAGATACAGGTTTAAAAATTCTCATCTACTCTCAAGATCACTAGTGAAAAAAATTAGTTCTTCCACTATTACAGCTTCGGATTTCTTCGGTGCCTCCCACTGCTGAAGCTGAAGACATTAACGGGATGGATGCCTGATCTGAAGGACCAGGGGTCTGGTTATCATATCTGTGGACAGTACTGCTTTTGGATTCATCATCACAGGATACAAAAGTCTCACATCTTCTTGTGCATATATATGCTTGCAATGTACTTCAAGAGTAGGAAAGCTGTTTTATTGTTATTGTTGAGATGGATAAGGTAAAAAGGTGCATATCCTCAAAAGTAGTAGGCATTGAATTCTCTCCTGCCCTGAACAATTACTCCAGACCGCAGGAAGCACGGGAAGGAATACGGAATTAATCAGATCCCTGCCCCTAAGCCTGCACCACTCTTCCCCCATTTGAGTATCACTCATCTGTATGTATTTTTTGCAGCCTGATCAAGAATGTGACAGACAGAAGGCACTTTGTTTGCTAGCCTGTCCCATGTCCAGTGTAAATATCCCAATTAGGGTTTCAGGATTAACCATCACCTCCCAAAATCTGAAGAATGTGCATAGCTACACCTAGCTAGATTGCAAACTCAGTGTAAACATCCATGTTAAATGCCTGCATCACTAATGACTCTGTTCTCCTGGACGTTCAGTGACAGAAAGCCTAGAAGAGTGGTGTCCCAAGTGAGCCAGTAAACCACCAACATTTTCTGCTTGCTAACATGGCCTCATCCCTCTTAGTCACCAGTACATCCCATGTTACTCCTCACTTTAACCTCACCCCTCTCTGGCATCTTCATCATCAACAGCTCAGATTTTCTTCACATTCCACACAATCTTTACCTTACATATTCTATTACGCCTTCAAGAGTACCTGAAATATTCATTGCCAAATCTCCACCACGTCCTTACAGTCACCCTGCCTACATTTCCCACTGGGTAGCAGACACATTATGGCTTCCCTGCTGACTACTCAGCCAGGGTGGTTGGAATGCTGGGCAGCTGATCTGAGTGATCAGTCTGACTGCTCTTTAGCTGTCCAGAAAGGAATGCAGTGCCCAGACTGCACACACTGCTCAGATGCAGCACATTGCACGGACCCATCCTAGATCTGTGGCAAAAATTCTCCCACTCTGTCCAAGGTTCACTCACAAGTTCTCTCTCAGGAAATCAGCCAATGAGAAGCGGTGGGGTAAAAATGGCAATAAAAGATAATCTTATCATAATTAGCTGGAAATGAACTACCCATGCACAGAGGTCTCTCCATCACCCCAAGCTAAAGAACCCATATGAACAACAAAGGGTGCAGGGCTAGTTACTCACTTCACAAATTGTTTAGTTTCAGTAAAAAAGTGTTGCTGTAGAGATTTCTCAAGTCCAAATGTTCCTGGAGAAGGTAGTTCCAGTCATTCTGGGAAGGAAGCCAATCCCTTGGCTTTATATGTAAATATTTAAACAACATTATTTTTATATACATATCTTTTATACACATATACATATATGTCTTTAGACTTCCAGACTTGCAAAACGGCAATAGAAAAAAAAGCCAAGTTGACATACAGCTGTTGTCTCTGCCTGAAACCATAACTGACCATTAGAAACAAAATACAACAAAGACTTCAAGATAATTGAGCCATGTCACCTTCATATACTAGTCCACCCAAACAGAAATGCTGAAAGAGCTGGAGTAGAAATTCAAAGGTAGAGAGAGAAAAGTCTCAAATTTCATCTCCTTAGAGGTGGCAAGAAAATAAGGTTCATCTATTTTAAATCTTTCAGAGCCTAGATGGATACAAGTGCTCCATCCACAGGTGTGGAATCTCCAGCTCTGGATGACACAAAGCTTCACATTCTGAGCATTTTAGTGTTATGACACCTGACAGTAAAGCTGCAACTTCACGTTTAGAAAGGTCACTGCTGCTTCAGACTTAAATCAGGTCCATACCTCAAAAGGGATAAATTGGCAGAAAATGCAAGTGAAAGAACGGAAATGCATCTGGCACTAAGATTTGGTGAATAAATAAGATGGGAAAAAAAATAAAGCTTTGAAATTGTTGAGGAGGGGGTTGATAAAATGGAGGAAGATGAGGTAGCGAGAAAAGGTATCCAGACAGAGCATATGATGAATAAATCAATCTATGAAAATAAAATTTACCACGTGAATTTCACCTCTATCTACTCAGAAAGCAGAAAACACACCCGAGTACAAGATACATGTGTGTAAATTCATAGCTACATGATCTAAAGAAATAAAATACCTATGAATACAATAATTACATGTCTGTATGTATAGCAAAGCCAGTGAGTTTTAAGAACACAGAAGTGCACATACATAAAAAAACCACACAGAAAATAGGACCAAGAGTAGGGCAAGCCTTTTAGAAAATATTTTAATGGCTTTATAAAAAGCCTTCACCCAAAGTTTGAGGGGCTTTTGCAATCTTACATTTTTCTATTGCAAAATACACCTGCTTTCTTCTCTTTTTTCCCCCTAAACTAAATATTTCTTCCATCTAATGACTCTCTTTATTAGACAGCATCTAATTTGCATACATTTACATACAATTTAACTGCTAGCTTGTGAGAACAAAGAAATGGCTCTGTATTGCACTGAAGGACAATACTCAGAAAGGAAGGTATAAAAACCAGCCAGCTTGGTGGCTGTATATTCTCTTTGTTTCAGAAATACTAGGAGTTTTAAACACACTACTTAAAGGGTGAAAAAGATTATTTCATCAAACAATGAAAAAAGATACAGTGCAGCTTCCTTTTAACGCATTCTCTCTCTGGCCTGGTTAATGGGATTTAAGGGTCCAATATTTCTTTGCTTTCTTCTGTTTCTTTTATTAGAACTGATGGATTTAATTCTGTCACATATTTTACTTCATATTTTATTCCTATAACAATCTATGCTGAAGTTCAGCTCCAATGCTAATTCAATACTATCTTCCTTTCCTCGCAGTCAGCCTGGAATACAACTGAGTGATCTCTGATGGGCATGAAGTGCTCTGCCCTCAATGCCCAGTGCTAATGGATTTTAGAGAGTCTGCCAGAGTTTTGCCTCATGGCAACAAGTCTAGAGATAATGAAAACTTACCATGTAGCTGACTGGGAATCAACAGGAAGGGAAGCAGGGCTGAGCTCTGCTTGTGAGAACAGGGAGGGACTGTGGTCAGAGTAAATGCAGGATGTAAAGGATGCGTCAAGCCCTCTAGTTCCCTGAGGAGAGAGGAAAAAAAAAAAGAGGAGAAAATCATCTTTTAAGACCTTGCATAAAGGTAAACCCTTTAGAAACAGTTGCCAGGAACTCCAACACATGCCCTATCAAAAGCATGATACAATCAGCAAAGTGTTTTTCTCCAAAAGCTTTGCAGTTGGGATACCAATTGCTCAGGACAGCTACAAATCTAATCCATGTTGATTTGACATAAAAACCTTGCAGGAAAAAAACCATTTCAGGCTGCATGCTGCAGATGCCTACATCCTCTCATATGTGCAAAACCTAGGGATACAGAGCAGTCTTCCCATTTCTCCTGCCTGCACAGCAGAGCTGCTAGCTTCACTTCTGAAATCTCTTCTTCCCAACATCAAACTCAAGGACTTGTGCTCAGTGGGGCAGAAAAATTAAAGTAACACCATTCAGTGGCATAAGGATGGGTGAAAGATGACCCAATCACTCTGGTGGCATGTTCTAAGGGCCTGTCCTACAGAAATGTTACAAGAGAAACTTCTGGTGTAAACAGACCTATTGCAATGGAATGGAATAAGACTATTCTTGGTAAAAGAGGACTAGGCCAAGTTACCCTGCACACAAAGCAGGTGTAGAATTCAGGACCCAGCAGTCATCTGCTCTGCTCAGTTTGCCCCAGCCAGCCACGTGGCCCGGGGCACACTGGCTTTGTATGATCAGCACAAGGCCAAGTGTTAATTCCATGGGTATTCTCACACCAGCATGAGTGGCACGGTGACACTGTGACTGACGGTACCAGAGCCACATCACAAGCTGTACACACAAGAAACTTCTGCTGATACTGCCCTGGTGTGACCCGCTGGCACTCAAAACACATGATAGATTATTTTCAGATGCAAATTTTAATTTAAAGCTGGCTGAAATGTTAATGAAGTTTTAGCTCTTTTTCAAAGGGGAAAATTCCCTACTGCTTACAAAAATGTTTTCTTTTTTCCTGCCCTCTGCCTGATCTACTTCTAGTGACATAGAGCAACCAAACCTCATAAAAGAAATTAATCAAGCCTTCGTATCATTTTCCCTTTTCAAGGGTGGAAAGGTTGAGGTGTGTGATCTTCAGTGTTTCTGATGTGCACCAAAATGATGTCTTAGAAAACAGCAGAGGAAGGAAATTCCAAAGCCACAGTTCCTGTGATTAACATATCCTATGCTCACAGCTGCATCTTGCTGAAACCACTGGGTTATCATCTCCAAAACCTTACAAGCATGGCTGTGTTATGATGTAAGCTGATTTTAATTGGAGCTGTCACAGTCCCACCCTTCCCTCACCTCCTTCCTCTCCTTGCCACACATCCCCAAGTCCATCCTTGAGCCAGGACTGTGTAAGTGCCTGGTTCAGGGAGCCTTCAGCTGAATGAAGGCTTCTTTTCCACTTGTTTTCAGCCACACCAAACCCTTGTTGCACCTCAAGATCCAGGCAGAAAACTTGGGGGCTAGAGCCAGGGAGACAGCAGAACTGTTCAAGTGGATGAACAGCAACAGAGCAGCGTCAACACTGATTAGTTTAAGCTGCTGTGGACCTGCATTTTGTGATGTCTAGGGCTGCTTTGGTATGCCACGGGAGAAAGGTTCTTATCACACAGCTGGAAGCCAAACCAATCACAGCTTTATAGGTAAAAAAGACCCCACCTCACATGCTAACTTAAAATAAACTGTCGAGCTACTCAGATCATACAGAACAGATGCAGTCTGCTTCTGACAAAAAATAGCTTGAGATAATGGTGCACAGCTACAATCTGCACCAGGGGCATTTTCCAAGTGGCAGGTTGAATTAGCCTCAAGTGACATGCATTACAGTAACACTTCCCTGAGGCAATAAGGCAAGGTCCCACATTCAAATGGAAAGAATTGAGCATTCTTGCCAAAGGCAAATGAAAAAGCGTGTGATTAAGAGCCACTGCTACCAGAACATGGTGAAACTCCTGAAAAATCTTTCAAGGACTTCAGAAAATACACCTGGAAATATAGAGCAGGAATTTTCCTTTACATGTATACAGTTACCACACTACACAGCTCTTTTGCTACTTTCCAGAGCAGAAGTATCAATTCTGTCCTGACTAAAAACTAACTTTGTAACCCTCAGTAGTTCTAAAGCCACTCTGTCCAAGCAGTTGCGCAGGATAGGCATCTGGATTTCAGCTGAACACAGGAGACACCGAAGTTCCCTTCTTTTGCTTCCCTGCTCTAGGGAATTGGAACATTTTACATCCTACAAGAGAGATCCTTTCGTGGTAAGGAATCACCTGGCACCACCACCTACAGTATCTTCAGGAGAAGGAGTCAGTAAGGAAGAGCTTCACTAACCAGTTAGCATCCACAGGTGATTCATCATCTTTGGAAATTACAGTAACTGAGAAGAGGAATCAGTGCCAACACCTGACCTTCCTCTGTTTTCATCGGCTGAACAACTAATACCCACCTTTTCAGTACTGCAGCTAGAATTTGTATTGCCAAGTTACAACCAGGCCTCAAGGGCAGGACACCAGACCAGGCATAAGAACTGGTGACTGGTTTTGTCCAACAATAACAAAACAATGCTTTCCAGCATAAGTGAGTCTGAAGCAACAGCATCCACACAACTATTATTTTTCATTCCAGTCTTCTACACATCCTCAAGATGGCTACAGTTATCCTGTCAACCACAGGCACCTGGACAGCTTGTTACACAAACCTATACGTGTTCAAGTTATGCAACCCCCAGACAAGAGGCTTGGCTGGTTTCCCCAACAGGAGATTCCCATATTCCTTCAACTGCCTTTTAAGATACAGGTACCAGTACAACCCATTTGTGCATATATCCTTCCTGTGCTGTCACTGAACATCTTTCTCTGTAAAATAACTGTCAATTGGAAAGCATGCATACTTAAATATCCACACAATAACATATACACACACACCAAATACCTTGGCCAATACCTGTTTGATTGAATTAATTTCAGTCTTTCCACATTACAACAGGTGCCCACAAAGACACGACTATGTTTAAACCAATGACAGGAATCTAAAATTTTTAATTATGCCAACCTTTGAATGCTTTCTATTCAAGTGTTCTTGATCAGTTTAAAAGTGTATTACAACAACAGCAGCCTAAAATTTTATCTTCTTTTCAACAATTCTTCTTGGAGCTTAAGGTAGGTTAAGCAAATTCTTCATCAGATTTTTCCCTTTCCTTTCTTTTGTTGTTATATACTCTACTGAAGCTGATAGATGAAAATGTAAAAGCTGGTTTGAGCAGAAGAATAATTCAGTGAAAGGAAACTCCTATTGCACCTCAGTTTTGGCATTTATCAAGTTCTCCTTTTTGTACATATGGGTGGGATTAGCCAAAGGAACAAAGGTGTGATTCTCTTTCCACTCAAATCATGGAGAAGAAGTCCGAGTTGAATCCATCAGCAGCATATTCAGACAAGTTTCAAGCATTTTTGAAAATCCTCCCCCTTCCCAACCTGCCCAGAAAGTGGGCACAAATAAATAAACTTCCACCCCCTTGTGTCCTGGAAGCAACATCCACAAGCTGCAGTTTGTGCAGCTCTGTCAAGTAAAAGATGGTGCAAATTTCTTTTTAAATACAAACAGTATTTCTGAAGTTAGTTCTTTCAAACATTCACTTTGATTTGATAAATTATATTAAATACAATTTGCCTCAGCAGCATTTTAAAGCATGACAGCTAGAGCAGGAGTAGGTCATTTTAACACGGAGAGTATGGTCTCCTCAATTGTGTAGACAGCCTAGATTATGTATGCAGGCCCACACTCCCCGCGATAACAAAATTACCCGGCTTGCACTCCAAGCCAGTCAGAAACTGTGGAGTTGCAGATAGCGAAGTCAAGCCCGAGCCAATCAGTCCTGCTAAACAGCTGCTCTCTCAGTTGCTTATTAGTTCACCAGCACACTGGCCACAACCAAAGGCTTCAGATGGGCTTACAGCATGCACAGAACAAAATTCTCTGCATTCAAATACCACAGAAACGCAACCATGGATGAATACTATCAAAGGGTGGAGGTAGGAGAAAAATATCTTTTAAATTTACTGAAAACATTATTTTTTGAACACTGAAGAGAAAATCCTTGCTCCTGAATACTGTATAATAACAGAACCATGCTGTTTGCTGGCAGAATGCTAAGTTTCATTTTCAGCAGAAAAAAAAAATTGTATAATAATTTTTCCTGATTTAGATGGGGTTTAGGTCAACCTTAGCTACATACAAATGAATGCTTTGTTCAAATTACAGGGTAATTTTAATTAGGACACCCTGCTAGACATCCCGTTGTTCTATTTAATGGACTTTCTCAATTATGAGAAGAAACACCTCCCCACCCGCCTGCGACTTCAAGTAAAAATTATGCTGAATAAATATACAAAGACAAAAATTATTATTCTGTATTAGATCTTTTTATTTCTGTTAATCTTTATTTGGCAACTGCTGTATCAAAAGGGCAGAGTTCAGAATCCCACACCCATTAAACACCTGTTTAAAAACCACTTGAAGCACCGGAACCAGCCAAATATGTCCCAATTAAGCAGAAACATTGGCACTGCTGTCTCGGGTAAGGAACACCCATTGCCATTTGCTCTCATTAGGTTAAACGGGTTTCTTGGGACATAGCTGAATTCCTGATTATGTGCATTGCAAATGGATGGAGAACACCAGAACAATAAAATTTAATTCAGCGTAGCCTTCTGTCCAGTTGTCAAGCACGGAATTTTGGGAAAAGCAAAAACTGAAGCTTTGGGAAGTAGACAAGAGTTATGTGTTGTAAGTATGTATGAGATAGCTCCTGCTTCTTTCAAGAAACTGCCTGGTCAACGTAATAGAAAGAATTGGGTTCGGATTTCTTCTTGAAAATGTTTTGAGATTTAGAGTCCATTTCATTTTTGTCAGCATCTCCTCCTCTGTGCTTTGCATTAGTTTGATTCTCTTACACAGTTTTATCTGCTAGTTAGAAGTACAATATGGTATCTTTTCATATTCACTTTAGTGTTAAATTGGTCACCAATTTCTTGATTTTGTATGTTTATGATGCAGTGATGGAACACAAAGCCCAGGCAATAAAAACTTTGTAGATCAGACACCATACTGCAAGTCTTCCAAATATTTTTGTCAACTTAATTAAGTAAAGGCTCTTCTAGAGAGGCCAACTGCATGGCAAACAGAAGAATCTTACTGTCACTCACTTAACCTCTTGACCCCTGTCAAGGATGTGGGCATGTTTGCCAATAAGTGACAAGTCAAGTGGTCTTTTACCAAATACCCAACAGTACATTTCAGGGTGGTGCCACTAGACAGAATCAGAGCAGAGTGGTAGTGATTAGAAAATGTGTTTGAAATGGTTCTAATATCCATCCTCAATCCTCTATAATCCCACTTCATTATCAATTTATTAACTTCCTTTGTTGTCCTTTCTGTCACCCTCCTGGGCTAGTTACTAATATATCTTAGTCTGAAAAGCTCTGTACTCCATGGGCATAAAAATCTAGCATGCTTCACATAAAATCGATCCGTTATCTGTATCCAAGTAAGACATGTACAGTCTTTGAATGGATCCCTTCAAATTAAATGTATAAAAAGCATGGTTCAGCACAATAAACACCACTTAATTCACAACTCATAGTCAGGATGTTAGCAGACTGAAAAGAACATCTATATATTTTTCTCTTCGCTTATGCCAGATAGACTTCTTGAGAACATAAATCCCGCTGGTTTTCTACTACCTCTTGTACTTAGTGTAGAATTCACAATTATTTAGTGCCTGCATTTCTAAAGTAAACTTTAGTACATGAAAAAAAAGCATTCTAGGAATAAAATATATCAGCCAGCACTTGCTGCTGACCTAAAACTATATTTATCTTCAAGACAACCATAAGAGTGGCAGATGCTTTCTTGTTCTAGCTGGCTACAAATGGCACTAAGAAATCCTAAGATAGACACCTGCGTACTTACTCTTTGCTTGTTCCCCCCCCCACACCCCCAAGTATTTTTGAATACAAACAACATTTTCTAATTTGCTATTGCTATTTATTTAGATATCCATGGATGCTGTATTCCTTGTGGCCTCAAGAACAGTTTCTCTTCCATAATCCTACTGATCTCATCAAAGGATGCTGGGTACTCAAAACATCTGAAAAAGATAAAATATTCCATATTTGCTCTCCATTATTTAACTCACAAAAAGTGTCGCTTATAGCGAAAATGTTTTAAAATAGTACCTCTAAAAATTGAGAGCCACAGTCCTTGGCCATTTCTTCATTTAAGCCTTAGTAGCTTCCCCTCTTAGAAATGGTGGCTGACATTTTATTCAGTAGATATCTGTAGCTGAAACACTTGCAGACTACAAAGAGTAGCAAAAGCTACCATTACAAATGGATGTTTTTATTGGTAGACATTTTGAGACTAGGCAAAAGGGAGTAGGAAAGCAGGAGTGTGGGTGGAAAGAAAACAAAGTAAGTCCACAAACAAACAAAACACTACAAATCACAACAGGACAAGAGAAGAATCAAGCAGTGATATAACCCTACCAGATTAGTAAAAACAATTCTCCCTTGATTGGAATTCCATTTTTCTTTTTTCCTTTGTAGTTCCATCAGACAACCATTAAAATGTTTAGCTGCATCACTTCCACAGGTACAAGTTATACAAGGAAGTTTATCAGGGTATCGAAGCACACAGTGCAAATTAAAAGGTAAAACCAGGAGTATTTTGTACTGTAAAAACAAATAAATAAAGGGAAACATCTTCTGTATACTGCAAAATAACCCCAAAACAAATTAATTCTATATGTTTAAACTGGCATTTAGCTTCCACTGAATTGAAATTGTATTTTGAACCCCAGAGAACTGTGCATTAGTACATGTGCTGGAGAAGAGATGGAATATTCCATTTGAGGAGAGACTTTGCCTAAATCCCAAATAGCTACAGACAAATCAAAACCTTTCACAATGTGATATAAATGCAAGATATAGATTAAAAGGAGAGAAAGAAAGAAACAGCTTCAGAACTTGGAACACTTCGTGGAACTGACTTTTAATTGCCCAAAACAGCAATTTTTAAAGCTATTGCAGGAAACAATCAAGTCCCATACATCAGCTGAGGACAAGCCTATTAAAGAAAAGGTGGGGGAAAGGGGGGGGGGGGGGGGCAGAGAGAGAGAGAGAGAGAGAGAGACAAAGAAAAAGAGAGGGAGAGAGAGTGTGAGAGACAAAGAGAAAGAGAGAAAAAGAGCAAGAAATGAGGTGTGGGGCTAACACCAAAGATGAAAATGGCTGGAATTAGAAGTCCAGATACATCCTTTATCTCTGAGGCATGAAGGGACAAAATAAAAAGGAGGCACATAAACTTTATGCACAAACTAAGGGGGAGTCAGTGGAGGGATATATTAAAAAAATTAATGTTGCAATATGCCATCTTATAATATTACATTGAAAACCACACCACTGTGTGTTGTTACTGTATTTGGCCAAGTGCACTACTGTGTTTAATTTGAACTTTTGATTACAGTAAATCACTTGATACAGAGAGGCAACCAAGTGACTCACAGTCCCCTCTGAAATCTTACCATATTAAAATTTTGACTGTAGAAGGAACACAGTAACCAAAATCTATGTACACTACACCAGAGGAAGGGAGCAGAAGTATTGAACAGAACCTCCCAGGACTCCTTGGCCATTTGTTACACACGAACAGCAACTTTGCTGTGCCAGCAGTTATGGCTGTTAGAGCAGCAGATAAATTTGGGGCAGCCTGCACCAGACACAGCAAACCATGGGCTGCCCAATTTTCTAAGGAAGGCACAGAAGGTCTGCACACCTGAGCACGATTAAGTCTCACTGCTTATGAAGAAGAGAGTCAGTGTTGGCAGTGCAGTGGCTTGAAGGGGAGGGAGGCAGTTGGAGGGGAAGCATAAACCTATTCCTGCTCACTACCAACAACATTATTGCAGGCACCAGTAATGAGGTGGTTGGGCTAGAAGGGGAAAGGGATACAGGAACTGGAGCGCTTTATCAGCTCCAAGACCAATGCTGGTTTTGGCACTATTTTCACTCTAGTGAGTTACAAACAACAAAAAAACGCAACCAAGCAGGTGCTAGCAATCTGAGAGACCACATGCCAGCTACAGCTGCTTCAAACTGATTCAATTACATCTGCCTGAATAGTCCCAGGACACTGAATCCACTGAAGGGAACCACAGGTCGAAGGGAGATCCAGTGCTTGTGGGCTCTTAACACTCCATTAACTTAAAGTCGAAGCCCTCCCAAGTGAAATTGGAGGAGGGCATTCAGACAGGATCTGAACTGTATGATCACACTCAGACTAGAACAAGATGGAAGACAGCATATGCATGACACTGGGATACACAGTAAAAGCCCATTGGAAATAATGCCTCAAAATTTTCCTGAAGCAGTCCGACAGCACTGCCTTGTTTCCCAAAACACTGGGTGCAGTACATTTGCTTGAACATGCTCTTGGGATTGGGACTTCACTCCAAACCTTGTTTGTACAAAAAAGGGCCAAGCAGCTGGGAAATTCTGGAGTGTAGTGTGTCCTCATTAGCTTCCATCTGCCATCAGAACTCAGCTCATGGCAAGTTTGGCTAAGTCCTGGTGTTCTCAGGTCCAAATCTGGGTCAGTTTTAATTACACTATACAGAATTCAGTGTGCAGTTTTTAAATCCTTATTATACAGCGCAGAAGAACGGGCAGCTCTCCAACTAATCAATTTTTTAAAAGTACATATATAAAAATTTTAAACCAGGCTAGACAGACAGTGGGTGGAAGAGAAAAAAAATGTATAAGCGAGTACAGGGGTTAGTTAAGAGAACTGTTAGCAAAAGTGGGTCACCAGCAAGTTCTGCTTTAAAACTTCAAAGGAAGGGGAAAAAGGGAAAAAACTCTTCATTTTTTAAGACACTGAAACTGATGTGCAAGATGTATACAATTCATACTGCTTTTAGAATCAGCGTGGATTACACACAATAATACTGCAGCCAGATTTTTATGATGGGAAAGATGGATTGTCTTGTGGCTACAGGACCATAACAGGCACTGGCTGACCTATTCCCCTACCTTTAACTGTGTTATTTCCAGGGTTGGGAAAGGCCTTTTCCTGAAGGGCAAAGCCTTTAGCCTACAGGTACAGAAAAGGTGTGGTGGTTAGAAGTACAGTTCAATGGCATTCTTGAAGGTGACAGGGAAATGCAGGATGTTAGTCTAAATCCTTACCTAATTAATGTGCTTTGGACTACTTCAATTGCTATTTATTTCCTCTTTTTCTATGCCATCAAATAGCCATCAGCCAGGTCAGGACTTGAAAAGAGTTTTGCTTGCCAGGTTGCTGGCAAACAAAATGATAGAGGCACAGATAGCTGCATGTTTTTCACTGAACAGACACTTGGGATAGGATAGCACGCCAAATCTTATCTATGTAAATTGGGCTAAAATCTACTCTCAAAGTCAACAACCAGAATCTGCCCTGTTTAGAATCTTTGTCAGATGCAAGGGAGCAAGTAGAACTCTTCAGTGACAGCTACCAACATAAAGGTAGCTCAGAAATGGAGAGGGATGATCAATGAGCAGAGTAAATAGCAATGAAATGATGGATACTTGTTAGATGAGCATAATATTCTGCCTTCTCGTACACAAAAACTACACCTTCAAAAACTTCCAAGTTTGCTTTAACCATTTCTATGAAAAACTCCTGTTAAAAAAAGACTCCCCTTCATGCACCTTGTTAGCACTGTCATAGTTTTCATCTCAGAACCACAACATAGCAGAAACATGACACAATCCTGCACTCTCCCTTATACTTCTTCACTTGGTGGCTAATCCATACATCTCCAGCTGCTAGATGAACCTAGCACATTCTGACACAGCAGAAAATGCACTACTAACTATTTCAGGATCAACAAAAGCTATGAGGCTGGAGTAATGACTCAATGCTCTTTATTTGAAAGGAAGCTTTGTCTTAAAGGTAACTGCCCTCTCTCAGATATGGCCCCACATATACAAAAATTGATACATTCAACATATTACACAACAATCCACACAGAAATAATAAAAAAACAAACCCAAAACAACCAAACAAAACCAAGCCCAAAAGCACCACAACCTTACCACAGGAGCAGTACAATCTTAGGTATGCCCAGCTTCTCCATTTCAGTACCTAGTTCACAAATGGAGGAGGCTTTTTTCCCATACCACCTGACTGGTCTCAAGTTCTATCCCCCAACTGGGCCCACTTGGATTAATTAGGACAATTAGCTTCAGTGCCTTCAAATAACTCTCAATTTAGTTGAGCCTACATAAAAAAAAAACCAAGTTGAAGCCACAAACAGACTGGGCAAGATAATCTTCTGTTACTGAAGAAGAAAATTACCCCATGCAAATTTGTTTTCTGAGGGCCTGGTTTCTTAGTAGAATGTTTTGCTCCAAAGTTTCAATGCAGATCAGTAACAGAACAAAAGGGAGTAGGAGAATGATAACACAGCAAACACTAGTATATTTAGCCCAGATAGTATCATTGTAATAGAATGATCACACTCTGTAACAGATGTGAAATTTCAGTGCCCAGAGGTGGACTATTCTCTCTTTTAAGGCACTGTTGCTGCGGTTGGGTGTGTCTGATGGACGGTTTGAAGACACGACCCACCAGTGACTAGGCAGAATTGCCAAGCTGTGAACTATACACAAAGAGTGGAGTAACAATGCTATCGAGTGCTGCACATCCTCTGAAACACCCACAAGGAAACTCAGTGATGGAACAGGCTGGCTACAAAAAAACCACCAATAACAACAACAACAAAACCCAACAAGAGGAGAGAATATAGGGTGAAAGGAGAGGTTCTGCCCGTGCTCTCAACTCTAGAGGCAGACTTTTCTCTTTCCCGTCCTCCCTCTAAAACCTTGTTTGGATGTGACCCAAGTCAAGGTTGCTGTGACTCGTCTGTCTTCATAGTCTCATAATGCAGCCACTTCTGAGCTGTCTGTTGTCACACTGGCTGGCTCAAGGTGTATCTGCCAGTCCCAAGTTCTTATCAAGGAGCCTATGGAAGAGGCCATTGACTGGCATTTCCTGAACAATCCACACTGTTCTAGCGTAAAGAGGGTCCCAGTGAAGCACATCATCTTTCTACAGTTCTTTTCACGAGGAAGCAGTGAAAGATGTGTCGTGGCACATGAGTGCAGATATAATCTACAGCAACAAAGCAAGGATGCCATGCTGAGACAGGGGACATTTATTGCAGACTGTTAGCACCTGGGGATGTTAAAAACATAGGAGTATTTTACAGAATGAATTCTAACATGGCAGTCACAAGTTAGAAATTAAAGAGAGAATCTTGTCAGACTATTTCCACTGGAATTTCATGCTATTGTATTCATCTTACTGTACCTACATGCAGCATCTCACAAAATCCTCTTTTTGGAGTCTGTCCTTTCCACTGCATCAGCTGGAACACCTGAGACAATAGTATGATTTATAAACAGAATAAATCTCTCAATTTTGTTGTACTTGGCTGCAAGAGCTTTAAGTCATATCCTTAACATCTGAACGCCATTTTTCTATTGCACTTTATTTTTGAGTGGGTGTTTTTGGCGCTATACAGTTTATGTAAAATGAAGCAGTACATAAGAAAATGCAACACCTATTCTCATGTGTTTCATAAACATCCAGCCCCTGACTCGTGTGTGCTGTGCAGCACAGTTGCTGTTGCCAGCTAACAACATGTTCTAAACTGACAGAATAAGTCCTACAGATCTCACTTTTTTTGAATTTTAAAACTAGGGGAGCCATATTAAGAGGAATTTGACAAATTAGCTGCAGAGAAGGAGGAAACCTGCAATTTTCTCACTGCAGTGATGAGATGGTATCAAGAACAGTGCTAAGCAAGGCCAACCAAAGGGACCACATATACTTTCCTAAAGAATAATACTTTTGTATATTGTTCCTGAATAAAAACTGAGAGTCCCCACTAAAGTGATGTCAATTGCAAGCTTTATGGTCCTGCCTGCATGACAGAAGACAGCAAAAACAGCACACAGACCTACACACATATCTCAGTTTATTTCTTTCTAGGAATTGATAGCCAAACTAATGTCAGAAGATGAATTCAGAAGGCCTTTTATGGCAAAACAGATTATAATCCAAGTTTGAAACAGAAAAGGAAATGACAACAGAAAAACACAGGGATGACCATGGAAAGAAAGTTTACAATGTAACTGCTTTTGTAGAGCAATATGAGATAAACACCAATTATCACAATTTTCTAGATGAGGAAACAAAAAGCTCTGATCACAAAATGAATCAAGCCGCTCATGCTGAATGTACATGATTATGTCATACTCTGGTTTCTATTAATTTTATCACATTTACCCTCAGGACCTGACAAGAAGTGCTTTCTATATTCAGATAAAGAAGACAACAACAATAGATAAGCACTGAAGCATGCATTTGGAGCATGGTTCAAATGAAAACCTACCATGCCCACATCACATCCCTTTGCAGATCAGAGAGACAAGCTCAAGAGCATGTCCCTGACTCTAGCCAGGGCAGTTTCTCACTGTACCTGTGGGCAGGACAAATGAGAAGTCTTGCTGCCTTGCACTAAATCTTTCCAGTTGCTGGCAAACCACTGGGCAGGCATTTTCTGAGCAAGTGGTTATATATGTTATACATACATATACGTATATATGTATTTGTTACATTATCTTTTCATTAAGTGGTCCTTGATAGGTTTTTTTTTTCATGAGTGTATCTAATTTCCTTAGTAGGCAGACTTCCTTCTGCTTTTTCTTCATCTTGGGTTAATGACTTCTATTGTCAATATTAGCACTGTGTGTCTAGAGGAGATTTTCTGGAGCTGCAGAAAAGAGATCAGTCTATAGATCACTCTTTCTTGGTTAAAACTGCACAGAGTGTAAACAGATCTCAGACAATGGCAGATCTGTTCCCATCCCATGATGTAGATTTCAACAGACTATAAGGATGCTATAGCTTTGTGGTTTGTTTAACTAGATTTATCAGATACTAACTCCTTTTACAAGAGCAAAGAGATGCTTTATTGAGCCAAGAGGCACAAACTGAGTAGATATGAAGATGAAATGGTCTGGATTTGCCAGTCAAACAGTGTGACTGCATCTGCTGCTTGGATGCTGCCTAAATAGGCCAAGATCAAGGTTGTAAGGATTGATTTGATCCTGATCCCTCAAAGTAAATGAGACCCAGAAATCAAAGCTCATAATAAAATTTAAAATTATCCAATCAAGTCATCTTGTATTTCCCCACTGTAATGCACATATAATGTATGCATGTGTCTGTGTGCACAGTTTCACACTCAAATTCATCTTATCCCCTGCATTTCTATGTCCTACCATTGCAAATACACTCTGAAAGAACAAAATTGCTGGAAGAAAATAGAATGCACTGGAGCAGAGAACCTGTGTGCCACCATTCTCCTTTCCTAATCAGCAAGCACCAATTCACACCTCCTTGCCTCACCTCCCTGCCCCTTTACCAACGAGGAACTCACCTTACATCTCTATAATGCTTTCCTTGGCAAAGTCTGCAACCCCAGGCAGCCCAGCCTCGACTGCAGGCAGCAAAGGCATCGAGCTCAGCTCAGAGTTTGACATGCTTGGTGCATGTCACATAACACAAGCAACCTGCTAACGAGCTGCTATGTGCTCTCTCAAAGTCACAGCTGCCAGCAACAATTGAGCAAGTGCAGCCTAGCTTTTCAGGATTCCTGCCTGTTGCCCAGGAACCACACAAAGCACTGGAGATTTTAAACAGGTGCAAACAGTGGTTTTCTCCCATGCCTTGTCCTCCAGCACATTAGACTGCACAGCGTCTGCAACAGCAACACAAGAAGAACCAGAAAGCAGGAAATGAACTTCCAAAATGTGATCAGAGTTCCTACTGATAATGCAACACTGACGACATGAGAAAAACAGATTGTACAAAGCACTATAAGCAGATGCAGGAAGGCTTGGTCAGGCTTGACTTCATGAAACCTGCTTTTCCCAGAAATATGACTCTGTGTTATAATTCTGGTTACATATTTTTCTAAATTTGTCAGTGTTTCTCACCTGCAAAATATTTTGTTAATGTAAGAGGTAATGTTTCTGAACAAGCAATGATTCAGAACATGTAATGAGCACCAAAAATAAATGAAAAGCGTGTATATTAAAGCTTAGTTTTATAATAATTTGATAGCTGCATAGGAATTTTTAATGCACAAAACTGTCTTTCAAATAAGCGTCTTAAAAAGCATAATACAAATCATGTACATTATCTAATTGTGTGTATGTACAGAAATTCTACATGTACCATCTGTTTACAGCTCGCTGCTTAACATTATAACCTTGTACATACACAGCTCAGTGCATAGGTGGTACCGTAGGTAAACACAAATTGTATCTCCTGAACTGAAAATCTGTGAGTCAACTTTTAACAGGCTCGTTAGAAAAGACTGCACCAACTCCAGAATGCTTTGTTTTGTCAATATTGCCTACGCTGTGTTAAGGTCATCAGTACGAGTTTGCTATTAGCCACGTTCCCACATTGGTAATCAGGCAAATTCCCGTTAATTTCAGGCAGAATCTTGCCTGAATTGGAAGGGAGCAGGAACTGGTTAAGGCCATTAACCAGATGGCCATGGAGATCTAGCGTTCTCATGTTGTGATCAGCTGCTCTACCTGCCACTTACAAGCCCACTCACTAGCCCACGCACAGGTCAAACCTTGAGCAAGGCTCTTCTGCTGTTCCTTCAGAAATGTAATGTTACAACGCTGACATGCATGCTAAGGGCTTCTGTCTAAAATGAAAGCACTCAGATAGGTTTTACCTTCCCTTTTGGATCCAGCTTTTCAGCTGGGTGTGAGGCTGAAATGGCTAAAGGGTTCTCTTGTACAGACGCCAACAAAAACAAAGGTAAACTTAGAATTTTCATTAACTGTAAATTACAAGAGCAAACAGAAATAAGGATTGATGTGAGCAACAGGGAATGCTAAAGCTTCACCAAATGTAATGTGTAATGCTTCAACCCAAACATATTTCGGGATGACTGCCAAGAAGATGGGTATAAATGTGGGAGGCTTAGTAGAGTACAGTTTGAGCTAAAATGTGTAAAGTTTTCACTTGTGCTAAGGAAACATTCGTAGCTAGGTAAAAACAAGGGCTTATGAAAAATCCAATTTTACATCTAATCTAAATTTCCCTGGGCAAAGCAACTGCTCTCTTCCTAAACTGATCCTCGAGATAGCTGGTGGTGGCATATAATTATTGTGGATAGTATTGCCATGGGCTAGGCACTAGTTGAATACTGTAAATTCTAGAGGTGTGTCTTATCCAGCCTTATGTGGTTTGATGTATTCATCTAAACCTGAACTGGAATTAGTCATCATGATGCTTCTGTTATTTAGTGGTCCAATGACATCTGTACAACCAGGAGACAGAAGCATTGGCTCTAAAAAGTTTTCTCGTGCTATCTTAGTTTGCACTGTTACATGTTAGGTTTTCTGATCTAGAAGCTCCTAGTGGTGAAGGATAAAGTATCCCTAATAATCAGTTTCTCCACTGAAGAATAGTTACAATGTCCTGCATGTTTTTGGGGCTGTAGGGGAAAGGGCATTAAATAACCCAAATAATCTCAATTTGCTGCCAAACATCCCCCAGCAGAAAAAGGCCTACATGATTGAGGTTTGGTTATCTACTGTCAGAGCTGTGCCTCAACAGTAAGAGTAGGAGGTTCTTCTAGCTCTACTAGAAGACCAGTTCATTAACTAGGATTTAAGTTTACTTTCAGTAAGATAAACAATGGATAATTCTAGTAAAGGCAAGAGACTGGACAGTAAAAGGGCTATAAATGCTATAGAATTTTTCAACACAGGCTCATTTCTCACCTTTTCTAAAGCTACCTTTGTCTTGAGTTGATAGACCAATTATTTCAGGAAAAATGTCAGTGTCAGCAAAGCTTCTTACCTGTTTTATCTGGATAGACTTCAGCTTACATAGTAATGAAGGTCCAAGAAGGCATTTTATTGGCTACCACTTCAGCTTTATTCATGTGATTGGTTCCAAAATATTTAGATAGCAACACAAGTTACTTCATGTTTCTCCATGTTAAGTTCAGGGTACATCCTTCCCTCTCTGTGCCTGAGATGATGCATTTCTTAGGTTTTCCAGATCTGCAGCTGACAGATACTGACAAGCTTTGGATTCCCCTTTCTGCACCTCGAGTTCCACAGATGTGGAAGTAAGAAGTTCATATTGAAACACGGTACAAGAATCATTCTAACAATACTCAGTGCATCCCGATACTTGGCAAATATACACAAAGACCCTCTGATAAAGAGGTGGTGACAACAGGAACTTATCCTACCTAAAAGAGAAAAATCTGAAAAGATACCACCTATTCATTCCATTGTTCCACATGCAGATCTATTCAGCTGAGAGGGCTGAAGGTGACAAGCAACCCTAGGAATACATGCACATAATGCTACTTGTCACCAGATGTAGTAACACAGTCTCCAGTGGCAGGGGAAACTGTGTCTTTCCATTCACTGGAGAATGTCTTCCTAAAGGCTAACACTGGCATGAGAATGATGAGAACATTTAGGAAGGACTCAAATGTACATGCAGCTCAGATTTGTTCCTAATGGCTTAATAGCAGGCAAAGACATTTCTCAGGGTGTCCAAGAACAGAAAGCACCCTACAGAAGCTGCAATAGAGTTTAATGACAACAGTGACTCAAGAAAGTCTCTTTAAGCAAGGATCCTTGACATTATGGAACAGGCCAGGATTTGCTGTTTTGGCAATTACTGTGTGATGAAGTTATGCTTTCTGTAAATTGAAACTTTCCTTCAAATTACATCAAGTGTGTGCACCTCAGCAAAGCTTTGAGGAGTCTGAAAGAAGAATGTATCCTCTTCTGCAGTGACTTCAGCAAAATAAGAAACTGGATTAACCACAATCTTCACTGGTGCCAGCCAGACCACAAAGTGTACCATCAACACTGTGCTTGTAAGGTAAAAGCTGTTGTAATTTTAAAAGAATATCAATTATACATTGTGCCCCAGAAGTACTATAACCTTACTTCAAATTTCTTACAAAGTATGTCTTCTTGCACTCCTATATAATACCAGAATAAGGAACATTAGATTACTTTCTAGGAGTTATTTAAAAAACTCTAGGATCTCTAAGCAGATACAAGCTAATGTTATTATTCTGAATAGCAGTACAAGCTGCCCTCCATCCACAGCACCATGCAGGCTGTCTTTTTTGTAGTTAGGATGCATTTTGCAGCAAGACTTAACTGTTCTTTCAAGTGCACTGTACTGTTAGTTGTTGTCACAATTATTTATAAGTGGGGACATCTATCTCCTACTAACCTTCTGTTCTGGTCCAATATACAGGAAACAATTCTGAAGCATTAAAGTACATTTATAAGAATTTAAACTCAATATTTCTTAGCTAGATTCTGCCCCCTGGTTTTGACTCTAATCTCAGGCAAGTCAAAGATGGCATTCAATCTTCCACTCTATTGTGGGGCTTGTGTGCATGAAAATCTAATTTTGATGAAAGGTCAGGATAGAAGATGAAGATGTTCAGCTAAAGAAAAGGGTTTTCAAAGAGACTTGTAAACATGAGACCACAAGTTGGGTTTCTTTTTAAAATGTATCGTAAAGGTACTGTAGCATTCTTTAACACAGAGAAGCAGCAGAATAGTGCACGAAACCCTCAATGCCAAGAAATAATCCATCCTTATTTTAGCCGTGAATTATCCTACAACCTTGAGAAAATTACTTAACTGTTCCGTGTTTCAGTTTCCCCATCTATCAAATGAGGACAATGATACTTTGTAAAACCACTCTAAGATTCTTTAAAAAATATAAATCATTTGGAAACTTGTAAAGTACATGCAACTTCTAAAAAATAACACTGAGAATATAAGAATAAATATTGCTTTAAACATTTGGTGCAATATTTTAATACAACTTATACCTTTCTTGTAAGTACTTTACAAAATTCTCAAGAGTTTACAATTACCAGCATATAGGATTTGAAGATACAACCTGCTTTAAGTTCAAACTTCCAACTGTTGTTTGAAACACAAATATTTTCAAGGACCTCAGTAAGAGATGGATTGGGTCCTACATTTTTTTCCTAAGACAGGCAACAGTCCTCCAGCTGAGGCAGCACTGGATTCTTTGAAACCCACAATAATCACCAAACTAAAAGAAAAAGAGGTTAACATTGTGTCCTGCCTCCCCAGCACTCTTTTCAACACCTGCATAATACAGATGCCACAGAAGACTCATTCTTTCTTTGAAGTACAGGAAACTATATTGTGGTAAAAGACTGAGTGTCATTCAAAGCATCCTTTGAAACTTCTTAAAAAACTGCATCTGAGCTTTGTATCTGGAGAGGTTTTAATGATTAGTTTATTTTTCTGTACTTTTAGAGCACAGAAGAGAAAATTCATTACATGTTTAAAACTCAACAAACTTTGCAGGCTTTAGATATTCAAATACCTCTACTTCTGAAAGTTTACCCTGCTTAAATGTATATTTGTAGGGTGTGATCAAAAAGTGGCTGGACATAATATTGTAGGTCTAATTCCAAGTCATCAATCAGTTTGTTGGCATTTTAGTGTAGAAGAGAAGTGTTTCCTCAACTTTGTCTTACAAGAATGGATCACAGAGTTTTTTTAATAACCTACCTTACAGACTGGACCAAGCATGGAAACTGCTGGGCCGAAAAGATTATATTCTCTGGACACTACTAAGATTGTATTCTCTGGACATTGTTAGCAATCAAAAAACAAGATATCAGAACTGGGGATGGCTCACAAGTTTAGAGACAACACTCATTATAAACCAAAAGCTACAATACTTACATTACTGAGGGAGAAAAAAGTTGGGGAGATTCTACAGCCATTTCATCTTTAATAAGTATTTCATTCACTAACTTTGAACACAGAGAAGAGAATTTCTATCCATCATGTTATTCAGTCATATTTATAGAAGATAAAAACTTACAGGTATTACATTAGGTATAGTCACCTTATCTCCAAGTAAAAAATGACATACATAGTTGAATACAAAGGCAGCAAACTGGATTTTCTTATCAAGATTGACATAATACTTGAATGCAAACAGGACAGCTAGATAAGAATTACAAAAGACATTAAAATCCCCCCGTTTTTAGGCGTGATTGAGAAAGCAACACCAGAAATATAAGCAAAAGGGAAAAAATACAATCATCCAAATAAATATTATGTTAAAAACTATATGTGGCCCAGAATCTGTGAAGACCTCTGAAGAGACATTGCCAACTAGAAGAACAGGAGTGAGGTGGGATGCTCTCAGATATTTAAGAGCATAGAGCGTGGAACAGAGTGCAAGAACACAAATGTGCCCGCAGAGGCTGTGTTAGAGCTTCAAATATCTCCAGCTCAAGTGACTAATGCTAATGTGCAAAGAGACAACCACTTCAAGCAGAACTTTTTACTGATTAAGTCACTACCATAAATCTCAATATGTTCCCTGCCATATTGGCAGCCTGTCCCTTTTTTCCTTTCAACTGTGGGCCAGATCCTCAGCTGGTATAAGCTGGCATCGCATTTTGTTGCCTTTAGTGGAGCTAAGCCAACTGATGCCATCTGAGCATCTGATATTATATTTCTGTAGCAGTTAAAAAATTATACAGTGGCATTAATTACTACATAGTCATGTCTCATAACCTCATGGCAGGGGTGGAAAGACTTCTCATTTATACTCACCAGTCAACATAAAGAGTGGAAGGGTCAATTGGTCATTCCATGCTCAGTTTGATGGCTGTAAAGCTACTAGTCATTTCGAACACAGGAGAAACCACTTTTCATTTTCCTATGTGGTTTAAATTCTTAAATTTTTGTAACTCACAGGCATGTAGTAGCTACTCTATGTCCTTAAAGCACCATACTCCACTGCATTAAAAATGTAATGGATCTGACATGCAGAAGAACAGGCAACTGGAGCACACAAAAATTCATTTAACTGAGAAATAAAGTCCCACTGCCAATAGTAGATGCTGAGGGGAAGAAGGGTAAGACCACTTTCATCTGTAAACATCTGCTATGGACTAACAGCATATCAGAAATGCAGACACAGAAAGTCTCCAGTTTTGATAATAGAGAAAGTGGTCAGGGTTTTTTTTGGTTCAGCAAAGGGAGAAATGAAGCACAGGACTAATTATGGACAACTGAATTTAGTTTGGACTATCTCTGACAATGACCTGACACTCATAGTTTATACTTTTTGTGTAAAAGGCCCAAATGTTCCATTTCACTGCAGAAGGAAATAATCGTAACAGAAAACTGTAACGCCCAAATAAAATCCTTCTTCTCCAATGAAAAAACATTTCCTACTTTCTACCCAACACAAAAAAAAGTGTAAGCTGGGACCCCAAAGAACCAGGGTGGGCTCAGACATCTGGATATCCAGTAGAAGTAATGATCACTTGCACCAACATTTTGGATGCAGCAAAATGTTCACTAACTCACATAGGTTATTGAGGGTTATTGTCTGTGTATTTTAGGGAAGGCTGAAGGGAGTTAGTTGTGGCACTGAATCTAATCTTGGCCTGCCTTCATTTGCATTCTTTGCCCTTCCCAGTATTTCATATATAAATACCTCCTCAGCTCCCAAGTTACTTTTAGCACTTCATTGCCCCTGGACACTCAACATTGAGATCTTACTGAACATTAAACAAGCAGATTGCCATCTTTGTCTCTAAATGGGTAAAATGAAAGTACTAACCTATCAGACAAAAAACTACTTGTTCTCCAGCTACTGATTAGAACTTGCATGTTGGAGCAGCATGCACACTCCTAACAAGCTTCCAAATGGGGGATTGGAAGTAAGCAGATTCATTCTACAAGTAAATGTAAAATCAACGGCCTTACATTGGCTGAAGCCTATGTCCCAAAATACAGAGAGTTTGCTATCGATATAATGTAAGTACCCAACAACAAGCCAAGGCCAAAACATGGGAAGATAAACCCATGACTGACCTCAAGAGGTGTTTTACTTGAGTAAGGACAGACAATGAAATTCAGGGCTTTAGCCACTAAAGAGCAGAGCTACTGAAAAACAGGAAACAGAGGAGGAGACATTACAGAAAATGATTTATGGGGGAAGGATAAGAATAAACAGGAAAATGAATAGGAAACAGGAGAAGCAAGGAACTACAGGTTTCAAAACACACTAGTATTTAACATGCCAAAAGACAAGTAACTGAATCTCCTGAGATCTACCAGGAAAATGCCAAGATGCTGGTGAAGTCACGCACTTTGGCTGTTAGGTTCTGATGTGAGGACAAAGACATAAGCTCTACTGTCATTCTAGAGAGCATTCCACTAGGAACAACTTCAGATGGAGAAATCATGGACCTTCTCTCAGACTTCAGTGTATCTGAATAAAGGTTTGAAACCTATTACACACTCAGTAGAAAATGGAAGAGTATTTTAAACAGACACACTCTGCCCAACTCAAATACATTTAAACAAGTTGATTAAGAATATGACTTAAATTCATATGAAAAGTATCATCCATCTTATAAAGCTTGGCCTCCTATTTTTATATTGTACTTGGCAGAAATATATCCACGTTCAGTCATTTTGTCTCAAGTCAGTCATGGGATCCTGCTGTCCTGATATTGATGAGAATGAAAATGACAATATTCAAATACTTCATTTAACTATTACTTAAGAAATATTATCACTTAAATGAGACACTGCCTTCACAAAAGAATGCTCATAAAAATATAGTCTTAATTAAAAAAAAAAATGGATTTTCTGTGTCTAAATTTTATAACAATCTATAAGTGTCTTCTGTCATCCTTACCACAGGGGAAGAAATTAAGCAGGAATTTCTGCCTGACAGAAATCCTGCAAGTGGGAAAGCTCTTAATTTTGACTTCAGGGTAAATTTTGCCTCAGTATGAATTCACAGGATTTGGCCTATGCTTTGTAGAGATGACTGGGATTCAAGTTTATTATTACTTAGACAATTTTTTTGCTAGAATTTTAGGAGCAGTCTTAGAAGAACTGGAAGGAATGAGTTTGACCAGAGACCAAAGAGATTAATTACTATTGTGTCCACTGGACATTAAGTGTCCAGTGGACACCAGCTGGCTGGGCAGAAGATGGGAATTAACACAGTTTAGTTTTAGAATACTAACATACAAAGTAGAATAATTTATTTCCTCCCAAAAAACATATTGGAGTTTATATTCTCATTGCTTATGTAATGGAGTTTTCCTAATATTTCTTGTTTATCAAAAATACTTGTTTGCAGTGTTTCCCTATAAAGCTCATATACCCAATTTCAATTTCTAATCAGAAAAAGCATGCAGGTGTTACTAGCAGGCCAAATGCTAGAATGCTTGCCCAGGATTTAGGCTGTCCACTGTTACAGCACAATGTGATTAAGAGTCCTCATAACATCTAGCTGGTAAGTCTGGAGAAGTCTGGCCAGGCACCTTGATCATAAACAGAAACATAAAGGTCATGCAGCCTCATAATATCCCCATCTCAAGTCTACTTGTCTGCTTTCTGTACAATTGACCCTTTTTTCTTGCCTTTGAAAAGATGTGGAAGGGAGCCAGGAAGAAAAGCAACAAGTCCATAACAGAGTCATTCTAAGTTTCTCTGAAGAAGCAGTCAGAACAAATAGCTCCTCAAATTGAACCGCAGATGAAAGCTCCCTGCTGCAGTTGTGTAGTCCCAAACAAGAGAAATGATGCAAATATTTTTTATGCTGGAACAAACTAGCCTCTAAATTTGTATTTACTCCAGTAAATAGTTCTGATTTTAACCTGTGATTTTGCTAGGTAGCAATAATTTTGGACTGTTGCTCAGAGGACATCTCTTTGCTTTGCTAACTATCTGCTATGACATGTATGTCACTGCAGAATTAAGCCATGTAAATTTTGAAAGTAATTTGCAGCTCTGAAACAATTTTTAGATATTTCTTGAAATTCCATGCTGTCAAAACTCAGTGAAACTGCAAAAAGCATATGAAGATAATGTCTATAAACACTGCAGCTGGCTACACAAAAAGCTGCAAAGAGCAAGGGTTACCAGAGCAGGAAAACACTGTTAATTACTAAGCGTTGTTTCTTGAAGCGTAATACCCATACCTGGGAACTACACATTCCTACCCATACATCATATCAACATTACAGCAGTAAATCTCTCTAGAAAAAAAGAGAAGCCAAAAAGAGAAATGAAACAAATTAACAAACAAACAAGGTACTCACTGGTTAGAACCTATCTGCAGCTGTTCAACTAACAACTTCACTTTTCCCTCTCCTTCTTTCAGCAAAATGCAGTCCTATGAGCTTTACAAAGCTTAAATTCCTTTTCTCCAAAAGTTAGATGCTAATACTCAGTAGAAGCCAATTAAATTGCACGTTAAATACTAGTGTATTCAAGCTTCTCCTATGCCTATGGATTGGGCAATGCTCTGCTCAGGAAGCTCAGGATAAATCTGTCCTCGGATTATTCTGGTGTGAGCTAGCTCAGCAGAAGGGACTTTTATTCTGATATGGCTCAACCAAAAAAGTACTCCGGACAGATATACAAGGAAAACAGAAAATACCCCACAAATAATAATCACATCATCGTTATGTATTCAAATTTAAAGTATTTACAGGATTAAGCAGTAACAGCACTGACACGATAACACATAGTATGGCCTCATCCTGCAAGCCTGTCACATGAATAATACTAACTAAGTGTGTGCAGTCCCTTGCAGTAATTGTTAAGTGCAGAAAACTATGAAATTTGGGAGGAAGCAGATCAAAAAGCTGAAGCAGAGAGCAGCAACGTGACTCACTTAAAATTCTACGGAAAACAAACAGAAATTCATAAATTAAACTGATTCTGACTTTTAATCTTGTCTGTGGGACTCAAGATCTCTCCCATGAGAATAAGTATAACAAAGCAAAAGCAACCCCTCCCTTGACATTTTATGATATTTCTATAATTGTCTCAATATACCAGATCAATTGCATTTGAAAATGCAGCTATTAAACCATAAGTAGACCATCTTCGGAGCCTTTGTTTGTCAATTGCATCAAACAACAATTCTTCTGCAGACAAGAAATCAGACTGTATTTTTACAATAATTGCAAGTCATTTCTAGGAGAAAGAGGTAGCAACAATACCCAAGGAAATAAAATAACACACTTTTGTGCTTTCCCATCAAAGCCAATAGTGGCATGGGTTTAAATCAGTCAGAGGCAGCTACGCATGAGAGATTGCACTCTGCAGGCTCTATCAGTCAGAAGTCAAGGATACACGTCCATGATTTATCATACTTTTCATGGTAATTAGCTAGAGTGCCATTTTGCTTCCAGTAGCATCACTCAACTTTCTTTTTTTAATTTGGTCTTTTTTTCTGCAAATGAATTTACATATTTCTCAGTCTCTCATCCCCTACTATGTTTTATTTATGAATATAGGCCTTGCTGATGGTAACTTTAATGTGAAGAAGGTAGTAATTAGTGTACCTCTCTGCTAAGTTAATCCCCTTCCCACAATGTCTGCAGAGAAGTTTAAGGTAAGTAAGAGTTTACAGTCAATATTAGGTTTAATTATGCTTAATGAGGGGAACTATCTCTGTTTACTAACTGCACCTAGGTGCGTAGCTCCTATATGAGTTTTTCTCCCAGCCTCATTCCACACTGTTAATAGTGCCACTGTGCAGGGTACATGTGGTGCTTTAATCCATAAAACTTCTCCAGGAGAGCCAAGCAAGTGAGGCACCTGTTTCAACACAGGTTCAGAGGGAGCAGAATGGCCTTAAAACAATGACAACTTTGTGTAAGGAAAAAGTTCTACTGTCTCAAATTTAGTGTATGCAGTACACTAGAGAAAAGAAGAAGAAACCCGAAAAAAAACCCACAGACATTCCCCAAGCCCTTCTCTTAAAAAATAAAATAAAATAAAATAAAATAAAATAAAATATTTGTTCCTGGTTTTCAGGGAACACCCACATGAATATTTCCTGTAGGAGCTACTGTGATCTTTTAGCTCACTGAAAGCTCTATTAAGAATTAATACCCCGAAGTTGTACAAACGAATGAATACTTCTGGTCATATTTCACAAGCAGATAACTTCCACAACTAAAAAGATTCTAGAGGCAACTGAAGATGACACCAATGTTGTCCTAGAACTCCATACCAGCAAAAGGTCAAAAGCAAAGCCTCACACTGAAACCCAGTTCTACCTCAACTGCTCTGTTTTTAGCATCTGTGCAATGTTGTTACTTCAGTCAGAGTCTTCCTAATAAGAAGATCTAAGTTTGAGTTTATTTCAGTACTTTTTGCCATAACATCTTCCTTTGTGATTTCATGTATTATCCCCTTAAGAAATTCATGCAATGGGAATTTTTTAATACATATTTATAACTACCTATGAAAAATGTACCTTCCCAAATCTTTGATTCCCTAGGACGCATGGATTTAGGGGTTTTTGTGTGTGTGCACAAGGGACCAAGTTTGCAAGAGAAGTGCTGAAAAACAAAGCTGTTTGATTTCCAATAAGAAATGGAAGTGGAACACACAGTGAAATTGTTCTGTAAATGGAGAGGTTACTTCATTTGATTTTTTCAAAGCAGTAAGAAGCGAGTCCTGCATTTCATTCATATCAGAGAAATGTGACATTTCTTCAGACATAGCTTAGGGGTTTTCTTTTTTCTTTTTTTTTTTTTGCCCTAGTGAGCACTCTGCATGAGTCCATGCATTCCCTCCTTATTTTCGCCATTGGCAAGACTTCAAGAAAAAATATCTCTGGTTAGGAAATTGATCAAAAAAGCAGGAAAAACTTCTGCTAAATCATGCTTTTTGTTTTGTAAAAAACCACCCATTTTACAATTACTTGACTGTCAAAATAGAAGTAAGTAAAGTAAGATTTTATTTAACAGCTAAACTCTGTAATTCTGCAAGTGATATCCAGATCATCTGTACATAGCTTTGACTGTACAGGTTTCAAAATTAAAGCTCAAGGCTTATATGTATTTTTCCTACAAACCAAACTAACCGTAACACCTATATTACCAGATGTTAAAGAAAAGTTTTTTAAAGGAGAAGTGTGATTTTTTTAACAGATGTTTTTTCCCTCTCGACACCACGTTCCAAAAAATGTAATCTGAAAATGTAAATACAAATTTAACTACTATGTAAAACTGTTAATAGCTACATAAGAAGAAAGAAAAGATACTTATTTTCCAAGTGACAATGTATTCTTCCTTTTGCTGTTTAGGACATCAATATTCAGATAAACATGGATTTCACTATGAGATGGAAATTATTTAAGGACACATATTTTCTTCAGAAAATTGATGAGGTTTTTGTATCCAAGAAGAGAGCAGAAGAGGTCATGTCACGTCTTGAATACAAAGTCCAGCATCTAGATTAATTTAATGACTTAAAACACTACAGAAGGTCTCTGAGGATCTGGAAAATTTAAAGAACTCATGATTTCAAGGCTAGATTATGGAAAATCTAACTGGAGAATGAAAATAGCACTTAACACAATTGGTCAACACCAGGAGAGGGCATATTGAAGTTACTTCTCACCTGCTGCTGCATTTCAGTAGTGACATGAATAAAGCTTGGGTAATTGAACATTAATCTATTTTAGCAAAGCACAGTTCTAGAGTTAGAGATGACAGGATCACCTGCAGGCCACTGATGCTCAGCGTACATACACGAGCAACCCCCAAAAATCCACAGGCAGCTCTCCAAACTACAGGAAGCAGATCTCCCTGACAGATAGATGGATGTGGTCATTTTACAAAAATCTGTGCAGCTCTCCTCCCCAGACAACTGCTTGGGAAAAAGTTCCATACTTTTCTGAGGGGCCTGGGAGGAAGGTGGGCTTGCTTATTTGGATCAGTCTGGATAACCAGGGTTTTCACATTGCAATGTTGCCTCCACACATCTCTCTGCTCAAAGTCACCAATTATAATGAAGAATAGTGGGAGGATGAAGAGTTTTAAAACTAATTGCAAAATAACTAATTGCAAAGAAAAGCTGTTTCTCAAACATAAAGAGTTTGCTTAGGTAATAATATTTCTTTCCAAGATCTAGAGATGTTCAGTCACCCCTAAATGAATTGAATCTCTGCTGCAGTATAATGTCTTGGCAAAGAGAAAGACATTTTCTCTTGATGACCTCTGAAGTAATGATAAGAGTCTCCAGTCTTGGTGGAGGAGATAACCTGAGAGTGATTCAGTCTGGTGGCCTCTGGAATCCCAAGGAGGCTTAAAGTTTATATGGAAATAGTGCATCTCACATTTATAGCCCAGCCAAGCAGGTGAGATCGGAACATTGTGTTTTAGCCATATACCAATCAAACTGTTAAAACATAACTTAGAACAGAACACTTAGACACAGATACTGAGATCTTGGGGCAGTCCCATCTCATAAAAAAAACCCCAAACATTTAAATTTGCCTATAAACATTACTGTAAGGATATTTTAATTCAGAGGAAGGAAAAAGGTTCAGATCAAAGTTCTGCAGCAAATGACCACAATTCAGATTTATAAAAACTTATGTAATTAAAACACTCTATGAGTGAATAAGTAGCAATGTTTCTTCCTTCTTAATTTTTTTCTCAATATTGATTTCTTGCCAGAAAAAATACAAGTTTTCAGCTGTTTTTCTGTCAGAAGAGCCTCTGCCTACTTTCATAAATTCTCTCTGCCATTCTAAAGATATGTCTTTGGAAGGCATAGAGACTTGTATAATCCCCCAAGTCCTATTAATATCACTAAGAATGATACAAGTTTGATTCCAAAGAACCAAATGGAATGACTAAAATGGCCTCAAAGCTGTTTTTCAGAGTCAAAATGGTCTACCTCATCTTCTTGGCACTAAAATGTGCTGCTGCCACAGAAGTGGTCCAGCTCCCACTGCTGCTGACTTCTTGCTGTCTCTCATTTTGTTGTCTCTCATTTTATTTGTGGTACAGGAGGAATAGGGGTTGATCTTTTAGTGACCCACACTGCTGAGAACACAGAGTTATGCAGGAATTTTTTTTAGCAGCAGCATCACAATGTCCCTGCAAAATGTCTGATTCAGGTCTAACAGGAAAACAGATGTCCATCTACACAAAGAGGAGACAGGGAGAGAAAGAGGGAGATAATACCATGGAGAAGGAGAGAGAAAGAAATAGAGAAAGAGAAAAGAAGAGAAATAAAGGGAAGAAAAGAAGGAGAGAGGGAAGGAAGAAGAGGAGGAAACAATTTCACTGTACTACTCAGTGAGAGATGTATCTCCTGAACTTTGCAAGACACAATAATGTTTGAAATTAAAATCTTGAACTACCAAATGGAGGATTTAGCCCTCTCTTTCACAATTAATTCCTTGTCCACCCAAGTTCTACTTTTATGGAAAAAAAAGGGAAGCCAAGTCTCTTTTGGGTTTTAAAAAGACAATAGAATACAAATCTGTCCAGGAGAAGCAGAAAGTCACTGT
Organism: Corvus brachyrhynchos; assembly: GCF_000691975.1. Lineage (NCBI taxonomy): Eukaryota > Metazoa > Chordata > Aves > Passeriformes > Corvidae > Corvus > Corvus brachyrhynchos. Next base: position 9,879,990 of record NW_008237619.1, on the reverse strand, counting down.
CCTGAGCTATCCACTGAAGAAAATTAACTTTCCCAAAACAAACACCAGAGATATTAAATATCAGTACTTGTGATATCTGGACAGCAAAATTGCTATTTATTCTTTCCAATGAACGTAAACTGAGTCACTGGCACAGAACTAAGAATTTAAAACCAAATGATGTTCCACGTGGCAAAAGTAGCAAGTATCCCCTGTGCCACATCATCCAGATACCACCAGATGATCTGCAGTTCAGATGAAGAAGAAAATGGGAATGACTGAAAATGAGAATGAATGTGTTTCTTCTTGGCTTCCACCCTGACATACATCTGAGCAAAAACCACGGTGGTTAAAGATCTTGTTCTGAATCTCAAAAAACTTCTGTGACATAAATTCCTTGCCCCTACTTTTTCAGTGAAGAGGGACGTTGTCTTTTTCATAGAGGAGGAATCAGGTCATACCCCCTGGCAAATCAACATGAATCACAGGCCACATGACTCAAACGTGCTCTAAGAGAGAGAATTTTAGCATCCTGAAACTCCATGCTTAAAGCACTGAACAAGGAAACTTGTTGTGCCAGTGTGTTGATTTAAGAGGCCAATCCTTTCACATTCATTATCCAAAAAAACCAGCAAAGGAGAGAGAGTAAAACATTACCCTTCCAACTTTTACCTTTTATATAGAAAAGCCAGGCACAATGGCCTGGCATCATTAGTTTTACTAGAATATCTGCTGGATAACATGCCAGATATGCATGCAGGTAAACATAAACACACATGCACACACAATACTGAACTTTGGGTTGGCAGCCAGGCTGTGGTAACCCATGTCCCCTGGGCACAAATCAACTATGAAGGAACAGGAAAAAGTCAGTGTAATGGTTAACCAGCTCAGTGGGCTGTTATTCATCACAATCAGAGGAACAGCAGTGCAGGCGGCAATGCTGGTCACCTCTCCCTCTGGAATGCTACTGGATGCCTGGAATTAAATTCAGCACTGAAAAAAAACCAGCAAATGTAGTGTCAACATAAGAAAGAAGCTGAATTTCCCCTCCAGGAGTTGTAATAAGGAGGATTTCTGCATGGAAGCAGAGATTTCCCGTGAAGCTTGATGTTGAAAGAATATGACAGATTCCAATACCAATATTTATCAAATATGAATGCATAGGTTTTGGTAGGATTAATAAGGTTATTGGTATCAGATCTAGGCAATTATTCCCTATACAGCAGCAAGTGATCAACTCTTGTGGCAACTGGCCAAGTGTCAGCATTGGTAGCTGCAACCACGGCATCAGGACTGCAACAGATGGTTAAAGTGCATCCATTCAGGTGAAACACTAAACCAGGAGAATTCCTACAGCCTATCAGGGAAGTGCTCTCAAATACTTTCAGACCTTTCAAAGTCTTTTACAGCAGTGTGCTAAAAGTGAACACACCACAACACCCACTGTATTTCTTCCAGTGCTTCTTCAGTAAGCATTTTGCAGAGAGGCAATACACTACTGCCTGGACTTGAGCTTGAAAAGACAAATTCCATCTGCTTTTTTTCTAGTTTTCAATGATTTAACTTCAGCAGCCATGGCAGAAATGAAAATCAAAAATTAAGGTTTATTTTTTTTATTTTTCAACAAAAGCATTGGGTTCTTTTTAAAGAAGACCTTGAAATAAATGGTTTAGCAAAAACGAACAAAAAAAAGCAAATTCTTGCTTTCAATACTTTCCCTCTGAAAGGGTTTGCTCTGTGTGTGGATTATTCATTTACTTTAATTATTTTGAAGTGCTTCTGTTTGAGTGGGTAGGAGTTAAGTATCCACAACACCAAAGTAGGTCCTAGAATTAGTTGTTGTAAACAAAATGTTCTGCTGCAGTGGCCCAAATCGGCACAAGCAGTAAGCCTTGAGTATTTTGGCTTTTTCACAAAGAGTACTTCAGGAATATGGGACTGAGAGATATGGGACCCAGATCTATGAGAATGTATTGTGGGACTTACATTTTATGGCCAGGTCATATCTTTCCGAAAATCAGGAACTTCAGCTGTTACCCTTTGTTGGATGTTTTCAGTCCAGATAGCTCTCTTGTTAATTAGCTACACACACTAAAAACAACAAGAAGAAAACAAGCCAGGAAAGTCCTAGGACAACTTCAGATGGAAGTGTTTGGACATAGTTATGTGCACACATCCACTGAGAGAAGAGGAGGAACTGAATGTGGGGAAAATACACAGGATTATCACTTCATAGTCAGTGCACACCGACTTGAACAAGGATTCCAAAAATAAACACATCTAACATTTAAATCCCAAGCTGCATATTCAGCGACACCCTTTCTCTCGTGACTGTATGCACATTGAAAACCAAAACCCCAGCAGGTAAACATCTACAGCTTTGAGGAATTTCAGTTCTCGATCTCATGGCAAATCTATCATCCAAATGTTCCACTATATCCACAGGTTTCTACTACCACATTCTGATTTAAGGACATAAATGCAAGAAGACTAAAGAAGACCAAAGACAGAAGAAGCAGTTGAAATGAAGAGTTTACGCTACCCACTCCCACACAGAATGGAAGATCTGATGTAGGCAACTGGAGAAACAGAGGACACCTCCTCTGGTACATCTCATTTCATAAGTCTCCCCATTTCCTAACTGCATTCCTGTGTTTTGCACTAACTTCCACATATGGGCACTGCTGCCCATAGCTACACCCAGTATTTACAGGTAAGCCTGCAGCCTTATTCCTCCATGGAGATAAACTAGAGAGGAAGGAAAATAGTATGAAGAAAAGTAGGAAACAATTCTGCATTTACTTGTCTGTAGTTGGTAGCTGTATCTTAGGAATAGTTGCTTTAAATTACAAATTTTTACTGGGGTTTGATTTAAAAATCTCTGCCAGTTTTGACATTCAGGTGAAAAGTATTGCTGCTGGCTCCAGAATAATTTGCATATCTTATCACTAAATAAAATATGTGAGGTGTGCACCAATCTGATGAAATTATAAACAAGAGTCCACACAAGTACTCATGCCTTCCTGTTTGATTTCTGTCCTGTTCACTCCTCTATAATAAATTATATGATCATCTCCATCTAGCTGGAGGTTTAACTGTGCATGTAAAGAGGAAAATGATAGCAGCCTATTCTTTTCCATACTTTACAGCTGAGAACCTGACAAAAATGTGATTTTGGGGAACAAGCAGAAAGCCTATTTTGCTACCATCTACCTTCTCTTTAATTGCTACAAAATTAGCGGAAAACCCCACATATGTATGTATTTTTAAAAATAATTTCCCACCCTGGAAGTAAATAAATAAAGGAAACTACACCTCTTTTACTACAAAGACAAATATACATGCCTAACTTTATGCCCTGCAATTAATCTCATGTATTTCAACAGGATTACTCATAATGCTGTAAGTGAAATACATGTGTAAATCCTTGCAGAATCATGGCCTGAACTGCCAACAGTTATATGGCACAATTAAACGCCTAGGTCTAAATGTCTCTGCAGAAAGATCAAAAAAAAACCCTTTAGGCATAACAAGTAACAAAATCTACTACACGGAGTGACTATGGGAGAAATAGCATTGAGGGTGTCGCCTTCCCTTGGGAAACTCACCTGTCACCAAATTCTTTCATGAATTCATCTTCTTCCTCTACCAGTTACCACCTTCACTTACCACTCTGCTCTCTACCATCAAATATCACTCTCCCTTTCCACACTTCCTCTGCTGCTATGTGAGGAAGGAAACAGGAGATGCATCTTACTTGTTCTTTTGCACAGTGAAGCAGGATGAGAGCACAGCCTGGCTCTCACATCACCTAGCACGGTAATAAAGAGCTCATGTGCTAATTAACAGACCTCGGGTGCACAACTTCCTCCTTAGCCTGCTGCAGAACCTTTCACACGCCAGTGTCTCACTGAAAATTATCTGGTAAATACTATGGGCAACCCTTAATCTATTACTGAAGTTCATTAGAAGAAGCTGCTGATCAAAATGTATATAAAGTGGGATACCTAAACTGCCCAGCCCTGCCTCCTGAGGAGTAGCCTACCAACAGCTTCCTTCTGCAAATACTCATGAATGGCGTATGAGAAGTTACTCATGATCAAGTTTTTTTCCTAAAATCCATGGCTTACACAAAAACTTTTGCTTGTAAATTAACTCAGTTGGAAATATTAACTAAAATGCCAGGAAAACAAAGTCAATCCCTTAAAAGTTCAAATGACTATTTGTCACAAACGTTTCACCTCTACTAATGAACTGCAAAACTGAATGATAGAAAATGCAAAACTGTATTATGTTTAGCAGTTAACATTTTAATAAGGAGGAGATTAGCAATTTTTAATACCACCAGTGCTTTGTTATATACAGTAGCACAATAACTGAATATTTTAATTGCTAATTATTTAGACCTCATTCAGTTCTCACTCAGGCAAAACTCCCATTGAGGGACTCTTGCCTGAGAAAAGAGCTACAGGATTTGTTTTACTGTAATTTGAAAAAACTTTATCTATCATAAAAACTATCAAGTTATAGTGAGACAAAAATCATTAAATCCTTAGCAATATTAAATTCTACTGAAAGTCCCACTGACTCTCAACGCCAATGTTTTCATATTAAGTAAAATAGATAATTGCAGTTTACCAGTTGTAACTTACCTGTGTAATTTATGCCTAGATATGCTGGTGGCTCTTAAAGAGGTCTAATAATGTTTTGATTCCTCTTACCATATCCCTCCTTTTCTCCTGTGGGAAATCTCAGTTCAGATGTGATAAGGAAACAGCATTTCCAAACAGTTATGATATCAAAACCTTCAGAAACACAAACATGAGCGTTTGCTTTTACCTTTAGACTTCGGCCTCCAAAAGGGTTAAGAGCAGCTCTCAACACTTCTTTCTTATGCTGCTGTAAAGAAAAGAAATGCATATGTTTAGGGATTTGCACACAAAAACCCCGTGAGTTTCCATAACAGTCAAATAGCTGGTGTTCAGTGGGAGAAGTGGGTGGAATGCTGTACATGTATAAACATACAGCTATCTGAAGGAAGACAAAACAAAGTCCTACACATTCACATGTAGTGCACAGGTGACAAACAAACTAAATGTACTAGCATTTCAAGCGTCACGTTAAGCACATGCTTCAGAGAGGAAAGTTATACAGCTGGACACAAAATAACTAGGGAGCCATTTCTAAGACTCCATGCTTCAAAAAAGTAAATCTCATTTTCTTCTATTAAGTGTAGTTTCATTCCTCTTAGGGATAAAAGCAAATGCGTGTCACAACCAAAGTTTTGCCACCCATGTTTGTCATTCAAATGCATTAGGAAAAAGTTACAGCTAAGTTCTCTGACAGGTCAAAAGTCTGAGGAGTTTATTTTTTTGTTTTTAATGAAAAATGTGTATAACTTTTTCACATTTTCAAATATAAATGGCTTTAATGACTAAAATGTTCAGAAAACCTCTCCACAGGCTGCATTGAGAAAAAAAAGAACTAAAAGCAGACTTGCTATCATATGCTGGTAACTACCAAAATGTTCAGAAGTGGCTGTCATACAGCCGAGGAAAGACAAAGCATTTTGAAGACTGGAAGTAGGAGTTGGGCACGCTCCTTCACCAGTTCAGAATATGGTTTGGGACCAGATTGGCATAGTTTCTAATTCCTGTTATACGAGGTTGACTTAGATTACAGTGCTCAAATCAATTCCAGTCAGGCTTCCTCAATCCTCGCAGGACCAGTGAGATCCCCTTGTTCCCCTCAAGTGCTGACTTTCCCCCTGAGAACCTGTGCCCAAAACTAATGCCAGCTTGAGTATGGCAGGACTAACTAAGACTACTGGTATTAACAATATATTAAAAAAAATTATCCAAAAATACAATTTTAGATAAATTACTAAAATATTTTTAAATCATTAAATGGTTTATATATTATAAAAATAATCTATATATTTTGCTAGTGGAGGTTCTTCACAGCTAGCCGTGAAGACATTTTAACTACTGGGACTACAGGCAAGAACAGATTACTTATCAGAAATAAACTGATCTTTGGAGAACCTTTACTTATTTAGAAAGAAAGCACACAAAGTGTTGCCTTCTCAAATAAAGAAGATATAACACCAGTAGACTTTCAGGTTTGGCGTTTTGTTTCCAAGCCTTGACTTCCCACCAGATCCTGGCTACTAGTCTGTTTCTTTCTCTGAGACATCCTCATAATTTCTTTTCAGATCTCGTCATTTTCCTCTTGTTTTCTGGGTGATTTCTACCTCTGGTCATTACAAACAAACAATGCCTCAGCAGCATCTGCAGAAATTTCCCTATGGCAATCCCCCAGCCTTGGGTGCGTTGGTCCTGAGTGCAGTCAGCACAGTCTGCTGGATGGCAGCTTCCCCTGTTTTCAGGGAGGAAGGTTTATTTTGCTTGATCTAAGGCTGTGCAACAAATGCTTCATCTTTCCTAAGGTCTGCAGTTGCCTGAATAGAGACAGGCTCGCTGGACAGCAGCTGTTAGCACTTTCCAGCATTACACAAGGATGGTCTGGAACAGTCTGTCAGTTCTGCACAGACAATGAATAAAGCAAAGCAGAAGGCCTAGATATTGAGTAATGAGGATCAGATTTTGACCTTTAAATGCTGCTGGATGGATTGCACGAGGATATGTTTGATTCAAGCGATACTATTAGGTACAAAATTGTACTGTTTGCCTAATGTCTACTGTATCTACCACCTGAACCACTCTGCTTGCTGGCACACTACGTGCTGCAGCAAGAGATGGCTCTGCTGAATGAGCCCAGTAAGAGAGGGTGGTACTGGGGAGCCTGGGAGAGCTGAAAAGCATGGAAAGAGCATGGGAAAATCTGATTGCAAGGTGCAAGAGAAAATTCTGTATTTTAAAACCCATTGATCAGTCAGATCTCCAGCAGCGTTTAGACTTCTCAAGCTCTGCAAACGATTAAATCCAAGTCAAAAGCCTCAGTTTCTCTTCTCTGGCCCACTGGCATTTGAAATTTTGTACAACTACTCGTGATGACAAGCTGCCCTCTTGTCAGCTGTGATTTTTGCCAGAAAGTGCTGTACAAGAGTCTGTATAACTGCTACAGTTATTTTATTTTTGCAATCATTAATTGATCCTTTCTAAACATTTGAATGCCTGAGTTTAATTAGTGGCAACATTTCTGCTACAGTTTTTAAATCTATTTTTAGACATGATTTAAATTAATCAAGCCTTATACTTGAGATGGTAATTTGTTGGACCAAGACAGATGTTTCCAGGCCATACACTTTGTTTTCAAATCCAACCTCCATGTTTAAACCTTTAGTGGTTTAACTTAGACCAACAGCTTATTGGTGATTCAAATTGTATCACATGAAGTAACACCCTCAAAATCTGATGCATTTGTATGACATCAGTGGAGTGAAAAACTCTGCACACAACTCAGGAAACCACTTCGGTTTTTTCACTTTTACATGAAAGTTAACTCCATGTACTAAGCAAAGGTGAATACTTTACAGCATAGGCTCACTAGAGGCTTACTGGGCTCAAAGCTGCAAGTCTATCTCAGTCCTCAGAGAGGCTTGAGGTAGGTTATGGGGATTTCCTAGAAGAATGTGCTTTTCACAATGACGTAAATGAGGTACATTTATTAACTCTGCTTTTTAAATATCTAACCAGAATGAGATCTACCACAAAACTAATTAATATAGAAATGGATAACTTAAACAGTCCTAAATGAAAAATGCCTCTTCCACTATGCTAATTGCTTGTACAGTAACAAGAGCATCCTGTACTGCTGAAAATGCAAACAAGAAGAACTATACACACTTGTTCATTTCCTTATGTTGATGCCTTATAGGCTGCATGGACTTCTGACATTTGCTACTAATGCAAAAAACACTGTTCAGTGACCTAGCATCAGATTTAGAGAAACCAAGATAAATACATTCCATTCAAGAAAATGTAATGAATGTGCCAATATTATTTACATTTTCTTCAAGATTATGGTGTGGGGGGGGAAATATTATAGGATGGTAACTCTTCTCTTTTTAAGATTCTACATTTAAGAACAAAATTAAAAGAGTAAGATAAATTATATTAGCATCACTCCAGTTCAATTCCTTCCAAACATAATCATCATACATACAAACTAAACTCCAGCAGCAAGTGAATGAAAGAAATCACTTATTAATTTTAGTTTATTAATGCTATAAATATAGGAGCCAAAAGGATCTCAGACATGATTCACTGTGAAAGTACACATTAATCTCTTGGTCTCTTTTGAGATTCAACCTGGCATGAAACTTGGGCAAAGTATATTCTCAGCAAAATGGACAGTGCATCCCAACAATGTTCTTAAAAAAAAATAAGATTCGTGTGAGAATTTAATGTTTGTGGAAAAGTCTTATCTGGCAGACTTAGAGCTTGAAATGCCCTCATCTCCAGGGCAGCATTTCTAGCAGGAGAACAGATTGTCTCACACAGGCTCACCACTACCATGCAGCTTGGAACTGAGGGACCATGTTCAGTGGTCAGTTTTGTGGCTGGTTCAACTTTTCACTGGACTTACAACCACAGGGCAATTCTTACTGACTGTAATGTTTTTTGTGATACTATTTTGGTCCACTGAGAACTAGAGTTGAGATCTCTTTAACTTTTCTCAAGAGTCAAGCTTGTCTGTCTGGGGGGAAAAAACCAGAATAAATCAAGTGACTAGCATTAAATTCCATGACGAAGACATTGTCTGAAGAATTTCTGAAGACAACTGCCCACAGCAGACCACTGACCTGGTCTGAAAGTGTAAGATAATGAACTGGACACGATTTGGCTTATTTGTGGGAAAGAAGGCTTTGTACATGTACAGAAAAAATTTAAAGAAACAACAGTGTTAACAGTTCCATTCTTCACACATGAAAAAGTCTTTCAGGAAACAATTTAAGTTCCCTGTGCACTACTAAAATCTATTTGAAAAATACTGCCTGCCCATATTTATCTCTGTGGAAGACTTGGATTAACTGTCTAGGCTCGGGACAAAATGATCTTTGAAGGCAACAGTCATGTGATGGAAAAAAGGGAGCATCTGTAATGCTGTCTGCGAGGTTCATATGGCTTAACTTCATGTACATAAGTTTATTTAAACAGAAATCATCACCTGGAACATGAGAAGCAAATGGCATTTTTAATATCAGAGGTACTAGCAACGAGCCTGTGTATTTCTTCAAAAGGAAATACCAGTGCAGACAGTGAATTAAAACATGCCATGGTAACAGATGAAGACTTCAACTGTCAACAAAATCAGGCTATTAATTTTCACATAAACAGTCTTTTTAAATCCTTGATTTTTAATATACAGTCCAAAGATCACTTCTCACATTTCAGCAGCTTTTGTCTTTTAATGCCGATCCCTTCAACTGACTTTTCACACAGCCCTGTGCTTTGTCTCCCCTTTGGAAAAGGTGAGTGAAAATATCAAATGATATCTTATTCTGCCAAGACCAAAGGAACAGTTCAAACATTCAAAAATATTAGGCAGTGGCTTTACTTAAGGTAGGAAGAGAATGTGATTAGCAGTGGGCAGGGGAGGCGGGGGGGAACCAAACCCAAATCCAAACCTCTTCTCATTCTCTGTTTCAACCTATGCATTGGTCTGGACTATGTAAAACAACAAGCAAAAATTACTGGATGGAAAACACAGAATTATTTTGCTTCTCATCACATTCTCTTCTCAAGTGACGGACACTCAGATTCAAGAGGAGCCTGGGAAGCTGTTGGCCTGTTCATTGCCACTGAAAGCAGAGGTGCCCAGACTGATCCACTTGGACTAAACTGTTGCCTGCCACAGGATGCAGTCTCTCAATGGATGGTTCTAAATGTGTCTGGGAGAGCAACTCACGCTGCTGTGGCCTCTCTGTACCTCCTCAAAAGACAAGGATTTCAGACTGTACATCTGTCAGCTTACAACATCTCCCCAGACCGTAGCTCACTCAAACAAGAAAACAGACACACAGTGTGTCTGTTACTGATCTTTTCCTTCAAATTTCTGTGCTATTTCTGAAATGGAACAAGGCTGGAACTTTCCTTTGACTGAGATGAACCAAATGTCACCTCATACCAAAGAGAGACTTCTCTGTCTCTGGTCACTGGAAATACAAAGTAAGAATCAAAGGTGCTGCTTTTGTCTGAAAAATCATTATCACCTTTAAAATTTAATTCCCTTAAATCACTAGAGATTAGTCTGGAGGAATGAAGAAGGGAAGTGAGAGATGACAATTCTCCATTCTCTCCAGAGATTATGTGTCCCTACAGATTTTGTTTCCTGTGCAGTACTTAACTCCTTGATGCCTTTTCTCTCATGATCTCTTCCTTGGGAGAAACTTCTTCAAATTTAAAAATCAGAACATGAGCCAAGTAAATAAAAATAAATAAATAAAGTTCAATGCCTATAAAAAGTACACAGACTAACCTGGTTAATTATTAACAAGTAAACATAACAAATTCTGAATTATTTACTTAATCTTTTTCAGCTACAAACCTCAGACTTTTAGAGCATGAAATACATGCTTTATTTTAGGACACAAACCAGGTATTTTATAAGGCTGTGGACGTTTTTTTTTGGAGTTGGAGCTGTTTTGAAGAATACATGTTTCTTATTAACCCCCAAATACCTTCCTCTCACCAAACCATGCTGGAATTTTAAATACAGAAATAAGAGTTTTAGTATAAAGATCCTGTATTTATGTGTTTGTTAGTGAATAGGATGGCTGTTTCTGAATTGCAGCTGAGCAAAAATAAGATTCCTGTGAGGCATATGCACCTTCCCCAGCTTCTGTACATCTGCTAGGAAGATGCTAGATGCAGAGGGAGAACCTGGTGAAAGTTCCAGACAGAAATTCTACAGCAAAGGATGAAATAGCCCCAGCACAATCACATCTTCTTTACTGAATAAAGCTACCCTGCTGAAGCAAACCTTATCTGTGCCACAAGCAAAAAAAGGTCATTGCCACCGGTCCCCGAGGTTCCGACGAGATGCTGTTCTAGGCTGGACCTCCAGCTGGACCCATCTTTATGTTCTCCCTTCTGACACATTGTTCTGCCTAATGCAGTGCAGATGTGGCACAGCCTTCCCAGGTGATATGCTGCAAATGAGGCAAGTTCAAAGTTCCTTGCTGGATAAAACAAGTGACATTTCTTTACCTGCTGAAGTTAGCACAGACCCTTTGAAGTCCCCAGCATTCAGCAGTGTAAAACAACGCCATCTCCTCCTCAGTAACCTCAGCCCATCATACAGTCACAACTTTTTGTCGGAATGGTAATATCATCATCATCATCACCATGGCAGAAACATGGCTGTGTATCTAGGAACTTTTCTTAACTAGCATTTCATTGAAATTATTCTGTAATATTGCCTTTGGAGCACTGGATTAATGAAGACATACCACAAAATCACAGAATGTGCTGAGTTGGAAGGGACATACAAGGATCATCAAAGTCCAACTCCTGGCCCTGCACAGGACACCCCAAGAATCACACCATGTGCCTGAGAGCATTGTTCAAATCCTTCCTGAACTCTGTCAGGTTTGGTGCTGTGACCACTTCCCTGGGGAGCTGTTCCAGTGCCAGTTCACACAGTAATATTTCCTCAGCCTTGATACAAACGTGAAATCTGATAACATATTTATTAATCTACTCTTAATTGCTCTAATGGTCAAACATTGTTTGTTTTTCCCCCTGGTTTTAGATCTTAACAATTTTGTCAATATTTATGTACTATACTTTTTTTTTTTTTTTTTGCTTACCAAAGCCTTGAAAAGGTGCAATTCAGGAGATGAGACAGTTAATCATAGAGTTGGCTTAGTCTCTAATTTAGGTGGCCTACTTATGTTAGCAACATTTTATTAGCACATTATGCTGTGTATTTAATATTTAGTACACTGTATGAGAATGGTTTACTGTGTACTGCTCACATAAATGACTTACAAATTCTATTTGACACATAGAGAAGAGTGTATAAGTAATACATGTATTTCTGAGTATACCTAATGCTACAGAAAATAAGGATAAGCAGAAGACATGTAGAGAAAACACTAAAATGTATCTTTGATGGACTTAAAGGCTAGCTTACAAACACTTCAGTAGACAAAAGGTGCAGCATTAGGGATATGTGCACAATGCCCATCCCTTCTTTAACTTTTATTTCAAATCTTCCTCTGGAAGCCTCAGCTGAAGGAAAAGGATTTTCATTCAAAATTGCTGAAGTCTCACAATGGAAACAATTGCAACAAAACATACAGCAAATCCTTCCACAACCTTTTGTACTTTACTAGACCCAGAAGACAAAGTAGGATCTTTCTTTGAGTTTAGAAGTGCTTTCAGGACATTTTTCAAGAGGCAGATAAGTTAGCTATGTCCTCATGAATTATGCAGCCTTTCCAGTGTGTACTTACACAATGCTAGCTGGAAGCCCCTGGGAAGGATGCCCAGTGCATATGAGCAGCAGGTGGTACCAAAGGAGAATCGCTCAGCCAAAGCAGATCCAAGTTTTCCTTGGAGAGCTGGAGAGCAGCTCTGAGCAGAGATCCCAGTTATCTGGTATAGCTGTAGCTATTTTGGTTATATTGGTGTTCAGAAATTACTGGAAAGGAGATTTTGACTTTAGTCCTTAGTTAGGAGGAAAAGTATACTGGTTTTCATGCTCCTTCTATTTACAAAGTGAATCAAAGCTACACCAGCAGGCACCTGTAAGGGCCAGAAAGGGGAAAATCACAGAATCCTTCAGCCTGACATGAATCAGCCCTATGTCAAAACACCCATAAGCAGTCCTGGTGCAATTCTTACACTTGATCTCTAACTAGTAAAGCCTTCACATTTATCAGAAATATGTTTTTCTGGTATCAATGAACAGGTGAATGTAACAGAGTGAAGGAAGGATGATAACCTCCCAAGACAAGTGGTCTCCAGTTGACTCTGAAGCTCAGGATACTCCAGTTAAGAAACAAAAGGTCATCAAAAGGCAAGAAAACTTGCTTGTAATCAGTTTCAGCTTTTCGTATTTCTTCTGCTGTGTAATTTGTCAATATATCTATCAATCCTTTCATAATAAGGTTGCTAAGACAGATGCTAAGACTTCAGTAAATACCAAATTCCTTTTCTGCAAAAATAGATGACCACAGCAAAAGCATTTTTTTTTTCTGCTGGTGAAGTATTTGCAGCATTATTACAAAGGACTCTTACTGTTTATTAAAATCCCTGACAAAATATCAGTTCCAAAGCTTTTCCTACTATCATCAGTCGATGTTTGTCAAGTGACATTCAAAACAATTTTATTTTTAAAAACAGAAACAAAACAAAATTGAGCCTATTTTCCATTCTTTTTATTCTTGTACTTTACTGAATTTTTCAATATTACTCCAATACTTGTATAAGACTTACATGGCATACCTAAAATGCCTCACAACAGAAAAATTTAGTTCACATTTCCTCTAGGAAAAAAACCACAAAACAAAACAATCTACAATACCTCTTAGAAAATGTATCTTTCCCCAGTTATATTCAGTGGGGAACATTAAAAATTCAATATTTGCCACTTTGCAATGATGTCTGGACACAAAACAGTTCCTTCATGCTGCAATAGGTTTGTCTAGTCTAAACATAAAGGGAATTAGAACAAAAATACACATTTGAAACAGTACTAAATGTGACAACCACAAAATATCTTCTATCCTGACAACACTCTTCCCCTTATTTTTTCCAGTCATTTCTACCATTCATTACAGATACAGTATTTATTTTTTATAAAGATTAATGTATAAAAACCAGTACATAGGAACCAAGTAACAAGAATGGGTCAAATTAAAAATTAATAATATTACAAAAATAACTATTGTATTAATCAATATGAAGACTGAGATGTTCAGATCTGTAGGACATTTTTAGTTCTAACATTCATTCTGCTTTAAGGACATGAGGACAGCTGATTTAGTAAAAGCCTTAGCTGAGATAACATCAATATATAGTATTTGGATTAAAACCGTGTTGGGAGCTATATTGCAAGCTAGCAGACATCTCCATTAAAAGAATGCATCATATCTTATAGGACAAATATAAGGTTTGTACAGATTAAGATCTGAAGAAACAATCCAAAAGGGGCTCCTCTTTTATCTGAAAATTCACCAGCAAAACTGAAGGGATAGTTGTGGATCAAACTTAACTATGGTTTAATCTTATCAAAACCAATAAGATTCAAGGATAAATTTAACTTACTGCTTATTACACAGCAGAGATTTTAAATTAAGAAAGCTTTAGTTCAAATATTTTCCATAGTAAAATCTGTTTCTTGAAGTGATACCCCTCAAAACATGTGATCCACTTAATATTATTTTAATAGGACCTACACATATAACTTTCATCTATATTTTTCTCAAACATGCACTGTTCTTTCATTTAATACAGGTCGATGGATTAGGCAGGGTTTTGTCCTGTGATGTTAAAGGAGACGAACCGAAATTTCTGAAACACGTCATATTCTGATAATAAATGATCTGTATTGCAGTAGAGTTTTGAGAGCACAGTGAGATTGATGTATTAGGCACTGTAGTGACACAGACTGGAAGGCAGTTGTCACTAGAAAAAAACTTTTCAGACAAGCCAGCCAAAGGGTGAAAGAGCAGGAACTACTTTTTCAGATGAGTTGAGGCACACAGATTGGAGCTCCTCAGAAAATCTGTGACAGAGTACAGTGTTGAACTTTTATCTCAGGTTACACTCCACTGCTTTAACAACAAAGCCTTCCTTCCTCTCTATTAATTAAACAGAGCAAAAAATCCCAGTATTACATCTACCCCATTAACTGAGCAATTCCAAGCATCATGCTACTTCACATTTGCATAAACCCAGTATCAAGAATCTCAAAGCACTTTAAAGCAAAGCCAAATAGAACTAGGTTATCCTCAATTTGCAAGTAGTGAAATAAAAACAGAGGCATTAAGGGTAAAGTCATCTCACCTGACTTTGGCCATGTAAAAAACACTGTGGCCTAGGCTGCTCCCTCCACCACTGGAACAAGGTGAGCAGCTTGAGAGGGCAATTCTGTCTCTTCTCAGATACCTGGCTAAGTCAATCACCAAAGGAGTGTCATCCTTTCTTCTGCCTATTCCTTCCACCTAGCCTAGATGCTGAGACTAAATGCCTCATGTTTAGATGAGTGAGCTACAGATTTCTATTCCATCACAAAGTACTCCTCTATTCTCTTCCCTCTTTCCTATGAGGCAAAAAACCAGTGATGGGCAAAGGTTTGTGCTGACTAGTGAGCACACACATGTGGAAAGATAGGTGCACACTGCCAGACCTGTGAGCATATTGACAAATTACACAAACAGAACTCACTGCTTCTGGGTGCCCAGATATTTACACATTTCCAGAGGTACTGGCGACCAAACAAATGGCCATAAGTCTCTAGGTCTAGCTGAGATTTGTGCTGCTCTAAGCCCAGAGTGCAAGCCCAGAAGGAATATCCACGATGCTGTCACAATATAAATAATGCTAATAAATAAAACTCACATCAAAATGAGACTTTTTTTTTTACAAGAAAGGTGATAAAAGTCTGCTATCAGACTTTGATCACAAGTCCTACTATTCAGAAAAGGGAATACTTCTGAATTTCAGTGAAAATGAATCTTTCTGTGGCTGAAATAACTTTTAAAAACCAGAAATGATTGTATAGTTTTCTCTGTCAACTCAAAGATCAGATTTAGGGATCCAAAAATGTTTGACTTTTCTATCGCAGATCTGCACGCATCAGAAAAATCTGGCACTACACTGCATGATAGGACCTTGAAGCTCTGAAGTAACTGTGAAGTGGCAGTTCAAATAGCTCTTCCAAAATGAAAACTGGTTAACACAAAATTAGAGTGATGCCTCCTCCAACATTAAAACAGACACTGGGAATGAAAAATTCGTTGTCTTCCCTCTCCCACAAAAGAATGACTTTGACTAACAGCTTCCATTCTATGCATAGAAAGTTAAGTAATGTATTTCAGTGTTTTTGCCAAATAAAGCCTGGGAAGGAGTTCTCTAAAGAAATCACAGGATGCCAATGGAGTTTTATGAAAAAATACCAGCACTTTCACTCAACCACTTTCAAAGTTCTAAAGGGAATGAGAATCAGACTTTGCAAATTCAAGCTTCTTCTCTTTCTTCAGTTCCTGGAACAAATCACTCAATCAGGTACATGGAAAAGCACTGAAGTCTCGCTTTTGAACAAAGCACTGCTGTGTGGCAAATGGGCCTGAATCCTTCAGGCTCATCCCAAGCAGAACCAATCCCAGTGAGCCAGTGCTAGGAACTCCAGCACCTCGCTCCTGCCTCCCTGCCTTGGCAGGTGCCTCTGTTCAAAATGAAAGCAAGGTGCTAACAGCAATGGTTATCTCTTATCAGCACAGAAGAATCGGCGTTTAATGCAGCAGCTAAAGAGCAACTCTCAGTGTTTCACGGCTCAGAGGCACAGGATGCGAAGGAGCTGCGCTCTGACCACAGATCCTGCCACTGGGAAGCACAGCAGCACCCGATCAGCTCATTTGTCAAAGAGCAGAAGGATCTTCCAGGGCAAGAGTAGTGGAATGGCCTTTTCTAGGAATAAATTTGCATCACAGACCTTACCACCTTCCTCCACACATGCAAAATTTATTTATTTGACCTGCCCACTGCAAACAGAGCTGAACTCAACAAAAAAAACCTATCGAGAAACCACAGTGCCTTTGAGTCTTTCTCCAAGTAATAGGATGAGAAAACAAATGGAAAAGCTCTCCGTGATGATGTGATGAATGTATCCTTACGCTGATAATGCTAACACTAATAATTCCTCCTGCAGGTACTACCCTGTCAATAATACTTTTGGACAATTTTTTTTTAAGGGCATGAACGTAATCTTAATACTTTGCAGAGTAATATCTTCACATCCATCTATGGTTAACTTTCCAAGCCAACATAATGCATATGAATTAGACCGACTGTTAATGTTTATTTTTATGGGGAGGAAGAAGAATATCTTAGCTCTGAACTTTCCACTTTTGTTAATGATTAAAAAGTTAATTAAGTATTAACTTTATTAAATTAATAATTTATATGACACACCTAAAAATTACCTACAACACATACTAGGCAAATCTGTTTGTTGTTTTCGGGGCAGGTGGATTGAGTGGATGAAGTATCCAGATAAAAAAAACCAGTTTCCAATAGAACTGTATGGAACATCTTCTATTTCTCTGAGAATAACATCTATTATTTAGTGTGGAGCAAATATGTTCAGAGGCTAAATCGTCTCTTTCAAATGACAGAGGTATTTTTTTCCCTCTTTTCGTTTAGTACAACATGCCTCTGATATACCAAAATAGCTTTTATTTAAAAGGCAATCTTTATTAGGTAATTTTTAAAATGGGAATTACAGTATGTACCAGGAAAAAATTGTTTGGCTGTTTACTTACTGATTCTTTACAGAGGCCAATTATTTTGCCAATAGGAAAGATGAAATCTGTTACAAAAAAATAAATAGGACTTATACTTTAAATCCTATTCATAGCAGAGAGTTATTTTGTTTTTAGGTCTGGTCACCTAAAAAAAAAAAAAAGGGACATTAAATTGAAGGCTGTATCATACTTCAACAATAATAACTGGTTCCCCAAACACTTTCCACCACAAATCTCACTGGCAGGATTCCTACTTTACAAGAGATCAAAAGCTATCAGAAAAACAAGTCGGGGTGAGATAAAGAACAGAAGAAAATAAAAGGCTTCCTAACTTCCAGTCTTCTGTGAGAAATGATTAAATTTCTGCTTCTAACCCAGAGACATGACATCATCTCATTTTTTAAAGAAAAAAATATCCTGTCTTTTTAACATCTCTCTCGTATATCCACCTTTGCAACCGTATCTGTGCAATCCACTATCACGACTGAAATAATCCATCAAATAGGTATCTTGGCCATTCAAATCAGAATGTGAGTGTAAAATTTCAGTCCTTACAATACTGTTTACCTGCGTGAGCCCCTTGAAATACTGGGTACGTCTGCTCAGCAGAGCCTCTCCAACACCCACACTTAAACAAGCCTCCCTGTGACACCACAGGCAGCACTTTCCAGTTACGTAAAGTCCCGCCAATCAGAAGAAGTCAAGAGTTAACAGCAGGATGCTGTAGAGAAAAAGCTAAACTTATGAACATGTTCAGATTGCCATTGCCCAAAAATCTGAGTAATGTTCCAGATATGTTATGTTAATCTGTTACACAAGACTGTCTGTAATGGGAATCTTTTTTTAAAGAGTATTTGAGGGTGGTGTTGGGGGTTGGATGAAGGCATGTGGCCAAAGTTATTACTGAATTGAAGAGGATTATTTTAATTATTATTGGACTATTAACCCTCTGCATGGCCCTATTTAGCCAGGGTCATTGTGTTTACAACTCATATGATCTATAACCATTGTACTTGAAATTATTGTTGATCACTGAGCATTTTGGAGTAAAAATAGATGTGATTAGATGTGTAAAGCTCATTTGAATGCAGTTTTATGCATAGAATGGATTTCTACCCACTAAAAAACAGCCCTTAATAATAAGATATCAAGGAAAACACAGTGAGAAATGATATTTTCTGAATGTGATCTGTGTATTCTAGATACATCTCATAATGAACGTGACCAAATACTGAACACGAACTGAAGAACAAACCCTTTGTGTTGATGCAAAATTTGAGTGGCAGGAAAAAAACATTACAGAAGATAAGGGTTTTCATTCACAATGCAATGTAAATTAAAAAACCATGGATACAAAAGAGTAGAAACAAGAAAGGTAATATAACAAACTTACATTTCACCCTTCATCTTTACAAGGATCAAAAGAGGGGTATACATCTTCATTCTAGTTGAATGGCCACTATAATAATAAATTACAGTAGCTCATACAAGAAATAAAATATGAAGGACTCAGTTATGTTTTAAATTGAAGGAATGCAAACCATAACAAAAAAAGAAACAAAACAAACTGTAAAGTCTATGGGATTTAATTTTTTCTTAAATGAGGGGCAAAATATACATGCAAGTAAGGTATTTCTGTATTTATGCAGTCACTTTGCCGTTGACTTCACTGGGAACAACACGAAGCTTGGAGACTTCTCTTACCAAGCCTATTTTCACTCTAAATAGGTCTTGACGGTGTTGTAGCTGCAAAGCCAAAAAAAAAAATGAGGCCAAATTTTATGTGGTCATGCTAGCGTGGTGGAAAAGCTTTTGTGAGGATTTGATGCTGTAACTGCATTTGTACATCTGCCCCCCACAGACCTTCAAAGACTTAGACATCCATAGATACTTACACGGATTATTAAATGGCCTGTTAGTAAAAAGAGGTGGATTCAGGACACTGACACATTTGAAATTGGTATCTGCAACTGGACTCTGACATTTCATTTGAATACTTAAAGCATTAATGTTATTGTATCCTGAGAACCTATATTAACAAGTTTGACGTAACAGATGGAAGCTTTTTCAGAAAAATGTAAACAGCTGATCCGAGAGCCAGCACTTTCTATAGACAGAACTTACAGTGAAATATAGCACTCGACTGTTTATTCCAAACACATCATGGCATTGTAAGTAGACCACTTTATGCAGTGGAGAAATACAGATAAATGTAAAAGGAACACACATCAAGAATAGAACATTCTCCTGCAAATTCTCTGCTTCTGACCTATCAAAAAAATTCCCCAAAATCAAGAAAATTATAAGCCAGAGCAGATAACTTGAACCAAACCTCACTGAATCTTCTTGCAGGGCTACTCATTGGTCATTCTCTACATCATCACATTGCTGAATTTTGCTAATTTAAATATTATGCTCATTTTAATATTATCTATTACACTAGACCTTACTGATTGTCTGTAATGTGAGTAGCTTTCTAAACATATACTTGCAGAACTGATCCTCAATAAAAATAAAAAACCTGCTTCCTAAATAAGAGAAGCACAAAAAAGCAGGTTATTTTGTGAAAATGGGGTTTTAACTATTCTTCTTGGATTACCCTCTTTGGTCTTTAAATTGCATGATTGTTCTTGCACATGTATTTTAAGGGCATATTAATAATATAAATGATTACAAATACAGGACACCATCTAGTTTCTGCATTTTTCACATTGTATATTTGCTTTTGCACAATGGAAATTAGTAACAATGGCCACATCTGACTGCTGTTCCTTCTTGCATGATTTCTGTGATGCTCTAATAAAAGACACTGAAAATTCAGTGCTCTGGAATGGTAACTCCAGTTACCATAATGTTTACCACAGGAAATTACCTACTGGACAACCTTGCCCAGAATCCTTAGTCAGAAGTGGGATGAATTTCAGTTTGCGGAGAGAAAGAACCAGCCTAGGGCATCACTAGCAGCAGTGCCTGAAAGCTGTCCTCCATTACAAAGGATGAAAGATGGAAGACTGCAGATCCTACATGAATGAAATATGCAACAGATTCCCAGATCTGTATCTGAACATGGCTTTGGGATTTTTTCCTGGGGAAAACAAGGACATCAAATTGTTTAAGGCACCATTCCAAAGTAATTGATAGGATTATCTTAATAACTTGGTTAAATAAGTAAACAAGAAAAAAAGATCCACGTTCACAACAGGCAGTGAAAGCAGCGCAGAGCTGCAGGATGGGAACTGCTCAGAAGTAGCACTAAGGCTCTGTGGTCAGAGTCCAACTTGCAAACCCTTTTATTCAGATGCTCTTCTGTTTCTGTGAGTCCATAACACAATATGGCTAGTCTGCATCAGAGAAGAAATATCCATATTTATTAGGCTTATGACAGTGTAAACACCATTAGAAGTGGTTCTGGTATGACAACCCTCATTTTGCACTTCTCCATTTCTAACTTCCTTTGTCAATGCTCACTCTCATCCACTTAGCACTTCCATTTATTGTCTCAAGGCCAGATTTTCAGTACTTTGTGTTCATCTCCAGCTCTCTCTCTGCAGCTTTGTATGACAACCAAGCTGACTCCCCTGCTGTCATTTGGGATACTTTAACTGGGCAAAGTCCACATTCGGTTACTTTAAATATTTCTTGAGTATCTATTCACTCTGTGCTTTAGTGATCTCCAGACTTTAGTTTACATTCTTTAAAATTTGATTTTTGCCCCAAGTCCAGTATTTTTACAATATAACCTTTATATAAAACAAATGTTCCAGTACATGCAAAAGATTAAAGGAATGAAGGAGGCACTCAGCCGTCCTTTAATTTTACATGTGTTTAATGTTATCTTGAAGAAATGTACCTATTTTCATTTTGAATCTAATCTACAAGCTATGTTGGATGATTGTGCAAAGAGTCAGCATGAGAGCTGCTTAAAGAAATAAAATGCAGCCAGGAATAAGCACAGGATGTTCAGTGGCAAAATCCACTGGATAACGTTTGCTTACTCTCTTGGTACTTTTGACTTTATTTATGATATCCAGAGGATTGGAATCCAGAGGCAATCAGGCTGGTGGTTTTTGTCTGGCCTCTTACACACAGAAAGCAGCTAGACATTTCCGATCTGGGTTCAGCTACCCAACTCTTCTTCTAGTCTTGGGAATGGAGATGAAAGCAGGCTGTTTCAATTAGCCTGGCTATAGAGATGATCTGGAGCTGTGAATTAATTGATTTGAAGACCAAGAGGGACAGCTCCTGCCTAATAGAGGCCATGGAATTTCACTCTGTAATTACAGTTAAGTTCAGCTCCAAATCCAGTAGAAATCAAAGGTGACCATATAAGGCCCATCTCTAATCAAAAGTGGCTTTTTTTCCCTAACCACTAAGTGTAAAATATTCCATGTTTCTTTCTATTTCAAAAAGCCATTTGGGTCTCAAGTGAACCTGTGTGAAAGATCTTTATTCCTGCATAGACAGGAACAAATTTTCCACTGCTGCATGAAAAGACTAGAACAATGAAAGTATTGGGAAGGGAAGTGGCGGGGGGGCAGGGGGGGAGGAAAGCTCTGCCTTTTTGGCAGTACTCACAGAACATTAGTTAGGGTAGGTGGAGTCCTGCTGGGTCTAACCAACTGCTCAGATCCCCTGTAACATTTTACTGGCCTCCAGCTTTACACAGTACATCTCAGGACATGGAGAAAAGGCTCATATATACATATATTTTAAAAGACACAAAACTCTAGAGCGCGTATCCAAAGCAGATCAATTGCCTTTGCAATATTCTCAAAACAAAATGTTCCACCAGCAGAACTGATAAGAAGAGCCAAAAAATGGAAAACACTTGCTACCAATTTATTGCAGTCACCCATAAACTATTACTAGAACATTATGTATTGGGGTTCAAGCCAGAAAGCTATTAAAGCGGACTGCACTAGAGTTGTTCCACTATGCTACTGAAGCATTAATAAGTCTTCAGAGAATTGTGTTTACATTGAA
The DNA here is from genome assembly GCF_000691975.1 of Corvus brachyrhynchos. Classification (NCBI taxonomy): domain Eukaryota; kingdom Metazoa; phylum Chordata; class Aves; order Passeriformes; family Corvidae; genus Corvus; species Corvus brachyrhynchos. Next base: position 9,857,585 of record NW_008237619.1, on the reverse strand, counting down.
AGAATAATCTTATAATCAAATTTTCACACACACAAAAAATGCAGCTCTTTCTAGAATTACTGTGTGCCTTTGCTCTCTCCCCCACACTGGCTGGTGTCTCCACAAATAACATCATTTTCTATGTTTCTGTCTGGCCCAAACCCTGACGTACATACTTGTTCCAAGCTGGACAAATTTCAAGATAAATGGTGCTAATTGACAGTGTTAATGGGTGCAGGATGTACCACATCCTTTCCCCCTGTTGTCTCTGTCTCAGTGTCTTTCACACTCCCTACAGCCATTCTTTGTACAAGATGAAAAAGAGTTAAAAGACAACACTTTTACTTAGACACACGAATAATAAACATCCAGTGATATTCTGTGGGGCTGTGTTTCCATCCCTGTTACAGGAAAACCTCTAATAAATCAGAAACCTCCTTTCCCATTTCAGAGACAGCACAATACCCAGCAAGATGATTATTAACCCAGTGATTTACTGGTTTTACCTCAAGAATTGATGTTTTCCTCTGAAAAGGTGTTCGCTTTCTTTTCAGCCACTTTCCTCTGAGAGCACCCAGGTGCAAACCATACAACAGAGCAGGCCAGGTGGAATTAAGGCAGCTCCTATATCCCTAGAAACTGTTGAAAACAGTACAATTGAGTTCAAATATACTAGGCCATCGCTCCAGATAAGACTGAAGATTCTACTTGAATTAAGTAGGAAAAAGGCCTAAAATTCCGAGAAGGGAAACCAGGTCCCCTGTATGAATTTATTCATGTTATCCCAAGCAGCTAGTTTAGTTAAGAGCTGAGAACTGTGTTTATTGCTATCATCACCACCACCACAGACACCAGATAACCACTTCAACTAATATTCCCACTTGGAGTCCTAAAGAGTGCAGGCCTGGTGAACAGTATTATGTTATGACAGGTTTATGATAACGCCTTTCCTGATTTGCCTGTTCAATTCCTGGAATATCCTTAAGGTTTGAGAGATGACTGGTAAAGCACTTCTGGCTGCCAGCTGGCCTGTAGGCTGTTCTCACTGGGCAGGAAAAGTTAAATTTCTTTGCAAACAGGGAGAATCCTTGGGAATAGAATACCATTGTAATGGCTGTAAATACTATTTTTGCTGTTTTCTGAACTTGTTGGCTAAATGTCCTTAAATTAGATCAGACAGTACTGATATACTTGACAGCAAATAGCGTAATCTGAAAAAACAGTAAGAGCTTGCAGCTCTCTCTGATGTCAATGGAAATTGTAGAAACTTGGTATCATTCCTTGACTTGGGCCTTTAGAATGAACAGAATTGAAGGTCAAATGTATCCCTTAAGTAACTTCACTTGATCCCACGTGGTTTTTACCTCTTGATTAATGACTGTGGGATATACTGCTTGCCCAGGCAGCACATTCATGTGTGAAGCTTTTCTACTTGCTCATGTAATTAGTTACATTTCAATCAAACTTACAACAAAAATAATAAGAAATCATTTCTATCTGCAGTAATACAAAGGACACCAGAGAGTGATTTTGCAGTAGATAACCAGGCCACATCTACAACTAAATCTCTCTCTAGAGTTTTGCCTCTTCGCAGCAGGACTTGGGCTCTGCTGCCATCATTCAGCTCAAGAGGTCCTTTTTGATTCTTCAAAGAAAATAGAGTCATGTGCCAGCACAACAACATGTCAGAGAGCCATTTTAGGTGAAACCCTTAGCATAATGCTTAAAAACTCTCTCTATGCCAGGAAGGGGAATGAAAATACTTAATCACAAAAATCAACACCCCAGAAAGGCTTCAAAAGCTCTCAGGTCTCCGGAGGAGATTTCTTCTAGGACCTCTGCAGCAGCTGAGTTATTGCACCTTCTGCTCCAGCTCCTTTAGTCCCTATGCTTGCAAAAAGTTGTCCACTGCTTCACTGAAGGGTTTACATTAAGACAGGAGTCTGGTGCCCAGGAGAAATGTCCTAGATGTTTTCTATGCTTAAAAGGCAAGATGTGCCTAATATGATTTTTCTGTAAAGAGCAACTGAAGTATGGTATTAATAAAAAATAAACGATGTTAACTTATGTTAAATCCTCCTCTCTTCTCCAAAAATACACAGCTGAAAAAACCCTACTCCAGCAGTACTAATGCACAAGCAAGTCCTCTCCATCTGCCAAATATGTAGGTCATTTCAATGAGTGACAGAGACAAAGAGGCCTGATTTTAATTCACGAAATATTCCTGCTAATAGCAAAGTTATTGAGACATCTGTTAAAAGCCTGACCTGTTATAACGGAGGGATATCTAAAATGACTGAAATTTCTATTTAAATTAATGCTACAGTATTTTATTGGGCATTTTAAAGAGGTATTGGTATTAACAAAAACATTATATAAATTAGAAACAGGCCTACAATAATCCTCCAGATAAAATCTGGTCCTGTCTTCTAATACTACGGTATGAGCTTGTATTTGTGCGTGCACTACGTGTGTATATATCAATATAGCAAATATCAAAAAAAAAAAAAATTAAAATCTTAAGAGCCATGGCAGCCCAGTTTAAAGTTTGGCAGAGAACAGTTGGCAGACACTAGAAAAAAAAAAAAAAAAATTAAAATCTAAAGAGCCAGGGCAGCCCAGTTTAAAGTTTGGCAGAGAACAGTTGGCAGACACTAGGAAAAAAAAAAAGAAAAAAAAAAGTAAGTATGTTTGATGGCCTGTATATAACTGAACATTCTTCAAATTCCTGTAATGGGAATGTCAATAGCATGGAAATCCTTGAAGTGTGGACACAGACAGATAAATGTGACTGGAGCCAAACACCTCCACCCAGAATGAATAGCAGACCTTCAGACAAAGAAAATCTACGTCATAATAAACTACCCACTCAGTAACAGTAACTAAACTAAGGTTTTTCCTTTGGGGTAGTGGTGAAGCGAGCAGAGGTGGGAGATATGGGAGGAAAGGTCTCTGAAGGACTGCCCTGCAGAGGCAAGGCATGCACAGGATCCCCCTATCAGCACCCAGAGAAAGGGAGCTGAGCACCAGGGAGGACTATCTGGCACTGTGTGCAGGGCTGGGAACTGGCCCATGATGAGCACAACAGCTCTTGGGTTGTTGGATTCAACAAAACAGGACCATGACAGGCTTTCTTCTCTTTGCATTAGGTGATGTGAGACAGGATGCATCACACAGAGGGTGAGCACCTCAGTCTCAGAGGCTGAACCAGGAGCTCTTTGCTGAATGTTCTTCTTCCTGCTGGCTCACTTCCAAAGGCCAGTGTTAGAACAGGGAGGCCAGATTTTCCAAGGCCACAGAGATATGAGCTAGAATGAGGGGCACAGGTCCCAGGTCTTCACTACAATTCCAAAGAAAACACTCAGAAGAGCACCTCAATCCCAACCCAAAGCGAACATGCAGCAGCCTTTCTTCTCTTTCTCACCCATATCTGGTTTCCTCCCAAGATGCTCCATGCCCACACAGGTGGATGTTGTAGGGCTTTCTCCAGTTCTGCCCTTGCTGTGGATGCCTTGTGGACTGATGAAATACTGAAGTGTAGCCAAAAAGTATGTAAATAACCAGATATAACTGAGGAACGAATCCTCAAAAGAGGATTGCTGAAAGACTTTGAATCATGTTGCAGGATAAAATACAGCTCAGAAAGTTTACCAGTCGACCACTTACACGTATTTTATATTTAATTCAAGGTTTCCTTTTTCTGAATCTAAAAAACACTAGTAACAGATAAATATATTTTCATTTAAATGCCACTTTGTCTCCAAGAGAGAAAATGCAAAGGTGTAACTCTTTTAAAAAGTGTGGGTCAGCCAAGGTAAACTCAATCCCGATGAAAAAAATTCTAGCAGGTGCAGAAAATACAAAGTCTAATATATGCTCCTACACTATTACAAGATATTGTGCATCCCACTGCAACATCCACGTAAGTCATAGCATAAAGCCATTTGATGTACCACCCATGTGAAATCTATTCCTTTTTTATGAAACTAGCTAGACAGAGGTCTGGTTTTAATGTTCCTCCTGAGATGCTCTAAGAATGTTCAGAGTTTTATGAGCATGTCTTTACTTTTTCCTTCCATGATCAATATTTTACCACTTTTCTTATAGCTTTTTCCTTCTACTGCTGTGTGAGACATCAATGTACCATGTAAAACACAAAACAAGGAGGCAAACTGCCTCTACTGAGGGTCTACCAAACATACAAAACACACAGATTCTTTTCTTCAGCACTCAGCTAAAAAAGCACTAACACACAATTAACAACAGCAAGAGGGAAAAGCGATGATTTTAAGCCACCAGTCTCACCTTAGCAATGAAATGTTCAGTCTTGATTTCACCCCTCCCTAAACTCTAAATACTTCTCTGTGCAATTCTAGTAAGTAATTTCTTAGCTGTATTTTTGAATGGATTATGAGCACACCTTAAAAAAACAAATGATCACCAAACAGTGCCTAGACAGGTTATATTCTACTTTGGTAAGATCAAGGGATATTTTTGTATTATTTCATTCCTCTGTCTAAATTCATGCTCTTCTGGCACAGACAGTGGCTTTGAGAAAAGTTCTTAAAATCCCTACTTAACTAGGATCAAATAAACGTCACTGAAGAAGCCTAACTGTGCTTTTGCTTGCAGTCATTATGAAAAGAAAATGGAGTAAGAGTCAGATCTGTTCAGAATGTCCATCATTACTCAGTAATACTTTCCATCCTTTCAGCCTCATTCAGGGCCTTACTTGACAGACCTTTCTCTAAGATCACCCTTGCAAACAAGCAAAAAGTACAGTCCTACTGTGTACTTCAGGTAGGACAGAAGGACAGTGGATGTACACTACAGAAACTGAACTTTGGGTAAAATTCCCTGTCAGAGAACCACACTGCCACCTTCTCAGCCCAAGGAATGTTAACAATCAGAATGGTACTTAAGAAGTAGATTATTAAAATCATTGAGAACCTCTTGTAAAAAAAAGGTCTTTCACTTGGGATTAAAAAAAAAAAAGAATTCTCTGCAAGTTTTCGTACTTAATATGGTTAAAAGTTACAGAACTGAAAGATGCTAGTGGGAGAAACCATTATCCAATTTTCAGTGCATGAGCACCTCAGAGCTTGTGTAATAAAAAGATTCACAGCTTGTCCATGAAGTCAGGAGGTCCCAGTCCTGTGAGCAGGTCTGTCCCCTCATACCCTGCACTCAGCTGAATTCACTGCAGTTCTCTATAGATTCCCCTCAAGAAATGTGTGTAAGTTCAAGGGCTTAGTTATTTTCTGTCTCTTTTAGTAGGTCCTTCTAACTTAGCATTGGAGGAAACAAAAGTCCTTATTCACTACAATCTTGCTTTTTAAAGAATGTTGACTCTGCTCCTCATGGGCAGCTAGTAGAAGCTGTGATTCTTTATCTTGTTTTAAAATACAGTCATTTTATGAAACTTTGTTTTCTTTTAATGCTGAAAGCACTGCCTCAGCATTTTCTAGACCAGACCAGAATTCTCCCCTTGTTACAAGAGACTTTGCTGTCTTACTTAAAAAGAGGACTTGTACATGGTTGGTCCCTATCTCATGTAAAGTGACTTGATCACACGGTGGCTTGGCATTCTCACGTTTTTGTGGCGGTTTTTTTCTTTTTTCCTTTTTTCTTTTTCTTTTTTTTTTTTTTTTTTAGGAATGCTATAAAACCCAGGGATTCATTACTAAGATCTGGTAAAATACTGAAAAAAAAAACCAACCAGAAAAACCCCAGTGAAACCAAATTCAGTCTCCACTAATGCAATACTACCATAAATAATCATTAAATATCAGTTTCTCAGAGGTGATCACGTTTTATTTGCACACAGTTGTTTGCAAGCCCTTTTCCTGGCTACCAAGCTTCGCTGGAAAGTTAAGGAAACTTTAAGGGAAGTAAATACAATTTTCTTTGAAACAGGAAAGGGACTCTAATAGGAGACAGAGGTCCAAACAGGCCTTCAGGTGGCCCAGCAGACCTCGGGCTTGGCCCAGCCTTCCTTAGCATCCTTGAAAACACAGGGAGATTGGAAGCAGGGGGAACATGACAGGAGCAGTTGGGGGACCAGCTGCCATAACAAATCATCATCAGAACTTTTAGCCATCTCAGAAGTACCACAGGTACTGTAGGTTTATACTGGGCCCAAGAGCTACTAAAGCTAATTCAGAAGTTCTCACTTCGGCACTGAGAGCCGGAATGAGGCCTCGGTTCCAAACTCAGGAGGTACAGAGCCAACCCTCCACCAACTTCTGATGACTGCACAAGCAAATTTCCACCAGATCTAATTCTTTCAGTGTACATTCATTTCAGACGGATAGAGCAGAACAAATCCGAGATCAACTTTTCTGATTTAGTCTTTAAACAGTACAGTTGAAATCTCAGTTCCTTTTTGGCTTCTGGAAAATATGGGATGCAAAGGAAGGTGGAGAAAATCAAGCACCTAGGCTTTACATTCCTGTTTTCTCTTGCACCTTGAAGGATAATGACAATGCGGGGACCAGGGGCCTCCAGTAAACTGCATCCTGCTGTGACTTTTGCATTCACAGCTGGCAAAATCTTTCTGATTTCCAGTATTTTTATTTCATAAAAGATAGTAAGAAGGTAAGTTTCAGTTTCCCCCCTCCTTTCACAGACACAAGGTGCTTCAAAGAACAATGCCTGACCTTATCCCGAACTTGCCCTCTAGGTGTCACCTGGGCAGGAAAGTGCTGTTCTCAATCTCGGTCTGTTCCCTTTTACAGTAAGTTCATGGGGCATTTTCACTCAAGAAGGTGTATGCTTGAAAGGGATTCTGTAAAGGTTCCAAACAGACCTCTGAAGTTCAAATCTTTGTAGAGATTAGAACTTTTCTGAAGTTCCACAACACAAACAGGTTGTGCTTTAACGTATAAACACAGAAACCTCACTTCAAAGCAGATGAGACTTAAGATGTTTTTTTTTCTTCCCTAGGAGTGAGAGGACTGTATAAAAGATTTCCTAAGTGGCTGTGATAGATCTCTCCACAATGGCTTGGCACATGTTGTGTGCACTAATAGTTTGTCATAAAAGGATGATCAATGCTCCCAAGCACCAGCCATAGGCTGCGGAGCATCAGGTTCACCCAGAGGCTCTGAACAAGTGCTGTGGCAAGTGGCAACCTCGCCATGCTTCAATTTGTCATCTAAGAAATGAAAATAACAGCTCTGTCCCTCCGTCAGTATCGCACAACCAACCATGTTAGAGCTGTGTTAGTAAATATGAGGGTAAGAGGGGTATCACTCCCTGTTACTGAAGACCAAACAATTATTTGTTTTCAGCCTAGCTGGTGGGGCTTTCCATGCTGAAAGCCAAGGGTGGTTTAGGATTAAATTTATGGTGTAGTGTACAAAAGTTGCAGGATACATGCACAGAAGCTACTTTCCTCATCTGTGCCTCTCCCTCACTTGTAGAGAACTGCACTGAAGGGAATACTATAGTTTCAGTGCCACAAAAGTTGTGAGACCTTTGAATATTATGCTAGTCATAAAATAGGCATTTAAACAGTTTCTGAAACTAGTAGAGGCTTTTAGGGAACGGAATGCAAAGAGAAAACACAGGATGCTGGAAGGCAGTATGGAGAAAAACAGGTTGAAAAGATTTAACCAGAAAAATTTCTTAATTTATTTTCTTATTTGCATTTTGAGCTCTAATATTCAACCAAAACCTTCCAGGAGTCTCAAATAGTACCTTAAGACTTCTGGACTACAGCCTGTCAGCCTAAATTCAAAGCTTTTGTCCTTTCCACTTGTTTTCCAACACCATTACTATTCCATATATCTTAAAAAAACCCCCACCTAATCCATCAAGTGGGGCTTAATTTACACAGAAAAAAAATTATATATTTCTCTGGACATCAGACATTCCTATTTCCAAACTCTAGACCAAAATTTGAAGTTAGACCTTAATGTGGGCTTAATGTAGACTTAAAGCTAGCTGGTTTTGGTTAAAAGCAAATACAATGAAATGTAAGAAATAAGAAAAAGCTACATGAGAGAAACCACTGGAGGTTGGATTGTGTTGGATTTTTGTTCATGTTTATTAAACATTTCCCAAGAAAGAAAACATTTTTACCACTGAATGACTACCACAGGAACCCACTAAAGAACATTCCAACTAGTCTAAGAAATAGCAATATGTCAAAGAGGAAAGAAAGCAACCATATTCACAGGATCAGTCAAATTCTCTTTTCTCTTTCCCAGGCAAGACAAGTAACCCAAACACATATGAACAGAAGGGGTGCATATGGGCTAGCACAGAAACCTCACATTTCGATTACAACTCATTTTCAAAAGAGACTTTGGGTATTTCTGATCCCAAGATAAATCAAGCCTTAAAAGAAATGCAGAGGGCATTATTTCCTAATGGATGATCCACTACTGAAAATGGATTGTAAGAACTTCAGGCATGATTGAATCTACTATTGAAATACTGAGCTGGCATTTGAAAAAGACAAAATTAATGTGTACAAATGGAGAACAATTCTAGAGTAAAGCTTTTGTGAGAGAAAATTTAAGGAGGTTCAAGGTATTTTTCATACAGGATAGGCAGATAAAAGTGAATAAGAACCAATGAGAAAACCCTTTCAAATGCAAACATCAACTACCTTGCATATAATTTTGTTCTTCTGGGACTACTGAAAAATCCTCCATTTACTAAAGTGATAACTGTACTGAGCTTTCCATCTCAACTAACTAGTGGCATGCCATCCTCAATTTATCTCCCATATAGAAACCAGTTTCCAGTAAAGAACTACTACAAAAATACTGTATTGAGTACTGTGGTTGTAAAATTCTGAAGGTGCCAGCAAACTCAAAGATCGACAAAGCTGTGATCAACACTGGCAAAGCAAGTTGGAAGACAAAGTTCAGCTCCTGTCCCAAATATAACTCTGCAGGAAAAAAAAAATATTAACTAACCACAAGTAAAAGTTTCAAGTCTTTTGATCTGGAGTCATCATTCTGTATTTAATTCTGGTTTATGTAATGCCTTCTTCCCTCCACACCCCAATTTCAAATTTTTTTTTTTTGCTCTGGAAAATGGAGTTTAAGTATAGTTATCTGTTATTCTTGCTGATCAATACCATCTGTGGCAAAAGACTAGGGAGTTATACTGGACAGATTAAACGCTGAAAAGCTTTTAAAATTACCAAGAAATCAAGTGCAACATACCATTCTGTTGATTGGTCTGGATTAACTCCTAAAATTGGCTGATAGAAAGATATGAGAATCTTTCCAAAAAGTTAAAACCTGTAGCTAATAAAAGTAGCGGTAATATGAAAAATTAGGTTCTTCTCCCTTTAAATCACAACCCATAGAGGCACTGAAGTAAATCCCTTAATCTCTTTTTAAGTAGCTATTTTATCCCAACTTCCTCTGTGGTTTATACCCTCAAAGCATCTACACCACAATTCAAGAACAGCCTTGACAAAGAGCTTCAAGTTTCTTTTCTTCAAAAAGCATCCAAAATAAAAATTAAAAAAAAAAAAAAAAGAAACTCACAAAACCCACCACCAAAACCAAACACAAAAACCCCAATCCCACAACAAAATAAAAAAAATTTCAGCAACAAAAAACTCACAAACCCACAAGAACCACTAACCTGAGTTCAGCTTTCCTGATCCTTTAACCCCTGTTCCAAGACCATGCATCAAGAAGAAACATTCACAACTCTTAAAGCCACATTATACATTCACTGAGGCATGCAAATGATTAAAACACTGTATAGATCATTAATCTCTTTTCACCCTTGTAACCAATTTATGGACAAGAAAAGTGGAACAGCAATTTTAAAGCCTCAAGTTCATATCCATGGAAAGTTTTCCTCTTTCTTCACACAGTATTCAATAGAGCACTAAGCAGATCCAAGGAGATCTGTCAAGATTCAGTGCATGGCAGCCAAATTAACTCACTCAGGATTTCTAGCAAGCCAAGGGTGGATTGAGATGCAGACCCAGAAATCTACATCTCTTAATCTCTTGCTGAAACTGAACAGCTGATGAAAAACCTTAGTAAAACCTTTCAGAAGAAAGATTCAGTAATCAGTTTTAAACGATGATGTTGTTTCTTGGGGAAAACCAGAAAAGGGTATTTCAGATGTTGGACCATGCCTTCCTCAAACAACAGTAATTCCACAGAGTCATAAATCTGGGCCTTACTCACTAAACTCATAAAAGGTGCTGGATTATGAAGGTGAAAGTGGTTGATTAGACAGGCTTCAATTCAATGGTGCCACATAAACTTCACCAGAAATGCAGGTGTCTTTACCTACACACCACAGATGGGAAATTCCAGGCAGAACAGCTGGGTAACACATCTCAGACCACAGGGGAAGTCCTGTCAGTAGCCAGGGGAGTAGACCCTTGCCCTCAGACCCACATTCACATCATGCCTCTCAAATTGCAAACTAGACCAGTTCTCCATTTGATAACAAAGCTTAATCCTATCTTTCAATTTTTAGGAAGAGTAACACTGCAGATGTTGACAGCTTGTGGGATCTCGATGATCCCACTAGCTCAGCAAAGGAAACACCAGTGTAGCAGTGACGGTTACAGACTGAAGTGGAGGCTCACCAGACTTTAAGGAACATGCCAGAGGCAGATGGTTATACAGCTATGAAAGGAGAGCATTGTAAACTAAAACCACATTCTACAAACTCCTTCCTTGTTTAGACATACGCACCCTGACTATTTACTAAACACATCTCACATCTTTACATTTCATCATCTGCATCAGCTCTGAAATATTTTGTGTTTGTTTTTGCTTAAATAAAAATAAACAGGAATTTTCACACCTGGTGCTCACATTTAAAGTCACAACACAGATAAAGAAGCACTCATGAACTGGCAAAGGAACACTCTATATTTGAATTATGGGTTCCCATAACATTTCATTCCTTTGGTTAATGCATTTCTTTGAACTCCTCTGTCCTAAGTGCACAGGATATATGAGCATATCAACACTTCCATGACAGACCAAATCACCCACTTTCCACTGCAGCAGATTGACATGTCATGGAGAGTGTGATTAGGAGGTCATCAGAGTACACAAAGCACCAGATTAAAGCTCAAAACCAAGACATATTTGCTCCTTGGGTTATTAAAAAAAGATCAGCAGAGGAAAAAAAGCCCTGTTGTAATTGAAAAATATGAGGCTTAATATATTGTTGAAAACCCTTCTGTGCAAGGCTGTTTGGGATTTTTTTTAAGCCAACAGTATGTTATCTTTTGATAGTGAAAATATGCATTTATTATAATGTGGCTTCTACTTAGGCTGGCATCAGGTTGACAGGCCAGTGGATATAAGCAGGAGGATGAATGTTTTCCTAAGTCTCAGATCCTTCTGATTCTGCCTGTAGATCACACTGCTGATTATGTTACAAAACAGAAGATAATTCTTTGGATCACTGTATTTCTCTCAACTCTAGCCCACTACGATCCAACGTCTGCTTTTTTAATATAGGAATCCGAGTCTGCCAGTTTGCTATCCTTTCTGAGAAAATCCATCAGAAAGAAGGGAAGCAGGCAAGCTATCATCATATCCCACTGATGTCCAGGAAATGCCAGCCTAGCAGCTGTCACAACAAAGGAACTTCAAAGCCACAGCAAAAAAACTAACAATTGCCCTTACTAACACTGTATCATTAATGAAAAACTTTGTAAGTACCAGAATCAGCTTAACAAGGAAAAAGAAGAATTAAAAAAAAAAAAAAAAAATAGGGTAAGCAGAGAGGTATTTGGTTGTTGATTTTTTCCCCCCTTTTTGAAGGAGAGATCCAAACGCCCACATTCTCCATAACGTCCTTGATTAAATTCTTCAAGAAAGTTATCATTCATGCCACCTCTAACCTTATGTCTTCTTACTGAAAATTTTCAAGGAAAAATGCTTTCCATCACGTCCTTGGTGCAAGAACTCAAGGATGTGCCTTTCTCATGAGCTCAGAAAATTTTAAAACCCCTTGTCTCCTTGGAGGAAGTAAACAGATGTCTGACAAACACTTAGGTTTACATAACATTTCTTCCTCCTTATTTATTGAAAAAAAAGTCTTTTTAGAAAGCACTTCATATTTTGAGAACACTGAATGCTTTCTTTCCTTTTTTTAGTACTTTTGGCAAAGTATGTTTTTGATTATTTAAAGATAATCTCTATTCTAAATTGCATCTGACTCACATAACCTCCATACTTTAGAAACCACAATAAAAGTGCCATATATTAGCTATAAATGAATATGGAGTGAGTCAGTGAGTAGTTAAGGACATTCCATGAAAATGCATGAACTGCATACAAACTTTTTAGAAAAATATTCTATTTAATTTTTAGAATTAACAGTATAGACTCGCTGGAACAAAGAAAGTACTGTGTTTTTTTTTAAATCCCAGATGCAATGTGTTTTATTTCCCTTATGTTTCTTTGTCTACTGCACAAAGAAACCTGTAGTGAAGTGACAGAAACAGTGGTGTTTTCAGAGAAAAAATAGTCACAACTTGTACATACTAAAGGATTTCTGTAATTATAGGTGTTTTTTTAACTTGTTCACTGGGAATACCTTATTTTTTGGCCTTTGCAAGGCCATCTTACAATATCAAATTACAGAAATTTCTTTAGGGAAATCACATGTTTTCCTCTACCTACTGAGTTCAAGTGTGCTTAAGTTCAGTGCTTTGAGTATTAAAAAAAAGGAGACAAGAAAGCTGATACTTCTACTTGTCAAGGCTTGTATTCTCAGCAATGTCTTAACACTGAATACATGAAGAAGTTCATTAAAAACTAACCGGAGTTTTCCCTGCACCATCATGTTTGCAGATCCAAACACTGGGGAGTCATGCCCCTTCCACATGCATCCCAGATCCACTAGGCATGGTATAAGTAACTACATAAAAATCCTAAGTAGGGGACATGAGACAAACAGAATTCTTACAGCACAAGGTTATGGCTATAAAGAGAGTCATAATAACTCCCATTCTATCAAACCCGTAGCTACTGTCTGAAAAACAGGTTTTTTCAAGATCAAAATCTAACAGAGGTAACACATTTACTACAGATGAACCTAAGACAAAGGTTCTCCATTCCAACTTAAAAGCAACAAAAGCTGACTGGACCATAATCTGAGCATGAACTCTAAACATGACGTGGAAACATATCCAGGAAAGGGCCTTAGCTATCCTGCCAGACATAATTCACTTCCAGAAAAAACATTAAGCACATAGGTGTTGAGCACGCTGGAGCACAAAGCTAGGGAAAAACAACAACAAAACCCCCCCATGGTAAGGAAGGAAATGCTCAGTGGGCCCAGGAGTACTATACCCAAAGTCATGCAATATCCTTTCCTACTGCCTTTCTTGACTTTAGGGTACACTAAATGCTTGGATGGAGAATGCAGGTTGAGTTCCAACAAAATTATGCAGCGACATCTCAGCTAACCCCCTGGAATGGACGAGTAGGCAGTCAGGGACACCCCAAAAATAACAGAAGATAACAGCAGTGATTAGTTATTGATCTCACACTGAAACATGGGGACTGAAGAAAACAGACTTTTGTAGCCAGTATTCTGAAGCCATAAACTAAGGTCATGCAGAGCTCTGGAGACAGACCACGTGTTAACCCCAAAGCCCATGTTGGTGGAATCTCACCTTTTTTCAACCCCTGCTCATCTGTCACCAGCACACAGCGCCAAGTTCAGGGTTCAAAAGACAGTCCACCCACCTATACCTTTGGCTCACAGCAATATTAAGAATCCTCTCTGTTAAATGACAGCTTGGGACAGCAGCTCTTTGAGCAGAGTAACTAAATAAAAAAACCCCACGCAGGCTACTAGTAACAAATCTTAAATCAGCGGCTGTTTTTCTAAACATGATAAAATAAGGATTTCCTCAAATGAGACTGGTGTGGGAGATCCTAAACCCTTTCCCACTTAATCCCCATAGGAAAAAAAAAAACCTGGTGTTCACCCACACAGCTACAGCAAATCTTTTCCCCTCTTCTCTGATGGAGATGTACCCTCCCCTGATATCTCTGCCAATAAAATGAGAAGGAGGAGCGAAACTTAATGAGATATAAAAATATAACTGGATTCCTTTTTGCATCGTTTGCTGGTTCTATTTTTGGACTGTTTACCCACTGAGGTGACATGATCTGTAGCAACAGAGCATAACCCCAAAACCCAGCATCCCTCTCGGCAACACTTGCTCTGGTGCATCCAGGCTGAAGCTCAACAACGGCTGATGGTGCAGAAGAGGATCATCCACACTCGGAAAGTGAAACAACTGAGAGAAGGATAAAAGAATTCTTATTCTTGAGGTCTTAGATTGTAGGTGGCCACATGTGCCAGATAGCTAAGGATGGAAAGGCTCTTCCCAAGAGTATGATGACTGGAGCAGACAGCCCAGCATTTTCAGTGGGGAAGATATCGGTTCTAGTGAGCCTAAGGAAAACAGCAACAGCTTTCTATCATGTAACTTTTTCAAAGACATTTTTCAATAGAAGAAGGACTAAATAGGTCACAGCAAACCTTACATGCTGTCAACAAAGACTGGAGTGGTTTTGCCGAACTAATCTATTCTGTAATTGAAAATGGCCCATCCCTTCAGCCTTCCCTCAACAGCCTTCCTCTCTGGCCTCTGTCGTACCAAACAGTCTCCCGTTTTGCCCAGCCAGGTACTTTTACAAAGCAGAACAAGTGCTTTTATGAAACCAAACTCCCCAGCCTAGCAAACGAAAGGACATTTCAAAACATACCTGGCTCACCTGGTGCAATTCCCCCCTCCGCTTCCAGCAGTTTAAAGATAATGTAGGATTACTGAGGTTGGGCGTGCTCCCAGCTTTGTATCTGGAGTACTATAAAGAATGGCATTTGGTTTGCTTTCTCCTGTATATACCTGTGAAGTAGGACCTCCTTATATTCAGCCACTCCAGAACTAAAATATTACAGTAACCTAATATCACACAAGCTTAAGGGCCTATCCCCAGATATTTGCTCAGAGTTGTCCAGTGAATTCAAAGCCACAAACACAAACCCATTCTATACACAGAAAACCCTTTAACAGAGCTACTGCTTCCCAGTGAGTTACAGAATGCGTGCAACACTGGGTACTGCTCTGAAGTTGGAAGCAAGCACTATTTATACTGCAACAGAGAGCAAGTTTGGTCTTAACAGGAGGGATGCCAGCTTCCCAAGCTGGCATGCAGGATGGTTTTGCACATAGGAAAATAAAAATGAGGAACAGAGGGCAGAGGGGGGAGCAGGAACTGTAGTCCTCACTCCTTCTGTCTGTATCTGTTACAAGTGCAAAACCAGCTGTAAACAGTAAAGAAGTCCCTATTTAGCAAAAAATACCATCCCAATTATACAGTGGTCATGACAGTTTAATATTTTTAGACTTAAATTAGTCCACTACAATTCACTAGAACCTCCTAACTAAATGAAACATACAGTCTAAATCTGCAGCCTTTATCAGAATGAATAAGTACCTGCTGATGACTCTTAAGTTACAGGGGAAAAGTCTACAAAAAACCATTTTTTAATGTGATTGCACCAACTTACAGAGATGAAAGAAGAGAATAAAAGAAAAAAGAAAACACCTAGCATGTCATGTTAATCCTTTGCCAGGATATTCCAAAATGCTATTCTTCATTATATTTCCTTGACTTTTCTGCATATATTTTGTTAGTGACAGCTTGATTCTGCCTACGCTTATCAAACGGATGGGTGCATGCACAGCCATATGATGGAAAAAGGGCTTCTCCATAAGAACAGCAGCTGAGGGCAGCTTGCTGCCACCAGAATGAACCCTCCATGTTGCAGCTCATCCTGCAGGAGCCCTTGGGAAAGGAGAACTTGGGACACAGGTGAACCCGCCCGCTCAGAGTCTAGCAGCCACCACTGAAGCATCACTTGGTCTCAGTAGCTCTTGGAAATAGGTGGCACCAGACTGGAGAGCTTTTGTGTGCACTCATGTGTGTAATCTCTGGGCCATGTGAGACTGCAGGCTTTTTACCACCTTTGTGCAGAGTATACTCCAGGACTTCAGCTCATGCAAGTCTCAGGAAGTTTTTTACGATTCATGCTGAAATTTTTCCTTGCTGAGTTTTACCCCTTTGAACATCTTAGAATAATTCCTTTTTTGTCTTAATATTTTACACCCTTCAAATACTTGTAGATTGTTATCATATGTCTTAGTCATCATTTAGTCCAAACTGTACATATTAAAATCTTGTAATCTTTGCTCATATTTCAATCTCTTCAGCCTCTTAACTTCTGTTGCTCTTCTCTGAATTTTCCACTGAATTCTTGACAAGTTTTTGGCAACAGAGTGGCCAGAATAATAGTGTCATGGACACCTTACGGCTGTACAGAGATGAAGAGGGAAACTTGTGCAACACCAAAATGACATTAGCTCTTCCCCAAAAAACAACAAATATGTCTAATCTGTTGTTCAGGATCACTTATTTTTAGTGGCTGCATCACAAAATACTCTGAAATACAAGTAAATATTCACCTAAAAATACTAACTCAGAGACAAGAGTTTAGTACACTCAAACCTGTGCTTAATCAATCTTCATGTCACCTGTGAGGAACATGACATGGAACAGTATTCACCTGCAATACTGAAGAGCAAATTGCTGAAGGGAAGTCTCAAAAGACAGGACCCATAGAAAAGGGACCACACAGAAACAAAGAATCCAGACAGTTTTTTCACCACAAACCAAACTAAGGAGCAAATTACAATCAAAGAGGTAAGGAGGCAAAGCAACATTTTAAAAAGGAAGTATTTTAAAATAGATACAACTCTTCCAAACTCTGTAAAATTCTAGCATACAAAATCTCTACAAAATAAGACAAAGCATGGTAGCTTTCTGTGTTGTATATTTGGACTGTAGAAATATTCTTCAGGTAAATCTGATCAGGCATGGGACTACGATGCATATAATCTAACTACTATCTCCCTAAAAGTTAGGTATCTAACTGAAGCCACCATAATCATCTCTAGAGAGCCATTAATCCCATCCTAAAACCGTAATATATTTAGGATGAATAGCTCTCTAGGGGTATTTCTCCTCCTTTCCACTGATAACAGAGGGAGACTAAATAGCTGTCTCAACTGCATTTTTCTTGAAGATGACTAAAGTTAAGCAACCTGTACCCTAACATCATTTATAGCAGCTGGTCTCTAAAGGAATTAATGTAAGCAATCAGGTTGTGCAGGATCTTTGAATATTATCTTCTCTGGAATCTTCCAATTATTTGCTATTAAAACCAAAGCAAGCAACCAACTAGCCACCAAAAAAAAAAAAACAAAAAGACTTACAGAATTGTATTCAGATTTCTTTTCACACAAGTCTCTTAACATTTGTACCAACATGACAGGTACAGGATGACAGAAATCTGTCACTGCCTTTAGAGGTAGGGTTCAAATGCTCTGAAGTGGCTATTAGCTTGGGAAAGTTTGGGAAAGAGCATTCGACCTTCATCTGGTTCACAACAGGTTGAAACAGAAAATGAGCCAGGAACAAAGTTACTCAACAGAGAAGACTCACACAAAGATAGGACTTAGCAATCAGGCAAAAAAGTTTCATTTTAGAGGACAATTATGGGAAACCATATGGTTGCAATGGTAGTGATCTGCAAAACTTCCAGAAAATTATGTCTGAGGAAAAGTGAGAGAAGAGTGAGTCTATTAAGACAGAGCTGACATGAGAAAACACACACACTGGCCACAAGGAATGTGCAAGCTAAGAGAAAAAAAAAAAATTTTTAAAAAGAAGAAAAGAAGCGGGGGTTTAAAAAGAAAATAGAAACCAGAAATATAAGAAAAGAAATATAATATATTGACAATAGAAACCACTTTTAAGTCAGTAAATTCAGATTACAATGGATGTAAGTGGCTTTTAAGTGAGGTCAGGGTACTCTCCTGAACTTTCCAAATCAGGGAGGCAACACAGGAAGAAGGTACAACAAAGAGACCATAAGGAATAAATAAAATCTACAAAAAAAACCACCTGAAGGATATCAAGGCTCAAAAGTGATTACAATTTTCTAGAAGCAAAGCTGAAGGAATCAGTGTTCCTCACTGTCCTCACAGCAGAGGCAGGAATCAGGCAAGGATACAAAGCCTAGAGATAACTGCATCACACATGGATACAACTGGCACATCTAATGAGAGATTTTACTTATTTGACCATGGGAAATGTGGTTAAGGGCAAGAGGACATTCACCTCACACAAAAGGAGGAGGGTGCTGGGCACTAACTTGCTAACCTACTGAAGGTCTTTTAACAAGGACTAAAATGGGCAGGTGAAAAAAAAGATCTCACAGCTAAATACAAACAACAATTTATAATGAAATAGTAATAATAGTAATGATGCTGTAATATAATAATAATAAAAGCACAGGCTATCCTAATAAAGAGGAAAGAAAGAGAATAGCAGGGTTTTAACATCTCTAAAGTATGAGTACTTTACTGCTACCAAGACAGGAAAAAAATCCTGACGAAAACAGGGTATCAGAGTATCTAAGTATAAAAGTTACACAAACATGTACAGACAAAATCATAATGGTTCAAAGCACAAAATTAACAAGGAATGTCAAGAATAGCAAGAAACCATTCTATTAGCACATTTAGGTAGATGAGGGAAAATGTGGCTTCGTTAATCAATGTAGAGGAAGTTCAATTGACAGATGATGTGAGTAGGCTGAAATGCTTAACACCTTTTTTTACCACCATTCATTCAAAATTTCAAGTGGAAAGACATGGATAATTCACTTAATTCTCACAAAGAGAGGTATGGTCTTACTCCAGAAGAAATGGCAAACAAATTAGAGAGTACTGAGTTAAATATTTTTCAAATAATTTGTATATGAATTCATCCCGGTCTCCTTAAAGAATTGTCTGAAACACACTTCGAGACTTTGCAGAAGCCAAGAAAAGACTCAAAGAATACATCTAGTACCTACCATGCAGAGAGAGAAATAAAAAAACAGAATTTAGGCTTAATTCCCAGAAAAAGTAGTGAACAATGAATCAAATCAGTTTTTAAGCACCTAAGTATAAAAGATGAGTAGCACTCAACACTGCTTTAAGAACAAATCATGCCAAAATAGCCTGATTTCCTTCTCAACAGGAAAAGAAACCTTGTAGAAAGCAAATGCCATGTACCTTGACTTTATTTTGGCCTTTGACATCTTATATATTTTTATATGCAAGCTAGGAACAAAACAAGCATATCCATGGTATCACACACATGCAAATCTATTTTGGATGAGGGAATCTACAGAGTAATTATCAAAATACAAGAATGCATCAACTGGGTTTCTGCCCTAAGTTTTGTTCTATTTGACTTTTTTATTAATAATCTAGATGATGGAATAGAAAACATTATTATTAAACCTGCAGATGAATGAACACAGGAGGGCACTGAGTGGCTGAATAAAATTCAGAATTACCTTGGCAAATAAAAGAAATCTCAAGAGGTAATGGATGAGATTCAACAAGACTACAGGTAATGTACCTGGGCAGAAATTATTAATGACACAAATACAAGATGGTGATAACTGAGCAGGCAGCAGTTTTCAGAAAAAGACCTAGAGTTCCTGTGAATTATAAGCTTGGTATAAGTTAGCAGTATTTGACAAACAAGGAGTCAATCATCTTTTTAAGGTTTGTAAAAAGAGACGTGTAACTCCAAGGACAGAGGAAGTAATCTTTCAGCTCTATTCAGTTTGGGGAACTTTCAGGATGTAAACAGACAAATTATGGGTAGTGCTTTCAAAGCAGATGTGAAGCATCCACAAAAAAAAACTATGTTAGAGACGAACAGAAAGTCTTTAGAACATAATCCAATACCTGCTAGACCTTTCCATTAGCCTGAATAGCAGCTGGAAATTCAAAAAAATTTGGTCATCTGCTCACTGTCAGGGAAAGAAAAATGAATAATAGGTACAAAACTTCTTGAAAGCAGCAGCAAAGGTAGAGTGCTGGAAATCAACTGCACCAGGGCACAGTATTTTGTTTTTTTAACAGCAACTTGACGATTTTGTTAAAAGTACATTCATCAAGACTGTACTATTGTATTAAGAGAGCAGAAAATCTAGTAAGTCGACTCCATTTATTTTCAATGTTTTTAAACTCCTCCAAAAGCAATGAAGTTTCTTGGTACCAACATATCAGCAGTTCTGTGATGAACCGCGAGTGTGCACAGGTGGAGACATGTCTGGACTGTTCCTACTTTCCCTTCAAAACAGACCTCTCCACCCCATCACCTTCCCATCCTTCTAATGCAGATTCTACTTACACCAGCTATTTACACAAATTACTGTCCACGCCCTTGTGTCACGGCTAATCCCATGGCACTGGTCCCTGCTTCATTCCCTCTCTGCCTTCCTCACCCCCTCAAAACCCCCTCCTCTTACCCCTGTCCCACTCCCTGCTCTGTTCCTCATGACCCCTGCCTCATGTTGCCTTGGGTCTCCTTCCCTGTCCTGAGGAGAAGGTGCAGATCCTGCCAGGGTCAGTGTTTTGGCAGCAGCTGCTGGGGCAGAGCAGGCTGGGTTACCACCACCAAGAGAACCAAGTTACCACCTGCCACATTGCTTGCCTGAAGCACTTTTCAGATGTTCAGGGCAAATACCTGAGGAAGAATGTTTATCATGTGGTCAGATAAGAATCTTGGCAGCAGGGTCGGGAGCTTCTAGCTGTTCGAGTGGCTGAAATATCTCAATGGATTGCTCCAGTCTGTGGCAAATATCATAAAAGAAGACTGCGGACAAATGATTTCCCAAGTCAGGCTTCATAGCTTTTTGCCTGCCTAGAAGACAGGCACCTCAGCTGTCCCAATGTATAAAACTTCACACAGCCGTTTGTGTTACCTGGGCTGTCACTCCAGAAAAAATGCCTGCTGGCAGATCTCCCTGAGCTAAGGACTTCACTTAGAGGCATAAAACCCTGCAGATACTGCTGAGCACCATGGTGTCTGATTCCCAGGAACACATGCAGAAGACACAGCTGGCCAGCAGGGTGGTCTGATGCATCTCGAATACGGAGCCCCAGAGCAGAAGAGATGCTGCTGTGCTGCCTTTGCCAACACGTGGATTGCACACAGCATGGCTGAGAAGTGTAACGCAGAGTGTGACCCTATGGGCAAGCCCCAAACCTCACAGTGCCCTGCAGATCTGAAAGGTCTTCACACAAAAGAACACAAAGGCTCTTCCCATCAATTAAAGTCCACCTACTTGACAGGAAGCTATAAAATAACAATCATGTCTTAAAGAGAGGTAAACACGTAGTATCTATTGCCTCAGGAAACACAAGAAGTTTGCAATTCTCTTCAAATAACAAATACAGGCAGAGGTAAAAAGGCCTAATCCTACTAATGTGGTGGCAGAACAGTTTGGAGAATGAGAACAAGACTAAGTTTTAACAACGTTCAAATTGAACCATTACTCAAACTCATTATTCAAATCCTTATACACTCAGACTCTTTCCAAATGCGCTACTAGTAAACACGGGCGTAAGTAGGAGTAAGCACACATATAAACTATTTTGTGTATTTCTGTGATGACTGCAGCTAACCCTGAAGCCACTGAAATTCTGCTAATGACAAGACACACATGTCCACAAGACAACAAAACTGAAATACCAGGAAGCAAATCCACACCATAGTGATTCATGTTTTTGACTCTGTCTAATTACTCAGTTCTGTCTGCTTCTATATTACTGGAAACCTCAAATATCCAAACAGCTTTCCCAATATCCACATACAAAACTTCAGAAAAATTAAGCCATTTCCTTTCATGTGTGTATCAACCTGTAGATTGCACAATATCTAGTGCAAAGTAACAGTGAGACGAAGAGCCTATTAAAAATAAACAAAAAAATCTCTTTCATATGGCCAAGTATGAATACCCATTACTAAGTCAAATAAAACTCAAACTGATTGAAAAACTACATTTTTCAAAGACTTGGTCAAAATTGCCATGACAGAGTAAAGTAGGAACTTCTTCTATGGCTGTTTTTTTCCAGACTTGTTCATGAGAAGGCCTTCTACACCTACCTCAAAAGTGTTTGGTACTTTCAGAAGCTGAGATGACCAAACCATGCAAACACAACCTGATTTCTTTACCAATTCCTGCCTTCCTACAGATAGCCACACTTTTTACTTTTATGTAAATATCACACTCTGCAATTATACAACTTCTTAAAACAACATTTTTGGCAGAAATGTCATGCCACTTATCTGGAATTTCTAAGCTCACTAGACCTAAGAGCCTTCTGGCCAACTATTATCTAAAACTGCTCTTCTAAATGCATATACTATGAGAAGTTCTCTGCATCCAGCAGCTTCAGCAGGTGCTTCTGGGCATTAAGCACTTTGGTAGAAAAGAGGCTACTTATTCAGAAACATAAATACGGAATTGGGCAAGTAAGATGAGATAATTAGTTCTTTCAAAGCTTAAGTCTTGACAGTTTTAGGATGTATGTTTTCATATGAAAAAACCTCAGAGCAGTTAGCACACTTGAACAAACACCCCTCCTTGATGCTAGCAGGGGACTATCTCCAATGAAGCTTTCAAGTTGATTACTTACTTTCTCTACTGGCCTGATCAAACCAGAACCTACAGGTATTTTCAAAATTCATCCTTATGCAGAGAGTTTTCACTGTGCAAATCCAATGTTGTTTAGCATGGAGATTTTATCAACTAACTCACAATTATTCATTAATTATGAAATCTATGAATTAACAGTGTTTTAACCTTATATGTGTACTTAGGAACAAAGTCAAATTAAACAGATGTAATACAAGTAAGGCTGGCAAACGTACTCTAAAAGACTCTTCAGAGCACAATCTCAACATACAATTATGAGCTCCTATTTTCACACTGTGCATAGGCCTCTTTAAGAGAAAATGAGTTTTTCCCAGGCAGCTTGTCATTACTACGCTCCCACCATATTCCGTTCTGCCATCACAACCAAACCAACCCATCCCAAAACCCTCCTTCTCATCTTGGAACTACACTGGAGTAGTCAAATGTAAGTAAAATACTTGCTTTTCTTGCAATAATTATAGAATTCATTGCACATACACAGTATCTCTGACTTTGGCATGTTTTATATTGGAACTTTGCATGTACAAACTGACTAAAACTGACTAACAGAAAGCCATCTTCAGTTATCTGTGCAGCTCTCAACAACTGCACGAGAAAACAACAGTGTCCAAGGAGAGGAAGGGCAATCAGTACTGCTCTGTCAACAACAGTGCAATAGTTGGCATTATGATATTTCCCTCAAAGTAAACAAGCTATTGAAATTTGTTTTGTTTTGGATCCCCAGTACAGAATTAATTGCTTGGGACAGTTTATCTATCTCTTAAGCCAAGCCTGCATGAGGATATTGAGAATGCTACGGCAAATCAACTAAACGTTTGACACCAATGTGCACACATTTAATTGTCTTGAAGCTGTGAGTAGATGCTCTAATTCAACAGCAAAGCTCCCTGTAGCTCCTTACTCAGTTAAGCTACATTGGTCTAAGACTAATTTACTCCTGAATTAAAGCAGTCCCCCAAGGACTCAGCACAACTCATTTTTGCATACTAACTTCATGCACTTAACCAATTTGCCTCAGCTCTTCCTGAGTTCCTCAAGCCTTATGGAGTTTTCAGCCTATAGCTGAAGGGAACTTGGCTACTTCATCTCCAATGCTGGGAACAGTAAACTGAGTGTTTTCCACAACACCTTCCTTCTAGAACACAGAAGAAAACCCCCAAATTAAAGAGAAATTCCTCGCATTGCTTAGCTGCTTCCTGCTCCAAGGTGACAATTCAGTGGATTTGGAGTTTATCATTACCTTGGTCCTACTCTCCCTCCTCAACTTTGTGGAAGCCAGTTCTTGGCAACCAGCATGTTCACACATACAGGAAACAACCAGAAAAAGGCAATGAAAAAAATGCAGGTGGATATTAATCCCAAAGTGGGATTTGAAATGTCTTTAGAGGTTTCCAATTGCGTCGAAGCCATAATCTACTGATACTGGTTTTGTTCATCATGATTTGGAAATGGCAATCATATCACCATCTTCTACTGTTTCTCATCATGACCATTGTTGTGGTACCTCAGCACTCTCTGGAAATGAATCATAACCCATTAATTCAGTACTAATTCAGTTCAATACTAATCCTAAACTGGGGTTGATATTTCTCAAAATATTCTAATAAAATTATGTACAGATAGGATTGATTATTTTTAAAACAAATTAGTTGCTTCCTTACTTGTGAGAACTCAGACTGCCATTTTATTTAGGTCAAAATGTAAAGCACTTCTGGGACTGTAAGTACTCAGGAGAAGTAAAGATGTCCTTCTTCCATCTGGGGTCATTAAAACTTACCTGGATGGTGGCAGTACTTGGGGAATACTTTGGTTTGGCTTTACTGCACGGATGTACAGGTTTCAGTGATGCTTTGAGTGTACCCACACAGACACACTTGTGCACACACTTGTGCAGACAATATCCCAAGGTACCTCATAAGATTAAGTTCATTGACTGAGCTATGAGAATGATAAACTAGTGTTAGAGGCCCTGCTGTACAGCAGCTAGCTGAAAGGGGTGTTTAGAGGAATAAACAAGTATACATAATGCCTACCATTTCCTTTCCCCAAAATAAATTCATTCATTATAAACGAACTGTCACATCATCATCTTTAGAGACTTCGAATCATGTCAAAGCTGTATTTACTGACACTGGTTTTTCTTCAGCACAATTTAGAAACTGCAATCTTATCACCATGCTCTAACATTTCTCATCACAACCACTGTTGCGGTACCCCAGCACTTTCTGGAAATGAACCGTATTCCATGGATTCAATTGTTGATCTAACACTTTAAAACACCACTCAAGCCATGCACCACCAGAATAATGTGGGTGGTAGGCAACATGGGATGCACTGAAATATGGACTATTCAAATCTGTATTTTCAATTCTAGATGTTTTTAAAACTAAGTATCTAACCTCTCAGTGTCAATTAAAAAAAAAAAAAAAAGTCCCAATCCCAAAGGGATTAATAACAAAAATAAGTATGCAAATGGAAGTGAAGCCCTCTGGACAATATTTTCATTGATTTGCTGGAGAGAAGGACCCCTAGTGTCCAGCTGGATTTTAGCCAGCCTGGGGTCTGGTGACTACACAGCATCCAGGACGAAAAAACATCCTAGCTTGTAAAATATTTCCTGCAAACACTTTCCCATCCCTCTTATTTGGAAACTGACTCATGAAAGGAAAAAAAAAAATACATAAATACAGTTCTGCTCTCCTAAACTAATTATTTCAAAATATAATCAAGGTATCATGTGATCACCTGGACTCTGAGGATTCATCATTACTGATGAACAGGAATGTGCCTTGGCACAATAGTTTCACTGGTTGATTATGCACTGCAGACACCTATAGATAAACATCTCTATTTGTAAAAAATGAGCACTGTCTCTGAGAGCAGTTGCTGATGAGGCTTTAAAAGCAGCATCAAAAAATGTAATGCTGGAAGGATGAAGCTGCCCAGCCCTGTCATGTGGTAGCTCCGCTTTCTAAGGAGGAAAAAAAATCTGCACGATTCCTTATGATCAAGGTTTTACCCATTTATTTGGATAATCATTCAAATGGCTAAACAGACATCTAATTTGAAAATAAAAACGGATTGATGCAATCACAAACAAGTTCTGAAATTGTGATTTATAAAAAAGAGGGGAAATCTTGTTCTAAGCCAAAACACACACACAGTTACCTTTTTCTAATCAGAGCATTCATTTCTCCTCATTATGATCTCACAAGCACATTAAAATCTTATTAACATTAATTACTTCTGAGCGTCTATGCATGAGCAGCGACAGGCTTGCGTGCGCGCGCGTGTGTGTATGTGTGTGTGTCTCTGGATCATATCTACATTTATATACCTTGCTGCACTTTGCTTATAAAACATGTGAAAATATTGCTGCTAACACCAATTAGCTAATTTCACACACACAGATAGTAAGCTGCTGTCTCGCTGCACAGCTTATTATAGACCAGCAGACAGATGGACAGACAAACAGACGCAAAAAGCATCGCGGCTCCTCCTAAATGCAAGATCTAAAATGCCTGGCACCCCCAGGAGTGCGAGTTTCATCCTCGTAAGTCTGAGGGAACAAAATGACAAAAATAATTAAAAAAATAATAGTAAAAAAAAATAGGAGACAGCCAAATATCCCATTTTCTACACAGATGGGTTCAATGATGAAGTGATAGAGACAAAGAAAAAACTGGCAGGCAGACAAGCAGCAGGCGCACAGAGAGACAGACAGAGACAGATAAACAAAGCAACAGAGAAAGAGATGAAAGCATATTCATACATGTGAATTTGGGCTAAGCAATAGTAACTTCAGCCCACCAACAAGGTAAGGAAAGAAATGGCAGAGGCAAGAGTCACCATAAAAGTGACTTCACAAGCAAAACCCTGACACTTTACAAAACTATTTATGGATTCTATTTACACTGAGCACACTAAATGCAGCAGTGCTGCTGGTGACACTCAGCTCAACCACAAACTCCAGAACAAACACAGGAACCCTATGTGCCACTATGGAACTGCACCTTCCTCTTCTTCTTCACCCTTTGTTTCCATCTAATTTATATTCACCTCTATCCTACTTCTAAATCTCATCCTCCTGAACCCTTCCCTCTGCCAGAGGTTAAGACATAAACAACATATCAGCATCTCTCATCATGGCAAAGACATGTTCATCCATCACTGGGGGATCAGCCTCTCCACTGGGTCCCAGGGGGACAGTTGCTGGTCATCTTCCTCTCTATCCAAATACCCATCTCTCCTCATCTTCTTCCACTCTGAAAAGAACTGCAACCCTCAACTGGTATTAAAACTTTAATTTATATCAGCAGGATACAAGGTTTAGAAGAGTCATAAATTGCCTTTCAGCCCTACTACCCTTTGTTCCATTTGTGCATTCTTCCACTGATGACATGATCAGGCAAAACACTATAAGGAGAGAAACAATTAAAGCTAATGAAGATGGTTTCCTTATTGGAAAATTTTTTGAAATGACTACATCTTAATTTCTCATGGTAACACATGTGTTTGCATTTTCTGCTCACTCCTCTCAGAACAAGAGAAGTTAAATGTGGCAATAATTACTGTGTTATCCCCAGCCTTTTTTACGTAAAGGTTTCGGAGCACTTCACAAACTGTTCATGAAGCTTTGAGGCATGCAGAAGGTTCTCCCATCACTCTAGCTCACTGCTAGGGAACAGAAGAGCAGAGGTGAAGTACCCAGATCAGTAAGAAGGTCTACAGCAGACCTGAAACATCCTCTTATTTGTCACATCTTCTCTTCTTACACATGCCATATCTAAGGTTATTAAAAATAGTACCTGAATTAAAAAAAAAATAAATAAATTCAGCATCTGAAGATTGTACTCAGGATCCTTGATTTGTACTTAGCTCACTCATGACCTTCTCCTAATGCTGCTTATCCCGAAGAACCTACTCCCAGAGAAAGCCAGCACAGCTGCTGAGAAAACTACCATGAATTCAGTCAAGCAAGTTTGGGATGTATTGGGTGTATTCCAAACATCCAAATCAGTTCTGGTGCATTCTCAGCAAATCCAGTGATTCCAGGAAGCTCTGGAGCTCCTGAGCATGGGCATTATTACAGTTGTCTTGCACACAAGTGCTGAGCTTGGTGCACCTTGCCCGAATTCTGCTCAGCTTGGTTTTACTGTGCACACACAGCAGATCTGATTACACTGCAGAGCAGGAACCATGGCATATGGCCCCTTCTGCCACAAGGAGCAGGTTCCTGACCTGCTGAGGCAGAAAATAAGGAAGCAAATTGAACACCAGTCCATTTGCTCGGCTTACTGCGCTTCTTTTGTTAAGGTAAAATATACAGGCGTTCAGAGTAAGGATATAGAAAAGTAAAAGCATTATAAGCAAAGAGCAATAAAGATTTGAAGCTTTACAGTTTTATGCATATGACAAAATAGGCTTTTTCTTGCATATTTCCTAAAAAATAGAGTATAGACCATTAAAGTCTCTCTTGAACTATGCAGAATTACTTCCTCTAAGAGGAAGTAAGATTCTTTCTGACAAGGCAAGGAACCTCAACAGTTTCAGTTAAGAGAGGTTCACCCAGAAGTTCAGCTCATTTCCTCAGGCTTCCCAGAAAGTTTGGAGTAATCCATGGCCTGTCATTCTTCCAGATTCCAAACCCTCCACTGTGTTCCCACCACACTGATCTTTAGGCACACTGAAACTTAGGAAAACAGGACAGCCAAGCAGAATTTCCCCCTAAACACATTGGTGATCCCCATCAAAACCAAGAAAGGGCCACAGAGAGATGTGAGTTCAATAAAATGGTTAAGAAGTAAGTATCCTCTAAATTTGCTGACTTAATGCCTACATAATTGTTGACTCTTTGACCCATCTTTCCCCCAAACCCAATTAGATGCATAACGGCTCATGGCACCCAGAAGGAAAAACAGTGTGTCCTATAAAGCACTGCTTCGGAGTTTTTGAAGACTACATACACCCTAATAAATTATGGTAAAAGTTGTACCTCAGTCAGTTAAAAAACAAATCCAGAAACTGATTTATTAAAGTAAATGCATAACACTGAAGGTGCTTAATGACAGAAAAAAGTTGCCAGTTTTTATTACCACAACAGCACGTAGAGGCAACTGTGTAGCAGGGAACCTTTGTAGAATATCTGTGTCTGAATTTTGCATGTAAAGTGGACACAAGTATCCTAAAGACTAAGAGGACTCAAATACAATTGACTTGAGGATCTCTCAAAGGACCAGTGCTTATCAGCAGAATGAATCTGAGTGACCATTCAATCTAAAAAACGGTCATATATGTGTGAAAGGGGAGCAGGGGATAAACCTCTCCTTAGGGGATGGATGTAGAGGAGGGAAAGGTATTTACTGCCTTTCCTGTACGAAGAAGCTTGACTTTCCTTTCTCAGGTGGGAATTATCCCAGTAAACCTGGTCTCCATGGACTGCATTCATCTGCTTCATGAACCTTACTGTACTGCGTCTGCCAAAAGTTCCAGCAGGCTGAGTCAGTGTGAGAGTACTTAAGAGGTGCACTTGGCACGTTGACCAGCCTCGAGATCCAAACCCCTTTGTGTCCTCTTGGAGGTTAATAAGACAAGGTTTTAGTGACTCCATCCTGGCTCTTATAAGCTTCTTGGGGATTATCGAAATTGGAAATTGCATATGCAAAAGCTGGTTCATCCAGTTTTTAGGAGGGACATTCATCCCATTTGCCCTTCAACCCTTGAAACGTGAGACATGCCTGAGGAGTGTTCTTTGTTATAGTCTCACACATATACCCAGTTATGGTGAGTCCATATGTCTCTGATAAAGGCAAAACCTTATTGTGCATTCCAGCTTTTTCTTTTGTAAACATACTACACTAGATGAATTTGGCTCTTAAGGAAGAAAGTATTAATTGTGCTGGCTAATAAAACTTTCTGTTGCTGTCCTTCCAATCTGGCCTTCTAAGCATCAACAGTCATTAAAACTGGCTCTTGGGAAGTGAAAAAATATTAGAGAGCGGTACAAACCCAAAACTTGTTTGCAAGTTTTCAAGAACTGAGATCTCAAGATCTTGAGAATCTCATTCTCAAGTAACAAAAAGTTAAATGCAGCTATCCCTTGCACAGTTTTCAGGTTGAATATACAAGCAAATCAGTTCCTCCCACTGTTCATTCTCTGAGAGATGCCTCGGCAGCAACACACCTGTGCTCTGCCCAGATCCAGCACTCGTGGGCTCCCTTCACTGCCTGCATGGGCTTTGTCCCCACTGACAAGTTTAAACAGACCAGTAACAATCCTCTTTAGATGCTTGTGTCCCCTTAAGGGCTGTTTTTCCTTCTCTCACATGGCAGTTCTTAGACGTTAAGAGCCATTGCACGTAGAGCAGACATACACACAGGAAGTTCAGAACAACAGAATTATTTGAAGGCACCTTTGCCTTAATATGTGATAGGGAGCTCCGGTCGTCTCTTGACGACTATTTAATGGATCAAGAAACACCACTCTGTATTTCAGCCAGATATAGCTTTTCCCTATGATTTTTACTGTACAAAGAGAGGTGGAAGACTGGTCCAGTTTTGAATATCTACTGCTAACATCTAAAGCTAACACTGGAGCTCATCAGGATATATCCAGCTGAGAGAAATCCAGCCACGGGAAAACAAAAAAATTGAAGTTACTTTAACTCAGTTAAGAGAGTAATTATAAATAATAAGCAAACAAAACACCAAAAAGGTTTTTTTCTTTAAAAATTCTGCTGTTAAAGACTTTGTTGATGTGTTGGTATATTAAATGTATTTGGCCTCAATTTTCAGTTACTGTAGGGTCTTTGTATTTCATTTTGGAAGTAGAAACAAGACTTTAATGGCAAAGAAGTTGCGTGTGTGTTACAATACCACAATGGTGTAAAAAAAAAAAAAAAAAAAGAAGCCTAACAGTCTTTAACATAGCCAAGAATCATCTGAGCTTCCTTTGTCCATGGAACATGGTCTTTACTTTTCCAACTCCCATCTGCATGTACAATACACTGAGGAAGGAAGAAAGAAAGGCCTCACTTCCTTCTTCTCTCTGTGCCTCGATTGTTTCTAATTAAAAAATGGAAATAATAATGTTGATTCAGCTACTGAAATTAGGCAAAACTAAATTAACTACTTTCATTAAACACTGTAAGATACTTGAATAAGTTTCTTCAGAAATGCAAAGCGCTATTTATCCATATCAGCAGCTATCTATGACTAAACTGTCCTAGAACCTTTTGTGAGCATTCCCTCCTCCTGCTTTTTACTGTTCTTTGTTTTGAAGGACATGTGTAACTCCTTTATCTAAAAAAGCCTGGGAAAGACTGAGGCAGAACTGGCACCTCACTTTTTTGGTGAATGAGAACAAAGCAAACCAAAACAACAACAACAAAAAGAGATCACACAGGGTCTCAGGATTAAACCTTTGCAGATAAGAAAAAAAAGGCATTTTTTTTGGATGGTAAATTCTTTGCAGCCCTTGCCTGAGCATTATTCTCATAATCACCAACACCTCGTAAAAGCAAGCCTTTTCATCAACTCCATAAGCTGAGATTTCAAGGAGAGATCTGGGAAGAATCTTATTAATACACCTATGTATGCTGCCACAAGGGAGACAGTATCTAACACAGCAGAAATGAGGTCAAATGCAGCAGCACTGTCCTAAAGAAAACTGTCTCCTGGTCACAAATCACTTGTGGAGTACCATGCATCATCTTTACTGCTTCAGACGTATGCCAGCTGCAGCCAGTAGGGAGAAATACAAAGCTAAATTCAGCTCTTGGTTCAAGGTTGGTTCTTCCAAATTTCATGGAACTGGTCCACTTTTATAAAAATGTAACATAGGGCAAAATACGACCCATAAACATTTTGACAGATACACAGACATTCAGAAATTTTGCATGGAACTTCTTATCCCAAGAGCACAGTCCTCTGAAGATGATTATTGTATGATGATTATTCCAGCTCACTGCTCATAAGGAAGAAGGAAAGGGCTGTGGCCTCATCCCACCCCCTCTCTGGTCCTACTCATACAGAATCCTGCTGTAAAATTTTCTCCCTCTCTTGCCAGTGGGACCAAGTTAGTCCCTATTTTTGCATGAAGTTCAGACTTTTTGTCCTCATTTTCTTTGAACAGCTCTGCCCCCTGCCTGCGTCTCAGCTTTTATTTCTTCTAGCTGCTCACATTCTTCACGAACCTCCTTCCTAAATGCTCCATTTGTATCCTTCTACCACACTGAAGTCAATGTTCCATAGTAACATTACTCCAGATTCCAGTAACTCTTTAAAACAGCCTACAGTCTTCTAAACCATGTTCCTGCACAAGCAGACTTCACCAAGAAACTCTAGAGATGTTCATTTTAGCTCACGTCCTTTTTCCTTTCAAGTTTCAAAGAAACCTGCAAAAGATGTGGAGTGAAAATTAAATAAATTCTGATAGCAGAATAAATTATCACAGGGCTGGATATGGATGTGATCTAGACAAGAGGGCTCTCTCTCCAGCATTGAGACAGTCTTAACTGAGATAGCTCAATTATTAATAGGAGTTTGGTCAAGACAACCTAGGGCTGAATGCTGTGAAATGACATGGCTCAAAACATATGCAAAATTAACTTGAGATCCAACATAATACAGCCTGCATGAGCAGGGCAGAACAGTTTTACAGACATCCAAGCTACCTAAGTAAATACTAGCTCTTAACCTCCATGTGGTAAAAACCTTTTCGAAAACAAAACAAAACAAAGACCCAACCAAACCCCAGGGCTTCAGGTGTCAGTTCTAGTCTGACATGCCAGAGAAAGACCACAAGTATTCAAAAACTTCATGGGGAGGCTAAAGGGAAGTCATTAGAGTAAAGAAAGAATTTGTAATGCACTTCAGGGTGATAACAAGGCACAAACTCAAGAGGGAAGGATAAAACTTGCTAGTATAGCTATAACTAACACCCTCCTATTTGCTTTCAGAAATTGATAAACATCATTATCTCTATCCTGAAGACAGGTAACTGGGAAATGAAATGACTGGTTGAAAATAACACAAAAAACTAGAAACAAACTCTGAATCCTGCTTCCCTAATGCACAGCTTATCCTCATCACTATCTTGCATACAGTAGTGACTGCACTGCAATCTGATTAAAACTTCTGATACTGCACTATGACTTCATGCTGACAAAAATATTTAAGATCCCTGTAAACACATTGGGAAAAAAAAAAAGTTTGTCTACAAAAGTATTAAGAAGGCTTGGAGTGGGATCCAGTCCCCTGTAAAAAGGGACTCAGAGACTAGAAGAAAAAGCATGTGAATTCGAGAATCCAGAAATGCCCAGCACTAGGGAAAAAGAACTGAGCTTTCTCTTGTCCGACACAAAGTTCTGCATAGCTAACTGTACTGCAAAAGCACAACTGGCTTTTAATCTCGTTCAGGAGCAGCTGCTTTCACAGCAGTGAGATGTTTCAGGATGAGCCTGACTGACTTGGTGGATAAATGATTTGAGGTTGGTATAGTTCAGAAGGAACCAGCTCATTTAGGATATGTCACTATCTTAAAAACACTTTTCCTATCCAATTGCAGCAAGCTTTGAAGCTTTCAAAACTTGGCCGTGGCTTGGAGAGGAAAATAAAGCAGCATTTTCATGAAATGCTGGAAATTACAAAACAGGGCTTGGACTTCAAACAGTCCACCAGGACAGGCTGGGCCTTTGCCGGGAACTCATGTCGCTTCTAATCACTTGTATTAGTTTAGCACCAGCAAAGGTGCCAGATTGGTAGTCCCAGGCGCTGTATTCTCTATTTATCCCCAGAGCAGGTACCGCAGGATGGCAGGCTATCACAGAGATGCCAACCCCTGCTCCAGTTCCTCCCATCCAGGGACCTGGTGAGAGGAGGGTGATG
Organism: Corvus brachyrhynchos; assembly: GCF_000691975.1. Classification (NCBI taxonomy): domain Eukaryota; kingdom Metazoa; phylum Chordata; class Aves; order Passeriformes; family Corvidae; genus Corvus; species Corvus brachyrhynchos. The sequence goes on along the minus strand of NW_008237619.1, from coordinate 9,824,111 downwards.
AGGTCTCAGTGCTGTGTCTGCTGTGACTGCCCACACGGGGGCCAGTACCCTGCACTATGTTTCAGAAGGATGGGATGCTAAACTGCGTGGCTTGTGAAAGGGAAATAACGGAGCATCAGTCTTCAAGTATCCTCCAAGATGCTGAGATAGAAGGACCAGGAAATCTTTTCTTTGCATTACATTCTAGATGTCTCAAAATGAATGAATACTTGAGAGAGCGACAAGGCCAGAGAGAGTCAACGTACTGAGTACAAATGAGATTTATACGTGACTTGAGTCACTCCAGACAATTAGCTACCCACCAGGCTATTTGGTTTATTGTCCCTACTGGATAAAGATTTAATAAGCAGTCACCTAGATGGGAAACATGAGACTTGCAGAAAGGAAACTTTTCATTACTCTACATGGAAAACTTGAGCCCAGTCCCGCAACAGCTCTGCACAGCTGATTCCCACTGGTGTGTCAATGGCTGCAAGATGAAGCTCTTTTTCATGACAGTCCACACAGGTGGAAACACAGGGACCATCTCTTATTGAATAATTACTATGTCAGAAATCTTCCACACACTCCAAATATTCTATGGAAATTTATCCAGCTTTTTTCAGTTTTTTCTGTCCAGTACTCAGTCTTACCCAGGACAGACATTTTTTCATGGTATGAAAGCACAAAACGCTGGATTTTAAAAACTTATCTACTTGGGCAATATGCTGTGTACGGAACACATTAAACAATTCAGTCTATGTTTGGAAAAGAAATACAGATTCATCACAACGAGGAAGGATGTTCAAGAGTATCCTGAAAAAACAGCCGGTATTCAAGCCAAAGGATAGGATGAAGTGGGCACAACAGTATAAAGCTGACAAGCAGATTTAACTGACAGTGACAGAAAGAATTGGAAGCTGCCAAAGCCTAAGCTACATTAGGGCTTCTTCAGACACTACATACAGTAAAATTGAAACTAAAAGCATCAATGAGAACATTTGATAAAACCCCTTCAGATGGGAAAAATCCTAGAAGAAGCAGCTGCAGCAAAACAGAAAATACAAACTTTGGAAAATCATAGGAAAAGGGACACCTATCAAATATAAGACTGGGAAAAAAAGGCTGAATTACAGATTGAACATTTCATGACCTCTCAGCAGTCATGCCTGGTATCCAAGGGCTTAACACACTTCATCAGAAGACTTCTTTTGCTGTTACTGCCGCTCGTTGCAAGAGAGCTCAAAGCCATTCATTTGGAACAATTTTTGCCAGGCAGTGTCCCAGAGGGTGTGGCCCGGTCTCCTGGGAATAGCATTTGTTAGTTTTAGAGAACCAGCAGAGGGAGCACATCAGCAATTAAACATGGTTTTCTTGTGTTTGTGCCTAAACAATGAGATTTTTTGGTTGAGTTTTTTGTTGTTGTTTTGTTTTTATTCTCAGCATTCCTCTGTCACTAATGCCTGTGACTCACTTAGCTCTCAAATTGCTGGGAGTTTAGGAGCCAGAACCATGGAGAATAGCAGGCTCCAAATCCAACCCACATAAAATGACAGTGGACACAAGCTTTTACCTAGTTGTCTTTCTTCACTTTCTCCCCATGTCAACCTCCATCTTACGCATTCCTGACATCCTGCCCATGAAATCTTGTACTGCCACATGACGATTACTTTCACATTCCTGCACTGTAACCACTAACTTTCTAGTCAGAAAGAAAGGCATATGGATCGCTAGAGAGGAAAGAGAAATCAATAATTAACTTTCAGTCAGCTGAAAGGACAACTCTGAAGTCCATAAGACAACTTTCCCAGTCCTACTTTTGTAGCCTCAAGGAATTGATCACACAGCTATCGATGATTTTAGAAAAAAGATTAGAAAGCATGTCTTTTAGTTGAGAAGGAAGAAAAAGGAAAATCAGTAATTCCCATGCTGTATTTACCTCCGCATCAAACGACACACTATACTTGCTTGCATTTTCAGCTCTACCACGACCCCAAGATAAATTCACTCTGTCTGAAAGTGTCATATTAAGAGGTCACCTACAGGTGTAACTTACAGAATGGCACCATGTCTGTCCTGCAAAAATTTCCCATAGGTGCTCTGCAGAGGGTTGGAAGCACTGCATTTATTCAGGTTTCCTTTCTTCTTTGCTGTAGTTACCAGCTAGTTTAATTCAGACTTTCATAACCACTGGTTTGATAGTAGCTCAAATATTCTGGAAGACCCTACGGGTTCTGGTTCACCTTTGCTACTGTCACTTACACTTGTGCAAACTGGACATAAAATGTTACCTACTGATCTGTGTCCACCCACTGCAGAAAAGCACAAGGAAAGAACTACAGCATGAGGTATTAAAGAATTAAGTCCTACAGACACTGCCAGTGTTTGAATTAGGTAGGACTAACTTGTGTTAGAGTCCCTACCTGCCATAAAAGATCTCGAGGAGCAGTACCTGAGAACAGCAAGTACAGCACAGGCTGCAAATCTGCCCTCCATGGGGCTGGCAGGGCAGGTTGTCACTGATGGGATGAGGCCATTCTTGGCATGAAAGGATTTCAGCCTTTGCTCTGGCAGAGTCCATGGCCTTTCCTCCCATAGTGCCATCTAGTGCTCGCTTCTCTGTGAGGTGAAGATCTGCCCCCTCGAACAGCCTGGGACCCTCCACACTCATTTCACCAAAGCCAACACCCAACTCTCAGAAGAACATTGTTTTTTTTCTTTAAAGACAGCTTTATCCCATTAGCCCAATTTCCAATTCCTGTGTTCTATCTACTTCAAGATACAAAGTCTTCCCTGCACGTGGTAAAAGATGAACTTCTTTCTTCTTGCAAACCTCAGGGATGTGTAGCAACCTGCCCTGCAGCAGCAGCAGCAGCAGCAGCAGCCCTGGCTGCCCCAGCAGCTATGGAAGAGGAGGTGGCACATGTCCCTGTGCTTCTGGTGACCATTTTACAAGACCCATCTGCAAACAGAACTCTCGCCAGCGCTGGGCGGTCAAAATGCTGTCATAGCACATGATGGTGCTGGAGGATTAAGTTCAAAAATGTAAGAAAACATGAAAGACATAAGCAGCAATCCTTCTGAAATGCCAGTCTCCTATTAGAGGAAAATTGGATCAGTGCCTTTAGAACTAAATATTAACTTTTATGATAAATACTAACCAAGAATATAGTCAACGCTATCAAAGGAAGAACCACCTGGACAAAAGCCTTTGCCTTTATTTACTCCTCACCGAAAGTTTAATACATCTGTGGAAATCTCCTCAAGTTAAAACGGTACAGCTCTTACAAAAGTATCTCAAAATTTGGTGTATGGTCAAACAGTACTTTTTACCAAGAGAAACCTGGCATAGACAGCTCATTAAAAATCCAAGTTATTTTTCACAGTTGATACTGTTTGTTTACTTTCTGAAATTTTCTTGGACCAGACAAGAACAGTGAAGTCCGTTTCACTTTGATTTGCCATCATTTTCCCTGTGCACCACAGTGTGAACATTAAACCCTTTAGTAGGAACAAGTTATTCTTTAAAAGTAACTATTTCCAGTGCATTGTTTCATTAAAAAAAAAAAAAAGACATTTATAAAGAATTTGGATTTTCTGAAAGTTTTGGTAAAAAAAAAAATCTAAGTAACTTGAAGTTAAATTTCAGTCTTTAAATTCCCATTAACTTGTATGAATCTCTTTCAGCAGAAGCTCTTTACCATACAGATCGCAGTTTAAAAAACTCCTATAAAAACAGACTGGAGTGAAACCAACTGAAATCTATAAGGCCACAGCATGCGATCAATTTCTAAACAGAACTTCTATTCAAATTATTCTGCTTAAAACCTCATATGGTCTGCAAAAATGAGCAAGGTTTTCTTGAAACAATTTAAATAACAATTTATCTAAGACTGTAATCTCTCTTGTATGGGATTTGTAAGCCATCCCACAGAATTCTCTAGCAGGGGACACTATTCCCTATTTACATCAAAGTTTTACATAAATACTATTACAATTTTTTTAATATTCTGCAGCTGTTTTCCCTTATGAATAAGCTGGGCCTATGAAGAAAATGTGAAAATAGGAAAACTGTGAGTAATATTTACAATAATGATATATTCAACACAGGAAATTGCTACAACTGTCTTTATCAAAATAAACAAGATAGATATTTTTTCCTCCTTTAGGAGACAAGCAAAATCCTCCACTATTAAAAATAATTTGACTTGGTATTTGTTTGGTATTTGGATTTAACTGTCTTATATCCCATTTTTGGTCCTGTTAAAAAAAAAAACAAAAAACAAACAACCAAACCAAAACAACAAAACCCCAGCACAAAAACATACACACAAAAAACCCAACAGCATTGCTTCTCGTCTCACAGGAGTGAGAGCGGCACATACACACGCCATTCAGCCCAAAATTGCTCTAGCTACAGGGCATGGCAAGGCATGAAATAACTGCTCCAGGAGAGCACTTCCTCATGTGGGTGTGTTAGATAACTGTCTGCTCCAACACTAAAATAAAGCACAGTGTGACCCAATGAGCAGCGCCAGCCCTGGCCCGCACAGCTGCCCGGGCTGCGGGCAGGGGCACCCCGAGCACCCCGCGCACGCCGCGCCTCCAAACCCGGCCATGCCCCCCTGGCCAACAGGTTTGGCATTCCCCGAGTTCCAGCTACATCACCAGATGCCCGATTTAAGTTTACTTAGGCATACTTTACCCTTTGTTGCTTTATCCAGATTGCAAACGGACTTTGTGCTATTGAAACGGCTAAGTTGCTGGTTTGTTTTTTGGTTTGTTTTTCTTTTTTTTGGCTAGAATATAGTTGGGGTTCAAGGAAAATCACATCCTCCTAGTGAAGAAGGTTTTACTATTAGAAAAAAGTCTTACTGGAGAATGAAAAATGTTTCTCCTACTGTGACTCTCTTTCTCTGCTTGAATTCTTCTTGCCTGGAGTTTTCATAAAATCAAGAGCTATCTTGTAGTCATTTTTAAAGTTTTTCAAAAATGTTCAGATGAGTCTGGGCTTCTGCTAAAAGTACATGCAAGAATCTGGAGGTCCATGGGCTCGCCTACAAAAAACCTGGGCTGTTGAGGAACATACACCTGCACTAGTTCAGGACAAAATGACAGGTGCCTGAAAACCCCTCACCCATCCCACAAGGAGGATGGCTGCAAATGCTCCTGCTGCCTCACTCCAGGCTGACCACCACCCAGAAGCATCAGCAACTCCACCTTTAAGACCCCTACATTTCTGGCATAACTTCAGCATCCCCTCTACTACCAATCTGATTTTCAAAGCCTGAGATTCAAACTTTAGGAGAGGAGGAAATACCTTGCTACAGTTAACAGGTCATCTGGAGCAATAAACACATTTAAAGTCTATCAACAAAATATTAATTTAGAAGTTTGAATAAAAGGAAGGAGGAAAAAAAATTAGTAAACAATGAATGTCATTCCCCAGCTAAGAGATGAGCCACCAATTTTTGGCACACTGATATACAAAACCTTGAAAAGTTTCACTCATGTTCTGGAAGAGCTGCTAATAAAATGGAGCAAGTAGTTTCTGTAGTTATAGTGCCAGTAAATAGATCTGCTGCTTTGGATTTCAATTAACTTAGTTTGTTCAGCGAGGAGGCACTTCTGTAGAAATGGGGACTCGTAAGTTAAAGGACAGCTAAAAAAAACACCAAACAGCAGCAAAAAAACCTGTTGGCAGCAAAAGTTCTTTCTGGCTGCAAAATAATGGATTTTTAAGAAACATTTCAAAGGTTTTGAAGGTTTTGGAGAATCTCCTAGGCAGTCTCAGGTGGGTTAGGAATATTGCATTATGGACTCCTTTGTGCTAAAAGGAAGGCCTAATGCATGTTTTTAAGAAGTCCGCCTCTTGCTATTAAATAAATAATTTTCTATTAAAAAAAGGTGATTGTTAGTGTTCAGAGATCTCCACTGATCAGCGTCCATTTTATATAATTACTTAGGATTCTCCAGAACATTTTATGTAACTCACTTCCACTATCCCTTTTCTTTTCTTTTTTCTTTTCTTTTTTTTTTTTTTTTGTTACCAGCAGAGTAGCAGTTTTACTCTCCAACAGAAATGACAAGAGCTCAGATAAAAAGACCATTTCAAATGGATCAGTTTAAGCAGTCTTTAGAACCCATGATAAATCTGGGCTCCAAAAACTCGACAATGCTAAATGGGCTATGAAATGCATCACAAATCCCTCCCAAGAAAAAAAAAAAAGAAGAAGAAAAAAAAAAATCAATTCAGAGAAAAGCTTCAATGTTTGAAAAATACAAATAAGCAGCATATTTGTGGAACGAAAAATGGTAAATAAATAGTTACTATTTCTGGACAAAATGGCTCGATAGATTTCATAATTTGCCACCACTGTAAAAAATATCTATTCCCTTCCCCCCTCCCTTCCCCGTCAGTACACACGGAAACACAAGCATAACCATGTATAAAGTGGGAGGGTGGGGGGCAGCCAAGGATACAAACTCCCTCTTAGAAAGTTTGAATTCTTATTAACCCAGTGATGCCTCCATAATGTTACATTAGATCAGCAACATAAAAGTTAGAATATATGTCTCCTTTCTTCCTAGTAAAGAAAACTGCAAAAGCATTAATAACGAAAAATAGATGTTAAAAATATCCTGGAGGAAAAAGTACATGTACAATAAGCAAAATTAACCCACTCTGCCCCCAAACCAAAACAGATAAACAGCAAAATCTCTGAATAAAAATCCTGTCAGGAAGAGTGGAACCTGCTTTCTCTTTTTTTGCTTTTATTTACTGTATGCCAAGCATGGACTTTAAACTTACAGTGTGCATATATATAGAAAACAAAGAATGAGAGTCACCGTTAACCCTGGTCACCGGCATTACAGTTAAAAGTCATTGGCAAATACTAATAAACCCCCATTTAGCAGTAAATAAGGAGAACATGATATATGGACCGACAGATGGAACTGCATAAACAGAAAAGAAAAAGCAGAGAGACCCACAAACATACAGAGAGAGCTGTTTTAAAAGAGTGAAAGATACTGATTTACTTGGAACTAGTGTTGGAAAACAAACGTATTTGTTTCCTTCATGATTAAAAAAAAAAAGTAATTAAAGTGAATCATAAGGGGGCACACCCTTAAATAAGTAGGGGGGGGAACATTTGTAGAGGGTAAGGCCTTCTGTAGATGTTCCGAATTTTAAGCTAGCAAATAGGTCTGGCAAACTTACATCTCCAAATTAAAAATCGAGGGGGGGCGGGGGGGGGAAATAAAGAACTGCTGGTGGTTTAAGGAGAGTAGAGGCTTTATTCTTTTATGTTTTATAAAAGTTGACTGGCCTACCTTGTTCCCCAGTCCTCAGTTTGTCTCCTCATAGTCGCTGTCTCCCTGGAAGTACAGTGTGAGTGGTAATGACTGCCTGCCTCCCTAATGAGTCCATTTTCCTGCTCTTGATGTTGTGTATATACACACACTGCAACCTACCTTACAAACCACAGAGACGGGAAAGGGAGAGCGAGCGAGAGAGAGCGAGCGAGAGCGAGCGAGAGTGCGAGAGACAGGGAGAGCGAGAGAGGGAGAGAGAGAAAGGCGCACACAGACAAAGCCCTCCTACCAGACAGCAGACAACCCTCCTTCTCCTATCTAGCAAAATACAACTCGGCTAATGCAGCAACAGGTTCAATACTGCCAGGCTGAGGCAGCGTAGCAAAGGTATACGGGGCTGAGCAGGATTGCTGGCAAATAAACACTTCGGTGCCGGCTGGCTCCACCTTTCTTATTTATGTTACAGGATGTTGGAATGCATTGTTTCAGACAGTCCATATGATTATCATAAATACATTTTTTGTGCATATTAGCATGAAGCGCCGAAACGTATCAGCCATTCTGCTCCGTAACCTTATAGCTCTAACACATGCAGGGAAGGTGTAAACATATCTCTTTTGACAGGCAGACTACACAAAGCCCACTGATGATTTTAAAGTCATGAGATCTTTCAAGAAAGACGCTCCTGAAGATAGGTTTCCCCAGACAATAGGGGAGCAGGGAAAATTGATCTTGATGAGGAAGAAGTCTTCCTAAGAGACTGCTCGGTAAACAATTGAAAAGAGAGGGCTATTCTCCCCAGCATTCCCTCCTTTCAAAAATATATATTGGGAAGCTTCTACCCCTACAGCTATAATAATGTGCTGTGCTTATGTCTGAACAGGTGCAATGCATATAGTACATGGTGTTACAAGGACAGAAATAAATCTCTCAAGTAAAAAAACATTTTCCCAGTTGCAAACAGGCCAAGGTTATTTAAAATACAGACCTAATCTGAAGAATGTTCTCCCCGCTCCCTATATATTTTTGCTGGGGGGAGGAGAGGGGATGGACAGGTAGTGGAAGGTGCAAAGGGGAAGCAAAGATGGGAGAAACAATACATGTAAGCAGTTACTATATTTTTATTTTTACAATATTCTGTCACATCTGAAGAAGATACATGCTGCTTTTAAAATAATTTTCACTCAGCCCTGCTTCTCATCACACATAAACTTACGCTGTCACAAAAATTCTGTTTATTTTAATGACAACTACAGACACATCAAAGTAGCAGGAGCAGGGGGAAAAATATTTTGCACCTGTATTTCATCCTTGGCAAATGTTCCCCAAGAACTTTATCCACAGAGTATTTTTTCGATGGAGAAACTAGGTCCAAGGTAAAAAAAAAAAAAAAAGGTTAAGTGATATTCCCAAGGTTATGCTGTAAAACAGTGGAAAAACAGATGAAAACTCAAATCTCCTGGAGCAAAAAGACTTTGCCTGGAGTAACTCATACCCACCTAAAAGTTAAGTATCCTGTCTAAGCCAGTTGTGTAGGCTCCCTCTATTGTCAGTGGGGAGCCAGGCACCTCCCAAAAGCAATTCATCCCAGCTTTCTCTCTCTCCCCACTGAGGAGGGAGCCTATACAACCAGATTAGGCTAAGCAGCTAGCTTGTAGTTGGCTAAATTAAGTAAAATGAATCTCACTTTTGATCTAAAGCTCTATTACAACATCCTGCTTCCCAAAACACATTTTTATTATCACATTTATTATTAGGCAATATATGCCTAAATTGTAGTGATGGAAAAGGGATAGCCTGCTGACTAAAAGAGACAGGTAAACTCTCTAGATTCATGGATTTGTACCCTCAGGCTGGCTGGATATTCATGATTCACAGAGTCTTTATAATATTAACCAGCCTGGTGACTGGTGAATTTGATTAGTTTTGTTCACTGGTAGATGGTACACATTTTTGTATTTCGCTTATAAACGTTCTCGTTTCATCCAGATGTAGCAGTAAATACGAAAGGATTAAGTAATTTATTTCAAAAGGTTAATTTTCATTAGTTTTTTCATCAAAACAAAGCCTTTCTTACCTTAGGGTAAAATATAAAGAGTAAAAAGCTCTAATAGATGACTTAGTTCAACTTCTTCTGTAATATTTAGCTACATACACACCTGGCATATGTAGAGGCAGCTCTCCAAGTTACTCCAAATATATATTATAAAAATTTAGTCATATTACATATTTTCTTCTCTGGACTTTATGACCATAGTCACCTTATTGAAGGATATGTAAGGTCAGGAAAGCAGAAGGGGCATTTGTAGACTTTGCTTCTAACTGTGGTAACTCGATCTGGCTGTAAGTACCAATTGAGCAGTCACTGCCTCAGTTTTTCCATCTGTAAAACAGACTCAACTGTAGTTCCATGAGTAGATGGTACAGTAAATATGTGAAGAGTCTTCCCATCTCGGCCTGGCATCTCTCAGAGTTTTATGATGGCAAATATTATGGGAAAAATATAAGTACTTTGTCAAGGGGCTCAGTTCAAATAATACAAATAGTCTCTGAATTTAAAATTTAAAAACCAGGTCTACACCAAAATGAGGATATCAGATGTGAGAAGTTCTTAGTAGTCTGGAATATTTGATCCCAAACTAACATTAATTCCTTTGTCCTACCAATACTACACATACAAATCTGAACAGATTAAAATGCAACAACTTTGGATAAAAAACAGACTTGAAGCCTTCAAATTTAAGACATTCAGGTTGAAATCTGACTACTGAGTTGAAAACACCAAAGTTTGAAAAATGTTCAGATTTGCAGTTGATCCAGATCCCAAACCTGTAAGTTTCTGGGAGGCATCTAGATCCTTAACTTTCCTCTAACTTTCTAGAAATGTCATATATGCATCTGAACCAGGATCACAGGCCACATTTCCTCATGTTTTGAGGAAGTGTGAATCTCATAAGAACACTAGAACTGAGCCCAGTTCCATTCAGTTACAATAATGCTTAGAGCCAGACCCAAACTGGAACCCAAAGCCACCCCTTCCAAAGTCGCATGGAGTTTGTGTACTCACAGAACTATAGAACTAAACCAAACACTTTCAAACCTCAAGATTGTTGGAAAGCAAATATGAACTAGATTCCACTTAACCTAGTTCTGGCCCTCAATCAGAAATTAATCAAATTAACCATAATCTTTATAAAATCCAAATATATGTCTGACCTGAATGAAAAAAAACCCACAAGATGTGATTTGCACTACTGGTTCCTTGCCTGAAAGTCTTTCTTAGACTTGCATTCTAACCATCAATGGCCCGATTCTGTGTTGTCTTACTAATCATTCAGTCCATCTAAACCATTTTAAAAAAATCCCAAGTAGTGCAATTTGAATGGAGAATCCTGATTTAAATATTTTGCCAACATAAAACTGCCCATTTGCTTGATTCAAAATGTTCAATGAAAGCCTGCTCACCACCACACCACACTCCTGTGGGCCTGCAATTCCTCCTCTCCATTATATGAGGAGGTCAGTGGCTATGCACTTGGATCATTTGCAAGAAGAGGAAGGAGGACATGTGGCTGCTGGCAGCTTTCAGCTCTGTCACAGGACTGGACACAGACCTGCCGTGTGACAGTGAGGGCCTGCATGGCAGTCACACAGCTGGCCTATGCCTGGCATGCAACAGAACAGGAAAGCAAGCCTTTGTCATGTGCCAGGATCATACCTCTCCCATGGCAGAGACACCAAATTTTGGTTATGCCACACATGGTGTCACCCCAGGAGAAAGAGGCTGGGGCAGAGGGCTCCCGGCTGGCTTAGTAAAAGGCTGCACTACCCATCCTGAATGCAAGAACAAGCAACGCTGGGCTACCCAGTAGATGATACTCCTGGTTTTCTTTCTCTGCAAACTTGTCTTCTCAGTTCAGAGTCAGTCTCTAGCAACTGTCATTAGGGAGGCAAAGGAGCCCTAACCCCTCTAGCAAAGCCTCCAAAAGAAAGAAAAAAAATACTAGCATCATAATGGCAGGTGAAAAATGGTTGTATTTGATGCAGCAGGGGCACCCATCTCCAGTTCTGCCAGGGAACTGTAGAGCCTTGATCTTCAGTAGTAAAGGGGAGATAGGGACAACCAAAGTGCCCAGCAGAACTGTGAAAGACTTTGTTGCAAATGACAAGATTCTGGATGACGGACTGAGAGGGAAGGAAGGTACTTCATTGCCAAGTAACATATTCTAGACTGCTCTAGTCTCCTCTCTCCACTTTATGTCTCCAGGCGCACCAACATGCTAAGTTTAGACATATCTTGTTGGCAGCCAAACCTGGAAAAGAAGTCACGGCATCATATAAACATGTCTGAGGAGAGCTACTTCCTTCAGAAAAAAAAAAAAAAAAATAAAAAAAAAATATTAGCCTCTTAGCAGATACCTAAGGGTTGATTTTCAAATTGTGAAGAAATTTGAGCGGGACTGACTCCATGAACTGGTTGAGTACCTTGCCTATCCCTATGATGGGCTGAAACACTGGTTTTGATGTACTTCACATACTTGAACTACAATAGTTCCATTAATACTTTCAGGGAGCTCTGCCTTACCAGAATGCCAGGAACTGTTCCTAGAAACCAGGCTGGTTTAACACCATGCTGCTGTTAAAAATCCCAGGCAAGCTTCCATCACAATTGTGTTTCAGATGGTACAGGCAGGACCTAGAAACAGTCACAGCAACATGTCTGAACTCGACTGCTTCCACTCAGTCCCCTTAACCACATACACGGGTCTCTGAGACTCCCCTGGTGTTGCCAGCCCAACAGGATTGGTGATTCACATCCCTACTGGTGTCCTGCAGTGTCTCTGCAACTTTGCGCAAATGTAATGAGAGAGATGCCAATTAAAAAAGCACAAGAGTCCTGCAGCGTGGCAGGCTGATTCAAATTAGATACCTGTATGAAGTGATTAAAAATAGGTTTTTTAAACCTGAAGATAACAGGAGGACAGTATGTTTGATTTACATCAGCAGGAGCCAACAAAAAATGTAGAAGGGCCACACAAAGCTCTTTATCCCTGCAGATTTACTGATGATAATGCTGAGGACAGGAAAGGAGAAATACAGTGCAATTCTGGTGCCTTTCAACATGCAAAGTATCTCAATTGTTCTCCCATCTCAGCAGTCACTACTTACTGCCAGACCTCCAAATAAGTAATACTTTCCTTTAATATAGCAACTTTGATCCATCATACCATAGTTCAGGTGCACATAATCATAAACAAATCAAATCTCACTACTTCCTTTGGCAACAAAACTACTGTCATTCTCATTTTACAGATAGCAAAAAAAAAAAAAAAAAAAAAAAAAAAGAAAAGGTAAGTGCTAATCACCCTGTTGAGAACACAAAGTGAGATTGGGCTGTTGGCCTTTCCTGGTGAAAAGTTCAGGCTGTGTTGCCTCTATGGATCAGTCTCTCAGGCCAACTGATTGGCAAGACTGGCATGCACTTACTGAACCAGAACTGACTTTTCTATTGTTGTTTGTTTTGGTTTTTTTAAATCTCAGAGTGTCCTGAATAATAACTCAGATGCAAAGGCCGACACATCTCCAACAGTTTAAATAGATTTGTGTAAATCTGTGTGCAATCTGTGTACCAAGTACCATAAATGCCCATTTTCCTTTGTGATGACACTACCTGTACTTCAGTGGAGGAACACTTTGCACAATGACTGTTCCCTTAGGCCACATTGCACTAAGGCTGCAAAACGGTGTTTCTGTTGCATAATCATCCCATGTCATACATTTCTCTAGTACTGTCTTGGGTAAATGTTACTGCTACATCAGTAAATTGTGAGAGCGAGATCTCACAAGATAATAAATTTTGTCCCAGCAAGGCCAATCCCTCGCTTTTATACTCGTCAACACTGGTGTATATCAACCACCACCTACAGGGACTGAGAGTCCTCATCAGCTCCAGAAGACCAGTATCAGACCAACGTATCACTTTCTAATTCAAAAAACCAAAACCATACAAAAAGCCCTCAGACATCCATGCACACAAACTTGGGATGTCCATGTGTTACTAGCTTTCTGTCCTGAATGTTTAGATTGTGTTGCAATCATTTAACTCCTAGCAAGGTGCAGTTACATGTAGCCTTGGCTATATGTGTATGTTCATCCTCTCCACTTACAGGGTGCTGGGATATTACCTTTATTTGCATGGGGAGGCCATTAGTGACCAATTTAGCTGTTGAGCTAATGTGCCAGGCCCTCATGGAAGCTGTGGAGTTACAATGAAGTCAGATCTTGTTACATAGCCCACTGCATTGTATGGCGCACCCTCTATTATATAACGTTATGGTTCCCAAAGGTTACCTCTGATTCCATTATAGAGACGTGTTGCAGTTCAGCCAACATTTAAGGACTAGAAATTTGATGATTTACTTACGAAAATCCGCACTGAATCCATCCCAAACTGAACAACAAATTGTAAAAAGTAGTTTTACCATCTGAAAGGAGCAAATCAGGATGCAAATTCATCATTCTCCTCTACCAGATAACCAGGATGACTATCAAAGACACCTATTTTTGCTGCAGAAAATTAAGGAGCATGCAGAGGATTTGATTGCTGTCATAGTGATTGCAGACATTTATGACACGAACCACAGTGAAAATTCTGAAGCTCAAGGTGGCCAACACTTTTACCCTGTTTAAATAGTAGGGAGAAAAAATAGCCAGCAAACCATCCCAAACTTCTGCAACTCTAATGACTGCTGTAGCTGTTGAGATGCACTAAGTTGATCATGAATGAAGATCTGATCTGGATGGGGGAAAAAAGCTAGACACATCACTAGCAATATTTTGGAAGCTGTTATTTTACCCTCTGGGGCAACTGAATATTTTCATAAGCCTATCAGCGTGAATCCATTCTACCTGGAAAATATTTATGTCAGCATTTTCAAAGATGCTACTCATTCAAGAGGTAATTATCTCCTAGTTTAGAATATTGCATCTGGGAATACTGCCCCCCAAATGAATAGCCATTTCTGGAAAAATAAAAACAAAAATGCAGTATAAGTGTATCAGATGTATAAATGCAGAAATTTCATACTTGAACTTTCATTGCCTATACATGAAGTGGACAAAAACTCCTCTACACAAAAGAGACAAAGAGTGTTGAAACTTCAAACATCCAAAAACTCTTCAGTAGGCTCTAAAAGTTATGTGACTATCTTAAAGGCAGGGATTTTTAAAAAAATCTCTTTTATGATCAGAAGTATTTTTAAAACTTTTTTATGCAATTATTAAAACTAGAAATTTCTTTACATATTTTCTTAAAGCTAAGGATATATGGCCAAAAAATAAAAATAAATCACAGCATGTACAATAATGCTGTAATATTTGGAAGAAGCAACACTAAGTGCCATTATTCATCTAATACTTCACCATGACATCCCTTCAGTGGATGTAGGATTATTTCCCTCAAATACAGTCACTGTGAGAAAGTTTCTCTATGAGGTTTTTCTCCACATATTCTAGGCAAGGGTAAACCAAAGCATTTACCAGGCAAATGTAAGCTGTAAGTGACTGAAAAGGCTGAACTTTTGCTCAAACCTCTTAGGCTTGTTTCTCACTTTGAAGCAGTTCAGCCCAAAAGTTCACTGTAGGGCCTAGTTTCAGCTGGCCCAAATTCCTACTAAGTCCCTGTGCTTAGTGTTTCTGGATATGTGCCCCTAAAATCTCACTGCCAGCTAACAGAAAACATAAAGCCTAGGGACTTGGGGGCATTTAGGCCAAGTGGCTCTGACCTGTGAGTATAAAAAAGTTCCTGATTCTGTTTCAGGGCTAACTAAATATCGTGAGACCGTTCAGTAAAGCAACGGAAATGAGTAAAACACCAAGCAAAGGTTTATCCTTGATAGCCTCAGAAGCCCGCTCCAACAACAAACTTAACTGCTGAGCCCTGTATCAAACACCCAGGAAACACTAGTAAGGATGTAACCTTTTTTACTAACAGCAATGCCACCAACCTTAAGTATAAAAGTTTCATGTTCACAAACTTTGATTATGCGTAGACCACCTCAGGATTATTTTTGTGTGTATGTGGGCAGGATTTGTCAGCTTTGAAACATTTAATCAAAGATGTTTCTGAAGAATAAAGAACTGAGATGCACTAGATGTAATAAAGAAAAGGAATGTCCCAGGTTGGGTTGTTTTTTTTTTTTTTTTACTTTATATAATCTAAGTTCTATTAGAAAAACTAGACTGGTTCCAATTAGTCCTTTAGTTTTAGCCTAAAGGAGAATACTTTTTGATAAAGTGAACACAGTTTGCTCAGCTGTTTTAAAGGACACATTTAGAGGTGCATTTCTTTTCATGAAGTATTAATTGAAGTTCATTTTGAAAGGAAGAGATGAGAGAGTTTATTATTTAAAGCCAAAGAAATTAAAAGCAAAAAGTTGTAATAACTGAAAATTAAGCCTCAGGTCTTATTTTACAGAACAGAACAGAGATAAGAACCTTTCTTTCAATCAAACCTGTCAAATATTGGAAGATCTAGCGAGGTTAGTGGTGGTGTAAGCCTGACAGAAATGAGCTTCGGTATCCTATAGACAAACAACTCTTTTATTTTGCCTGTGTTTGAACAAAAGGGCCTTTCATTACAGAACTAGAACATACAGAACAAGGTGACATAATATTTTCAAAATGATATAATAGAAACAAAGTGTACCAACTTCAATGCTACTCTTCAGTCAGGTTTTGTAACGAGTTCAAGTCAGATACTATTTTATGGTCAAAGGGCTCCTTTCCTATAACTTTCTTTGCAATTATTAGCTAGGACTGTAAGATTTGGTATTGCTACCAGGCTTATCTATGATTATATAATGAGAGATCTCCTTTGTAATATCTGTGCAATTAGGCATAATTAAGTTTGTCGGAGGAACGTTAATTTCCTGATTTTTGAGTAAATAAAGAATCAATGTTAACATTGCACTAATCAGTACTAACTAACACTTAATTTGTTTTGTTTCAAAGTCAGAGGTCACATTGTGAAGCCATTTGATAATATGCAACAAAAAAACTCAGCAAAATAAACAGAAGTTGGAATAAAGATAACTTTATATTAGCTGGTACTTTGCTGTCCTACTGTTCCATTTGTTGAGTTGTCCTGAAGCCAACAAAATATTGGTGAGAATCGGGATAGAAATATGACTTTAAGTACTCTCTGTTGTAGTCTCAGAATGCATCGACATTTGTTTTTAACACACTGTGATAACATCACAGATGTTAGAATCATAAATGCCAGTACACCTTTACACTTTCTGTTTCAGAAACAAAAGTACTGCCACTACAGCTGAATGAAAGTCTCACTAGCTTCAGGAAACCATTTGAGGGCCAGGCACCAAGCAAGGGAAGAAAATCACGTCTGATAGAAATCCTACATAAATATGGAGCTATACATCACACATTCATCCAACTGAGTAAGCAAATGAGTTTCAACCTGAAATTCCTAGGGATTCCCAGAGTAAAGATGGAATGTACCATAAAAATTCACTGGGGATTCTCAGAAATGGGCTTATGGGGGCAAACTGTGAGCAAGCTGTTAATGGCTACCTGGTGCAGCACAGCTATTTTCAGTCATGAGAGCTGGGGCTTCCTGTTCAGGCACCACGTGGAGCTCATGTAAGCATCTTTAAAACAGGTATGAGAAAGGTAGCCACAGGGTTATAATGAAGAGGATTTATGGCGCATTACTCTCCCAAATTGCTGTTTCAATATAAACAGTATTCTGGGCTCCAAGTATCAAAATGTGACAATGCTGAAGGTCTACATAACAGGATTATCTCTTCTTTTTCCTGCCTTACTTCTTGAAAAAAAAAAACAAACCAAAAACCAGTAAAGCAGTAAATAGTTCCTACATTTAAATGACTGACAATAGTCTTCAGAGTCAATGCTGCTTGAAACATCCAAGAATTCTTGTGTTAGGAGACTGACTGGAAATAAACAAGTGTCAGCTCACATCTAATGCAATCTTTAATTAGAACCTCACAGTCAAGCAGCTACAAGCTTTTTACATCCTAAATTAAAGCTGTAATTTTGGAGCACAAGAAGTCAACCACCAGGGAACAAAAGCACCAGTTCACCACACTGCTAAAAGTCAACTCAGTCTGATCCCTGTTTCAAAATACGAAGAAAAGTGACAAATTACATCATTTTCTGGAGCAGACAGGCTATAGCTATTCCTGTGAATTTTCAGTGTTAGGTTCTTAATGATGCTGGAAGTTCTTTGGGATAACTACAGGTTACTCCTCTGAGAAAATGTGCAAGACAAATAAAGCCCAAAAACTTGACTTACAGGTTCTCTCCACATCCATGTTACACCACATCCACAGGTCTCAAAGTTTAAGATTATCCATCCCTATCTACAAGAGATCAGTTTCAGAGGAATGAGAATGCTTACATCACAATAGCTCAAAGGTGTTCAAATCCCTGCAAGATACTAACACTTCATTCCATTCATTTTAATGGAAAATAGATGTCCAAATTCCCAAAGACAGCCCTTTTACCACTGGGCCTAAAGAAACAGATTACTTGAAAATATCTTTTTATCACAAGAGAAGACAGGAAAAAAATTCCAATTAAAATTGATGGAATTGATCAAAGAATGAAAGCCATCAAGGAACAAGACAGGCAAAATGGGGAATAAAGTAAGGGAAAAGGGCATAAAGTTATCTCATTCTCCTCAAGGAGTATAAAAAACTTCCTACTAGAGTAAAAGAAGATATTTCCAGTTTGTTTTCTAACAGCTAAAAAGAAGTGTAGATTGAAGACTAGGAAGCATATTGAAAACTGTGGCAAAGGCATACAATAAAGCTGGAAGTAAAACATTGTACCCTTAATTACTCAATTGTCACAATTAAATGACCAGAAATCACTCGAGTGTTTTAGGAGTAGCCATAAGCCCCCTGAACATCACAGGTTTGACTCTGAACTGAAGTCCTTCCACTCAAAAAAAATTCCTAGGCAATACTTCTTGGGCTAAAAAGGAATTTCCTACAGCAGTCTTTAAGCTTATCATGGAAATCTGCATACATCTGGGAAGGGCAGTGGATTGTGGCATGTGATTAAAAAAGTACAGTAAAGCACCCTGCTTGAGTTGCAGCCTTCACCCCACTCCTCTTAGCACCTTCATTCTCCAACTCCTCCCTACTATCTCAGCCTTTCAGTCCCCAGTTGTCTCAAGTGCACTCAAGACTAGATCAAATCCTGGGAATTTCTAATCTGGGCCTAAGACCATCCCTGTGGGGACAAGGAAGTACTTGATGGATAAAGAGCAAACCATCCCACACAGTTACCACTCCACACATTCTCCCACTGTGGCCACACTCTCAACCCACAGAAAGCTTCTTGGAATTTCCTGCAGTACCGGATATGTCCTTCTCACTCTTAAAGCAGTATATGCACTTCCATCTTTGAGAAAATGTCAATTAACAATTTAAATAGTTACTTGTAAAGCTGATTGCTATATTTTCATTTATATTTTCATTTCATTTTTCATTATATTTTCATTTGCACAGAGAGGGTAATCATAGAATCATAGAATGGTTTGGGTTGGAGGGGACCTTAAAGATTATCCAGTTCCAAACCCCTGCTCTGGGCAGGGACATCTTTGACTAGACCAGGTTGTTTGAAGCCTCACCAAACCTGGCCTTGCACACTACTGGCACATGGATGCACACTACTTTGCAGCCATGAGAGAGACTGAAAATACAAAGAAAAATCCCCAGAGGCAAAAAAAGGTAATAGAGGACCACTAAATATGATAAATATGAACAAAAGAAGCACAAGTTGTATGGTGCTGGTAAATTGGCTTTTTTTTTTTTCCTAGCAACTGAAAGCATCTGAGTTGCACTGGCTTTTAGAGGGGTGCTCCCCATGCCCTTCCATTTAAACATCAAACCAAAACTCACACAGATGTGATTGGTGAGACAGAGCCCTGACAGACAAAGCTAGAGGTGTTTCATAAGCAGAAATGCATTTGACCAAAGATGGCCTGCTCAGCCCCTCACAATAGGCCCAGGGAAGATGTTATTACATTTTGCTGCAGGGGTTGCTTATATATAGTTTGGCCAAGAATCCATGAGTCATGTTACCTATATTTACAATGTCAGATACAGGAACAATCCAGTGCTGACTGTTCAGGATCTGACACTTAGAAATGTTTACATGAAAAAAACAAAGAATAGGAAGAAGTGATGCTTGAAAAATCAGGCTCTAATTTCTATCAGCAAATGAGAAATTTAAACATTCTAAGACTCAACAGGAAAGTGACGCGAGTAAAGCGGTTCTGTCCCTCTTAAAAGACAGCAAAAAACATAAACTCTTGCCTTCCTACTTACATGGGGAATAACGCTTTCAGGGCCTGATGAGAGAGATGCTGCCAGTTGATGGAATCATTTTTCAAATGATGCTAAAAAGAAAGTAATAAATGAAACAGGCTTTGATCATGAATGTACAATACTTCTAGTATCTAAAAACTTCCATTAAGTAATCTGAGTATTCTGTAACAAGTCTAACAAAAGCCAGTGCTCTCACCCAGGTTTTCCATCCTAACTGTTAAATCCAGACTGCAGGCTTCTTGCTCTACTGTTAATAATAAAGATACCAATGTTACAAACTGGAGCTTAATGGTTAACACACATAAAAATTTATATTCATTTATCTGACTTCAAGAGAAGTCGGAGAAAGCAACAAGTGTATTCATGTACCAAAGTAACAAAACCCAAGATAATTTTTTAACAGTATAGTGTAGGCATTGTCAAAATTGTTCAAGAAGTTAGGATGACTTCATATCCATCTCAAAAAATGCAGGCAATTCATTTTTGCAGACCCTTCAAGATGAGATGTTCTTTTAAGTGAAACTATTGAAGCAGGACTCTGATGAGTCTGATGAACATGAAAGTGAGATGTTTTAATGCTGTCATTATCATTATTAAACATAACTGTAATGATGATATAAATCTGTGTTCTACACCTCCTAGATGCTCTTAAACATTAGACACCTTTGTGTCTTGAAGACCCAGAAATAAGGTAACCAGCTGATTATGCTGTAAAGAAAAGCTCTGCTTAACAAGACAGATGCAACCTTATTTTGTCTTAATGATATTGCCTTCAATGGAACACAAAAGGAGCAATTTATAGCAGTGATTGAAACATTTCTTTTAGAAACTTATAAATTCAGCTGTCCACTACAAAAATCTCCAAGAGGAGGAACAGGAGGATAATAAAAGAAAAAGTAACAGCATTGAACAGTGGCATTAGTGCATGTTGGCTATCTGAACATGACAAATGATCTCCTAATGGCCACAAGCTTACAGACAATGAAATGTATCTTTGTATGCTGCTATTAAAAAATGAAAACCAGAGATATTGGTGCAGTGTTACCAAAGATACCATCCAGCAATGAGAAATAAATGAGAAAGATGCCTTTACTATTTGGTTAGGCAGGAAAAACAAATTTGAAACAAGAATGTTTAAAACTATTTCTTCTGCTTGTGATATGTGGCTGCTCTGTGCTGTATTTCAGCCACACTAAGTGAAAAAGTTAACAGCCAAACCTGTACTATAGAGCCTAAAGACAAACCTGCTATCATCAACAGGCTGGATAACTCAAGTGAAAAAAGGTAACTGGAGTGAAAAAGTGCCCCTCTGGTTCCCAGAGACACTCAGTGTTCCTCTCAGGAACACGTGATTCTGCATTTGCATCAACAAGTGTCTTGAAATTTGCACTGAAAACAAGAAGGACTTTGATCAAAAAATAGCACACATTTTTCTCTGCAAGGAACTTTACAGAGAGGTACTAAATTTACAAAAGCAGTTGAAGGAGGTTTCAGAGGGACTTGACAGATTACAGGCTGATGACACTACCGTTACAGCCTCAGTGGAAATGTGGTTTGATCTAATTAACAACAAAGAACTAGAACCACTGAAGAACAAAATTAAAAAATTATTCAAAGACTCTTGGAAGCTTTCCATTTCATAGCCACCAGGACGGATTCGAAACACAGACGGATGGGATTAAACCCAGGATAAGATGTCAAAGATGGGATAGGCATTGAACATATTCCAGGTATCTCAAATATTCTAAGATTAAAAACTGAAGATACGTATCTTGCCCTAAATACGTGATTAAAAATTGATTTGATTGAACACAATTAATTTAATCATGCAGGTGGAAAATACAGATGTTAAATTAGGGCAGACAAGATGGCTGAACTTAGAAATGCTGGATTTTAGAACAGATGCATTGCTGTCCAGCCAACTCAGCATCACTTTTTCCACATTTTTAGTTTATTCATATCGCTTTCATTGAAACTGTGTAACAGCATAGGTGCTAAAATCAAAGAATCTGGTGAAGTGCACCAATATGCAGAGTTAGATAGAAAGCCTCATAGACCTAAATTTTTTCACAGATTACAGAGACTGTGAAGATGTTCTTGTTTTTAAGTACAGAATCATGCACTTTGCATTTTAGGTAATGTGTCTTTCTGTGTTCAAGGGATAAATACACCCATAAAATACATCACACCATTTGTGTGCGCTATTTCAGTGGATAATATACTGCATTTGAGTGTTGCCTCCAATAGGGTTTTGCAGAAAAAAAACCCAAAAAAGTCATGCTGGGGAGAAAAATTCACCTTTGATACACTGGCTGCTGTTTCCACATAGAAGTTTTCTCTCCCCATCCAATAGAGAACACATACCTCAGCTGAACAATTGTGAGCATATGTTAGCTATGCCAATATCCTCTGGAAAATAACAAAAGGCTTTAACTTATTTTTAACTGAGAGGCTCACATAACTAAGAAAGTTTTTCCTTGAGAATTTCAAGTCAAGTTGGGATTACTGTATTTCCCTCTTTGGGAAGTTGTATGATTATTAATCTTATAATTAAAAAAGTAGAAGTTAATGAGGAAACATGTTAACGTCAGATGATTTACGGGCCTATTAATATTAAAAGTGTATTGGGAAAAAAAAAAGGGGGAAAAGGAAAAACCCATTGTGTAATCCAGTTCTGATGAAATGCCGGACAATTTTGAGACTGATAAAGTGAGTCACTGCCAACTGACTCAGCATGACAACGGGAGTTCATTGTTGCCTTCGGACTGAAGGAAGCAAGCACGCAGTTGGTTCAAACTGGATTTGTTCTTTCACTAAAATGTGCTATTTCCACCATCTTCTTCTCTTCTCTTCTCTTCTCACGTCTTCCATCAGACCCTCTGGTGTCTCCAGTACACGCTGCATTTATTAAGCCCTGCACTATTCAGCTAGCATTGGATACAACACACATTAAGCCCTCAGATGCAGCATGTTACAAAATTAACTTAAAAGGCTGGAATGCAGCTCCATTTTTAAGTCCCAGTATATTTATATTTCACATATGGTTTTTGCTAGGCTATTCACAGGGGGGACTATAAAGCATCTCAACATGTGAGGTACTCTTGTAAACCTCACTATGTCCTCAGTTGAACTTACTGTCCTCAGGCATGGGGGATGTTGTACTGGAAGCATTAATATGTATATACGTGCTGCTTTTTACATCCACATTTCCTTCTGCTTGTAGGTTTGGCAACAGCAGGATGGCTGAATTCAGCTCAAAAAATGGAATTCCTGTTTGTCTCCAAGGCTTTCCAAAGATTAACTTCTGCCAATCACTGCAATTTCCCCCCAGCACCCTCTGAAGTTAACAAAACAAGGAGGGCACAGCAGCTCCCATGGGGCTCGGGACCCTCCAGAGTCTGGGCAACAGCACTAAACCAAATATACTGCCCCCATCCTGGAGATCTCTCAGTTATATGAGAAAGGTTTCCTTTAATATTGCAATAAAGTGGATTTACGTTGTTAACATGCACAAGACTGACCAAGAGAAAGGCTCACCTGTTGCACAACACTGCATGAAGTGTACAGGGTAATGTTACAAAATCTGGTTTGTGGCTCTTTACCTTCTCCTTACCATCATTCACTATTTTCTGCTTTTCCAGATAAAGCTGCTTCTCCTGAAGTCTGTCTGAAATGTGAAAGTCATGTTTTGGGGTTTTTTTACAGGGGATTATCAGCATCTTAGAAGTTTACTGATTGAACTGTATCTTATGAAAGATTCTTAGAAATAAAACTAAATTATTTTTGAAAACAAACAAGCAACAAGAAAGGTATACACTTGTTCAAGCAGCTAAAGCATACCCAGCCATTACAATTGTTTAAAATGCATATTTTGCCAAAACGAACTATGCCAAAATTAAAAATTGTCATGCCAGGTGAGCAAAACTCCTCAGAACTAAAGGATAAGATAGGTAATCAGAAAATACAGTTGGTTATATCCAACTTGAATGTAGACAACTTGACAGGTGACTTGAACTAAGTGAGTCAACATCTCCAAATATGAGCTTATCCAGTGCAGGAGGCTACTAATGCTTTCCTATTTCAGAAGGGTGTCTTAAAGCTTAATTAATTGTTCATAAAGAACTCAGAGTCTCAGATGAGAAGCATCAGAAAACACCAAAGTATTATTAATCTCAGGTGCCAAAAAATTATCCCTGCTCTTGCGTGAAACAGGTCTGAAATATTTGTAATTTTTATGGTAGCAATATCCCAGTCCAGTTTGCAAATGATGAGAGTTATCCAAGTAAAATAAATTTCTGGCCATCAGAGTAAACAAAGACATCATTTTACGAGTCCAATCTAAATTGTAGAGATAATCAATATGAGAATAGCAGTGCCCACAATGAAACCTGTATTAATTATGAAGAGAGTTTATGAAAGAAATTAATCATTATTATGGAGTTTGCTGTAGGAATTTAATAGCATGAGCCAATTCTACATGACTCTTATGATGCTTGAGGTCAAATATGCTGAGTTTGAAATAAACTTTAATCTACTCTGAACTAACTTTGTATAAAAAAAGAAAGCTTCTCATAAGTTCCACAGTACTGCCCAAAATAACAAATCTATTCTACCCCTTAAGTGCGTGTGGTCTGATATGCCATCCTGAAAATAGATTCTAATGTCTATCTTCCCTCTCTTTTCTTTTTTTTTCCTTTTTTGTTTAGATTGGTGCTATAGGAAAATTATATACACTGATTACAGGAGAAAATTTGATACGGGAGACAAGCAATATATTTTTAAGCTTACTTTGTTTTTTTGTTTTTTTTTTTTTTTCCTTAAGTAACCACTCTTCCAAAACAAACAGAGAAACGTTTATGGAAATAAAGAAACAAATTATAACAATTTTAGGTAGCATACCACAGTCAAATAAATACCATTTTCTAATAAAACAAACTGGGAGAAAGCCTAATTGAACTTAACCCATAGTAACCAAGAAAGCAGCTCAAGGGACTTTCTGTTCCAGAATCAGAACCATTCTTGAGAGCTAAAGATTCATATCCATTGAACAACTTCAGAATCCCTTTTGTAGGATTATAAATTCTTCTATGTCTGGAAGTGTTGAAAATGCCCAGTGTGGGATTAATTCCACCTCCAGTCAAGTCCTGGTTGTGTTCAAAGGGAGAAGAGTGAAACTGATGCTGAGAGTTTTTGAAAGGCCTATCCTTCGTATTTATCTGGTTTTGTGAAGTTCATCTTACACGAAATAAAAGAAGGAAGGCATAAGTAATGAACCCATCTCACTGATGTGAAGTCCACACATGGCAAGAAGTCCATGGATCAGAAGTAGATAGGGAATTCTCAAGGGGTCTCTTGTTTGGGGTACTTCTGAGCATGTGTGTGTGTGCGGAGCTTGTGAGGGGAAGGAAGCCAAACCACTGGGATGCAGCCAAGATCGGGGGTCGGCTACCCCTACAAGTGCACAGAGAGATGCAGCAGTAGTATCTTCTTGCTTTTGCAAAATGTGGGATTAGCCATTTTGGAGACTCCTAATAACGTATGGAAAGCTCACAATACGGTCAACAACAATTAGGTGTGCAACAGGAGAACAAACCCTTAAAATTTTACAAGAACAGTCTCCAAATAAAAGAGTCAAAAAGAGCTCCGTGTGACTACTTCTCTGAGCTTCCTCTGTTGATGCTGTAGGATTTCTTCGTAGTTGTACAGTTCTGCTTGCTAAAATTCTCTTGGCAACTACAGACTTCCTTACTTCTGATCTCATCACACACAGATGGCTCAGGCTTGTAAAATATTATTAGGGGATGTGTTGGAGTGGCCTGAACATGGGTCACTCCAGCAGCGTAATCTGACTCTCACGATTTCTCTGGATATGTGTAACCTTGAGTTCTGCCACTATTTCCCAACCTGAAAAATGGGAAGAGAGTCTACCTCCTAACAAAGTGATGAGAACATGAGAGTGAATATACGTACAACCCTATATAAAAGAAAAAGTGTTACTGCTGTTTGGGGAGAGTAAGATAGGGTCATGTGGACTTCAGTTTTATTCTCTTCTCTGAAACAAACACCGATACAGATATAAATAGTGCCTGCAGAAAAGCAAGGGATGAACTTCTGTATATTTTTTTAAACATTCTGTAGCTTTTGTATGTAAGGTCTGCTTAGAAGAGTTTTGAATAGTTTAATAATTAAACCAAAAATCTTTAGTTCTAGAAGTATTAACAATTTACCAGAGTGGATTTATTTTTCCAGTGGTGTCATAAATTCACAGTATTTACCCACCAGTTCTGGTTTTCATAACAAGACTGTGGTTTTCATTTTGATCCCTGGTTAATTTACTGCTGCAGCACATCATTTTGCTTTGCTTTTGGAGGTTCTGAGGAAAAGTAATTCTTTACAGACACTGTTCAGATGGTATTTTTCAATTAAAAACTCTTAAAGCAGAAAGGAACTATTGTCTGGTGGGGGACTGAAGATCAGAGCTCAATGCTTGGCTCTACAATAGACTCCCTGGGGAAATTTTCAAAGGCACAAATGGCAGGTTGGCACATCACTCCCATACTTGCTTTAGTGGGAGTTAGTTGCCTCTGAAAACCTCTATTTCCTTTCCCTGGATTATCCCAATCAAATCATCTAATTTTTCCCTGTGTCTTGGTCTGCAACCACAACAGTGGAAATTCTAACATCTTGTTTCCCTCACCTCTCTCCTGACTTGCCTTTTTAACTAAAAGCTTCCTGAGGCATCACCTCTTTTACAGCATATAAAATACCCAGCAGCAGTGGATGGGGCACTGATCTCATCTAGCTTCTGTCAGAATGCACACATGCAAATAACATTAATACTAATTGGGAATCTGGAGTTAGCATGCTTATCATGTAAAGTCTGGGTTATCATGCTGCCCAGGAACAGTGCTGCTTAGATAAAAAGCACCACCACGTTGTCAGCCCAAGTGAATGGCATCCACAGAACATGGGCAGGACAACAAGGCTGGGTGAATGTCTCCCAGTGGCACCAAGATGAGCCATCTCTAAAAAAGGGGGATTATTAACCCTGTTCATCTCGGTCCTTGTTTTTTGGTAACTTCACTTTAAACTAACCTGTTCCATTGAAGTCAACACCCTTTGACCAAAATGTTACATTTTACTGGAACAAAATGCAAAGCCTTAACAAATGTCCATGTGGCCTTTCAGAAAGCAAATCATGAACCTGAGTATGTATTTGCAAGTACTCAGCCACTGTGGTAACAAAACCAGGTCTGTCTTATTTATCTTGCAAGTCAGGATTATGCACAACGATTTTTGTTTTTAAACCACAGATGTAAAATCCCCAAAAATGTGACACATGGAACTACTTAAAGAGAGTGAATGACAATATACTGAATAAATGTGCATGACCACCAAATTCAAGAAAACATTGATCTGTATTTGTTTATTCAAAAAGTGGGGTGCCTCACAGAATTATTCTACTAAAACTAATAATTCCTTTTTTTTTTTCTACTCTGCTGAACTTAAATGCGTTGTGACCATGAGTAAAAATAAAAAAAAACAATTCATATTCCATGTGCACTCGTTAATTATCTCCTGCCCTACCAGGAATTACCACATTTGCCAAATGAGATGAGGCTAGTGCTCATTATATTCCAGAACATCACCACTGAGCAATGACGTCTTTCAGATACCCACTAGTAGTTAAACCAGGCTTTTTATTTTTGGTCTATTGCATAAATTATTCTCTAAGCCATTCATCTTTCTCAACAATTTCTTTATGGCTATAACCAAGATCCTAAGTTTTGTGGACAAATTTTTTCCCTCAAGTACACGCAGCAAAAGCCAGCAGCATTACAGTAGGAATCATTTTTTATGTAATATATTCATGAGTCTAAGGCATATCCTTATGTTCTAGGCACATCCTCCATTTCTTTCTGCATCACTCAGTTTGTATCATCTATGCAATCAGCCCAGTATGCAATGCAAGACAGAATTCCTACAGAAGATGTAAATAATTCAAGAAAGTTTGTAACTCCTCAGGGAGATTTACTCACAGATCACCTGTTCACAGAGTTTAAAGGGATGTCAGCAGAGTTCCAGGATTATTACAGACCAACGGTGGGAAAGGTTACAACAAAGCATCCATATTCTTACAGCGTAGAACTGAAAGTGGCTTTGATTTTGGATACATTAACAAACTTCAAAAGGATTGGTCTAAATCTGCCAGTGGAGGAATGTTGTTTGATTGCATCATGTACTGGGATGCTGCTGCAGTCGGATCCAGAAAGAATGACGCATCACAGTCTGACATAGCTCTGATAATAGATAAGTAAACGGTAGGATTGCCAAATGAAGAGGTCAAAAAAAAATCCCAACAAAAACAAAAGAGCTGATAAAGCAAATTACAGCAACAGAATCTGCAGTGCAACATGAACAAAAGAAACCCAAACAAACCCCATTCCTATTACTGATGGGATGCCCCTGTGTCCCACATGGCATCACTGCAAATGGATTCTGCAGAGAGTGAGAACGACACAAGCCCACAGCTCTGCAGTAACAGCAGCCCACACAGAGCATCTCCACTTGCCAGCTGAGAAACCTTGACCTGCTGGCCATGTGCCTCCATTTCTATCCCCCTGATCCACTAAATCAGTCATGCCTTAAGGTAGATTGCAGTCATGGGTGACAAAACCCAAACCTTTTCTGTTTGCAACAATCCTTGTATTTTCCTCCCACAGGCAAAGCACGCTAAGGACATTCTTTATACGTCCGGAGGCCAACAGCCTGTCACTCTCTTTACACAGTGCACCACATGTATCTAGGACATAAAAAGGATTCTTTAAAACTCTAAAGGAGACATTTATACCCAGTACATTTCCAAAATAAGGATGGCAAGTTGCTGAAATAACTAATTTAAAACTTTTTCTCAAGTACAGAGTGATAGAATTAGAGTAAAATCATCCAGAAGGGGTTGGAAACACTTTCTCATGAAGTCTTAAACATCACTTCGAGTGACATTAACTTGAGCTACACATCCCATCGGAGAGCAAGTGTCAGCAAAGTAAATGCATTAGTTAAAGCTTAATAGTAGTTTGGTGTTCAATATCCTGAAATATTTAATATGTTTTTTTCCCAAAGTAAACTGTTATTCAGTTTTAATGAAGACATTAACCTGCTTGATTTGTAAGCTCCTTTGGGAAGTCAGTCTAAAACACTGTCACAAGAGGTAGGCAGATGTAACAAGAGCTGTGACAGGAAATCAAGCATATTTTAAATGTTAAAAAAGCAACCAGACAATAAGTCTCAATATGCTCTTGTTTTCTTTTAGTTTTGTTTATTTTTTGGTAATATGATTTCTGCCCTTTAAAAGATGCCAATTAAGGCTGGCTATAACGTAGTCTGAAGGTAACTGTGGGTACTGAAATCTACGTGCGTCCTCACCAACTATGTTGTAAACAAGAAGTGGTAGGATACAGACTAGGAAAAAAAAAGTTTGGGTCAGATTCTGAACTTCAAGACACTTTGCAGTTTCCAGCATTGTAGGATGACAGCTTTAAACTGGAATCCACTGTAACACTTTTAGTCACAGTTTGAATTTTCCAGACTGACTTTGAATACAGTCTACATTTCATGGGAACAGCCGGTCTTGTGAGTTTTCAGCTTGAAATGATAGTGATATAACAAGATGAGCAAAAATGGTGAGACCCCAAGCAATTAAGGTGGGTGTGTACTCTTCCTGAAATGCATATTGGTGGTTTGACAAGGGAGACAAGCTGGCTGCTTTGTTTCACAGTAGCTGTGTTTAGTTCATGCTGTCAAGCGTGGATTCTGACACTTAACAGTATTAATATTGCTATTTCTATTGATATAATTAGCACTTCTATAAATAATAGCTAAGGCTGCCATAGCTAAGTATATTACTGCAATCAGCACCATCAGGCCCTTCTTCGTTACACACCCTCCTGGAAATACAAGCTGATTGATCTCAACAAGAAGACAGCCACTGAGCAACGCTGTTGATTCTAGCGGCCCAGCGAGGAGCAGCTCCCACCATGTAGAAGTCTCTCCTAAACAACTAGTTTGTATGTGTGAGACTAACATTTCTCACCAGTCTTGCACCTGCCAACGTTTGACTGCTATAAATAGGGACCCTTCTTTTCAGCCACACGATAAAAAAACCCTCGCATTGAGTTCAGTGGGTGTTATTCACACACTACAATAGGGGAGAAGTCCTACAAATTGTTTTGGAGACTATCTAGACCCCACATTTAAACTCAACCTAAGCAGCACAAAGATTTCATTTATTTACTTTACAGTTATGAAACAGAGAACTGTTTAACAAAACAGATATTGCTGCTTTTAACAGAAGAACAGCAGCACCTGCCATTTCAATCCCTAATTCCATTCTGGTACATTTAAAAATAGAGAAGAATGTCAACTTTTCTGGAGGCCCAAACTTCAGGCACTTCCAACCTGTTCCCCAGAACTTTGCCCTAGTTTTGCTACACCTAAAAGCTTTAACTTCTGTGGGAATTTTGACAGTGTTCAATATCTACCTTGAGGTAGTTATGCTTAATGACTGCAACTTACAACTAGCACCAGTGGGAGAGGGAAGTGTACAGAACCAGTGGTGGTGGTGGAAATAAAGCCTCAGGGTCTCAACAGATGCATACAAAAATACAAGCAGTTAAAAATTATCACTAGTTTTGGAAACAGTGGGTATTTTCTGCTTCCTTCATCTTCCATAACGTGATGTGGGTAAACACTGCACAAAGCTATTCTGAAGGCCAATATTTACAGTGTCTGGAAATAGAAGGTGTTATGTATAAGAAAAGCAGCCTAGATGTCTGACTGGAGCTTGCTACAAAAATGCCTTAAAACTTCTACCTTCTTAAGCTTTAGTCAAATGGACATGCTAACAGTCATATGGGAAATTAAGTAATTTTTGTGTACAATTAATATTGGGTTTGAGACAAGCACGTTTTTGAATCCTGGAAGTTCTTCCAGAAACAGTACTTGCTAGCTGCAGTACTTGAAAACTTAAAATGGTAAAGAGGAGACTATGGTTCCAAAGAAGCTTTGAACTCCTGTACTACTAATACAGCTCACTTTGCATGAGGCCAAAGCACTCAGAGAGCACTATGTCTTTCAGCAGTATCAACGCCAAAATCATTCCTGTATAATTCCACTGATGTCACTTCAGTTATTTCAAAGAGGAAATTCATGTCTAAGCCACCTTCTGTTTTCTGATGCCAACCCAGAATAACTACACCAAAGTTTATAAAACTACTGACATTGGCATTTATCGTCAAACCAAACAGCCAATGGAAAAACTGGCACATACCATTTGAAATTATTACTTGAGATAGTATTTATAACCTTGATGGCAGCATTTTGGAATTCTCCATATACATACCTTTGCAAATATTTGTGATGACAGCACATGGTATTATTCCTGTTGTACAGATAGGAAACAAAGACTGAGCAATTTTTCCCTAAAGTCAAATATGCTATTCGTGGCAGAGCAGAGAGCTTCATGAGGCCCAAGTCTTAAGCCAGGAACCCAATCCGGTAAACAAGTACTCAGTCTTCAACAAGCTTTCAAGAAAATATAAGAAGCAATAACTGGTTTGGACCCCATATTGGTTTAAAAAAATAAGAAAAGATGAAGGAATAATTATTTCTTTGAATAAGCTGTTAGAAGAGTCAGAATAAGCACTTTCTCCTATGAGAAAATTTGATTAAAAAATGTCTTATTCTGGTATTACTTGAGGCATCTTTCATGAATATCTGGGAAAATCAGAGTACAGTCTGAGATCCACTGGTATCAGTAAGCACAAAATGAACTACATCCCAAAATTGGGGGTTTTTTTCCTGCTCAGCCTACTCAGGCCACAAACATGGGACCTCCCAAAGCAACACAGACCTTCCAAAATCACCTCTGATTGTGAAAACTGGTCAATGGTAACTATTTTCTTCTGTTTCAGAAATGCTCAATGATTCCCCTCAGTGTATATACTGCTCATGAAAATTAAAGAACTGAATGTTGCTTTGCTTGGGTTGCTCTGATACCCAAGATCAAGGGTCATCATGCCTATGTAAGGTAAACAAGGACAGTTTACTAATAGCTGCCAATTTGAGACACTGTATTTTTTTTGTTTGTTTGTTTATCAATACTGTAATGATTTGTGCACACTCTCTGCAATAGTTCTTCAGAGACCTTAAACTGCTGGTAAGATTTCTTGGGCAATTACAGATGAATTCTGCTTACTTAACATTAATTTGGTACTTTGAGCAAATTAAAAATAATTATTTTTCCCCATAGCATCTTCTACATTAATATCTGCAGTCACTCTGGAATCTTAATGAGCTAAACTCGGTAAGTTCTGTCCATTCTTGGCTAGAGGACTGCCTTTTCCTTCATGATACACATGCAATCATTTGGGAACAGTTTGCAAATCTAAAATTCCACCTCGCTTGAAGGGATTTACAGCCTCACATGACAAACTATACTGAACAATACTGAGGCCCTGTGAAAAATAAACAGAAAGAACACACTTATTTTCTAATACCAAGATGGAAATAGTAAGTCTTGAGGGCCGCCTGGAATTTGACCAAGGTTACCCAGCAAGGATCAAATCCTATTTGTCTTAGGCAGGCAGCCCTGCCGAAATCAAATAAGCCTACAGCACAGATCAGTATACTAAGGCTATGGTTTAACCTCTGAGGCATGCTATAAATCCTGTGCCACAAAATAGGTGCTATGGATTAATTTCTAATCCCAAATTATAACTCGTCATTGAAGATCTGAAAACCCAATTCCCCTTGCAGATTTACATAACAAGAACAGAACCATGCTGAGATTTTTTAAGACCTTACTTACAAAATTTCTAACAAAATATTTTCCAGGATACTCAATTAATGCAGTGACAAATAAATCACACTGTTAGAGGTAGCAGAACAAACAATACACTATGACACACCATCTTTTTTTTCCTTTTTTTTTTTTTTTTAATCTGCCTGCATATCTAGTCATTAATTTACCCAATAAATTAATTCCACAAGTGGCTCTCGGAGTCATCAGTTTGAATTATCAAGTTTCTGCTCTATTTCCAAAACAATGCCAGGTATGCATGTGCGTAGGAGGGATGGGACAATGAAGCCAGTAGGTGCAGCTGTGGCCTGGGAGGCAGAAGGTCTGTTCAAACTCTGTCACTGACTGCTCTTTGACATTGGGAAGTCATTCCAGTGCTGTTTAATTCAGAGTCTTTCTAGCAGATAAGATTTTAGCAACAAACATTTGGAAGGCAGAGACAAGCCTTTATGAACTTTATGAAATCTTATTTTCCCCTGAAAAATCAGGAACATGGGGGGAAATGGGTGTGTGCAGCCACCCAGTCTGTTTGGATTTCTGGCCTTTCTATCTTCCCCATGTGTAAAACAGAAGAAAATTAGACCTTCACAAAGCATCTTTATGCAAGTACAGGTGAAAGACCACCTCTGTAAATTCAGATGATTGAATGGGCATCTAGTACATCTAGTACATGCGGCACTGCTGCTGCACAGGATCTGAACTGTTCTTCTCTTTAATATGAGTGCTGGCAACCCTGATTTTAAAGCAGAGGGCTTAGGTTCCATTCCTAATGTTACATCACAGTAAGACCAAACATTAAATCCTCAGCCAGAAGGATTTTTCTTGTCTTTTACTTTTATGCTAACACAACAAACAGGATACATTTTAAGACTCATAAACCATTTCTTTTTGGAAGACACAAGGCATTCATATCTTTAACAACTGAGTAGTCACAGATTCCACATGCTATCAGAAAGTTTTCTTCTCCTAGAAATGAGGATTTTTTAAAAAACACCTACAGATTAAATGATGAGATTTAAAATAATGCTAAAATTTTCTGTAATGTTCTTCCTGCATTACAAATGGACTATTAAATCAGTGAAGTGCCAATCAAATGCTTTTGTACTTTGAAAGAAAGGTTTAAATAACAAAAGCAGTTTTTCAGGCCTCTCTCTCCCTCGGTAGTCAGTGTCACCTATGCACTAATTACTACATTATTTACTCGCTTTTCTAGTAAGATCACGATTGAATAGATTTTTTTAAGAACGTGATTTTTAAGAAAAGTTGCAATCAGAGCCTCGTGGATTATGCCTCTTATTAATCCAGCTTGTCTAAGAAAAATATAATGTTGTGCAGTAAACTTCAAGATATATGACAAGATTGAATAATAACAGCTCTGGATTCAGTCTCCAGCTTTAAAAATCAACTCGCTGCATGACCTCGGGTGAACCATTAATTAACTAGGGCCAAATCCTCTGTGGACTAAACACAATGGAACTAGCCAGTTTGTACAAGCCAAAGATCTGGCCCCAAGTTTCCAGTAGTTTTGAAATGGGCTGGCCAAAGACTGGAATTTTTGTGCTATGAAAAAATATTTAGTTGTGTTTCAGGGTAAGAAGTAAAGCTCTCATGTCCTTTGTGGAATAAAAATTCCAAGCAATTCCTTTAAAGAGGAGAAAACGGAGGAAAAAAAAGAAAAAGAAAGAAAAAAAAAAAAAGGTGGAAGTCTCTAAGGGGAAGATTTTGTTAACTCTGCTTTCTCCCTGAAAGCAGAAAGTAGAATTGACAAAAGTCTGCAAGGCAGGTAGCCGTGAACCATCACTTTAATTTTCTGGTCAGAATAATGTAACTTCTTTTTTCCAGTAAAACTGAACTTTCTTGCAGAAAACTGCAACTTCACAAATACCACATTTTCCACTGGGGAGGGAAGGATCCTCCCAGTCAGCTCTAATACTGTGTCCTCATTGCATCCTCTGAACAGCTGAAAGAGCTCTTGCCTCTGAGGGGTTTTTGTGTGTTCAAGAGAAGGATAACAGTACTCTACTATCACAGATTTATTTTTGTCTTGAGTTACCCTTTCTTGCAAAGCACCCCAAGACTCACAGACGTGAAATGGTTCTGCATTTCTACAACCTCAGCCCCGTAAATTCCAAAGACATCATTTCTATATGAGAGCATATCCCAGACATTCAGAAAGACCCAGGAAGGCTCTCGGATTTCAGGACTGTGATCCAGTAGCTGTAGACAATAACAGTTTTTATGGAGATACTTTTTGCTCCTAAATAATTACTCTGCTCAGAGAGCCGAGCTTCAGGCGTTGCGCATTTGTTTGCTTGACTAGACAAGGAGTCTTACTTTCTCACAATTTCCTATTTGCCATTCAGCACAGAGGACTCCAAGGCTGAGAGGAGGGCTTTTAACCTGAGAAACACCGAGTTAGTCCGCTATAAAAAGAGGCAGAGTCTGGGAACACGACGGGCAGCGCGGCAGCCCGTTTCCCCTCAACCTGCAAATCTGTTTCTTCCCTGCGCTCCGATTGACAAACGTGAGCCCACTCCCTGCGGACTGGGCTACAGAAACCTGGGTACAC